>NW_024412391.1:15137628-15184538 GCF_014898765.1 Herpailurus yagouaroundi
AGAGAGAGAGAGAGAGAGACAGAGAGAGAGAGAGAGAATCCCAAGCACGTTCCATGCTGTCATGGAACTGATGTGGGGCTCGAACCCATGTACCACTGAGATCATGACCTGAGCCAGCATTAGGAGTTGGAGGCTCAACCCACTGAGCCACTCAGGTGCCCCTCCTTTTTTAATCCTCAGTGTTTAACACAAAGTTTGTGCTAAAAATTTTTGCCTTCTGAATGAGCCACTGCTACTTTGAGGGCAACGTTAAGATCAAAGGGATGATTTTGAACATCTCCGTTTCCATCAAAGAAAATTTACTGGGGGAACAATTAGGCAGTGGTTCAAACTTTCTTGGATAAGTTTTTAATGAGCTCAGGATGCCTAAAAGGTATCGCAAAATTTATTGAATTATTAAATCAAAAATGCCTCTTAATCATTATCTCAAAATATCTTCAAATTATTCTCAAAAGCCTTTCTAACTTCTATGAAGGGCAGGGAGAGTTATTGTTAATTAATCTTTAAATTAATGCTTATCACAAGTAATGTATCAGTCCTGGGAAGATTTATGAGGCAGAAATGCTGTACTTTTTATGTGCTGCATGTACGTTTTATGGCTGATTGGGGCCCTTTGTGTAATCAATATGATTGGTACAATTATATACATTTGTAAAACGCTTTGGAGCATAATTTTATTATTTTAAGTGATTAGAAAGGTTTATCGTTCTTTGCTCTCATGACATCTCTAGTCGTATCTGTGGTTTTGGATGCCAAGGCCTTACTTAGGATGTGACCTCCAGCTGCCTCATTATTTTTATGAAGAAAATGTGATCTGCTTTACAATGACTCACTTTATGGTGAGTTTCCAGAGACACAAAGTAGAGAAAAGTGGTTAATTTTCCTTTAAACTTAATGCCACCCCATCTTCTCTCCTTACCCCCCTGGTCCCCACTCCCTGCCCAGCCTACTCCTGAGTGTAAGCTGAATTAACTGAAATAGGACAGGTTTTAACCAATCCTAAGTGGGAGCTGTTTGCAGACAGGGTTTAAGTTTTCTGTCATATTCCCCTTGGGATCCACTTTCTAACAAAGCCTGTGCAGATAGTGCACTTATTAAATGTTGGATTTTAATTGATGGCCTATTATATTACTGGATATCCCAGCCCAAAGCAATTCATAAAATGCATATATATTACATGTTACATATTTTAGCTATAACATATATAGCTAATTTATTTGTATAGCTAATACATATGTTTTATATACACATATATGCACAATAAATTATAACTAAAACTATTTTTTCTGGCACATGTATAAAATCTCTCTGGAAGAACACAAAAGAGAGGAATAGAGTTGGTTGTCTGCATGGAGGGGAATAAGGAGCTGGGGGGAAGAGGAAAAGGAGAGTGGTCATAATCCATTTACTTCTGAATCATGTGACTTGCTACCTAGTTCAAAAAATGTTTTCAGTTCATCTGTGTCCAAAACAAAGATGTAGATAAACATCTTTGTGCCCTTGCTGCTGTGTCCTCATAAAGCCTTGGGCTATATAGTTCAAAGGTGCATGCGTAACCTCCCAGTTAGACTGTAAATTTTTTAAACCTCTGAGATCATCGCTTTCACTCCATCTCTCTTCTCCAGGACCCCAACTAAGCACGACGCTCTCCTTGGTCCTCAGAATTGCTTGTGACAGAATCCACCACCTTCGTGTTTACCATTTTTTCTATCAGAAGACATTGGTGGGGCTTCTCAAGGAGCTGGGGGCGCCAGTGAAGGATGTAAGGCAACACCCTCCCTGTAAAGCAAGGGCAGGGGTGGGGAGAACAGGCTTGGGTGCCACCATTTTTTTTAAGTTTGTTTATTTATTTTTTCAGTAATGTCTGCACCCAAACCAGGGCCCGAATTCATGACCCTGAGATCACAAGCTGCACGCTCTTCTGACTGAACCAGCCAGGTACCCCTCAGGCGCCCCCATGGATCCTGGTAGGGCCAGAGCTCCAACGTTGTATGAATAAAGTGCCACGCGGGGAACGGCTCAGGACAGGCTTGCGGAAAGGGTGTTTGCGAGCTGACCCTAGAAAAAGAGCCCAAAAAGTTTTCAGTTGAAGGGCGGATTTCTTTTCTTCTTCTTCTTCTTTTTTTTTTTTGTAATTTTTCTTTAATGCTTATTTATTTTTGAGACAGAGCGCGAGTGGGGGAGGAGCAGAGAGAGAGGGAGACACAGAATCCAAAACAGGCTCCAGACTCCGAGCTCTCAGCACAGAGCCCGACGCCGGGCTTAAATCCACGAACCGCGAGATCACGACCTGAGCCCAAGCCGGACGCTCAACTGACTGAGCCACCCAGGCGCCCCCGCATATCTTCTAAATAACTAGAGCACAAAGGTTCTGAGCATGCGCAGGCGGCTGCCACGGTTCTGAAGCTCCGCCACTAACTAGTTGTCTGCCTCTGGGCAAGTTACTGAGTTTGTTTGCTTATCTATAAGCTAGGAAAACCCTAATTCCTTCCTCACAGGTTTGTGGAGAAAATGAAATAAGACAACGCTTACAAAGCACTTCGCACAAGGCCTGGCACAAAGTAAGTGCTCAGCAAACCTTAGGGGGGGATTATTAGTTGTACTTGATGCATGAAGAAGAAAACCTCTTTAAGGACTGAGTCCTGGGTGAGAAATTTGGGCAGGTCCAGACTCGCTGACTTTCCGTGGCCCAAGGAGTCCTTTCGTGATGAGTGCACCTCAGTTCTCAAGTAACACCTTGCCGCCTTGGTGATTTTGGTTTCAAAAATGGAGGGGAAAAAACAAAAACAAAACTCTGGCAGGCCACTGGAGGCAAATGAGGGGGCTGAGCTTCGGGTTTGGGGGTGTGGGGCTATGGGGCCGAAAGGCGGGGCACCGAGGAGCTTATGCGGGCTTGCACAGCAACAGATGAGCACGCAACAAAGAGGCAATCCCCTCTTCTTTTTTTTAAGACTAGATTTTTTTTTAAGTTTATTTATTTTGAGAGAGAGAGAGTGAGCATTGTGTGTGCATGCGTGAGGGGTAAAGACAGGAAGACACAGAATCCCAAACAGGCTGCGCACCACCAGCACAGAGCGCCTCCAGGGTCTTGATCCCAGGAACCTCAAGGTCATGACCTGAGCCGAGATCGAGATTCAGAGGCTTAACCAAGGGAGCCACCCAGGTACCCCAACAGCCCAGGCTTCTGACCCTGTAGGTGGGGGTTGCTCTTAAAAAGGCCTTTGAGTCATCAGAAGGGGAAGGGGGATGTTCTTTGTGACGGGTGGTCCCCAGCGACACTTTCTCACTGAACCTAGGCTCCGAGTCTGAACAGTTTTAACCAAGGAAGCTCGCGTCCCTGATGGAGTCAGAGGCAAGAACTCTGTGGACACAGAACTGCCGGATCCTCCCTGAGGGGCGAAGGAACTGTGAGTGAGATTCCCTCTCCGGTGGTGTCTCTGTAGGAGGGAAGGGGAGGAAGCTGCCTCCTCCAGAATGGACTAGGTGCCGCCCGCCTTAGGTCTTGACCTCAGGTGCTCCTACGTCCCTCACTATCTCTGGGGGCACTTACAGAGATTCTCAAAAAGCAGCACAGAGAAGTGTCCATAAATGGGCTTCCAAGATTTGGGGGCTTAAAAAAGCAACAATCGTGAGGCACTTCCTGAGATAACATAGCATTCGTTCCTGGGGTTAAAATGATTTGCTGTGGCCAGTATCAGACACCAACCTGTGGGAACGCTAGGGGAGACTGAGAAAAGAACCCGGAAGAAGGGAAACAACTACAAAGAGGGTTATAGTTTTCTTTTTTTTAAAGATTTTTAAGGGGCGCCTGGGTGGCGCAGTCGGTTAAGCGTCCGACTTCAGCCAGGTCACGATCTCACGGTCCGTGAGTTCGAGCCCCGCGTCAGGCTCTGGGCTGATGGCTCAGAGCCTGGAGCCTGTTTCCGATTCTGTGTCTCCCTCTCTCTCTGCCCCTCCCCCGTTCATGCTCTGTCTCTCTCTGTCCCAAAAATAAATAAACGTTTGAAAAAAAAAAAAGAGATTTTTAAAAGACGTTTATTTATTTATTTCGAGAGAGTGAGAGCAGGGGAGGGGCAGAGGGAGAGAGAGGGAGCCCAAGCAGGTGCCAAGCTGTCAGCACAGAGCCCGATTCGGGGTTTGAACTCACAAACTGCCCTATCATGACCTGAGCCGAAAACAAGAATCGGACGTTTAAACCAACTGAGCCACCCAGGCACCCCTTAAGATTTTATTAAGTAATCTCTACACCCAATGTGTAGATTTATTAAGTAATCTCTACACCCACAGTCCTGAGACCAAGTCTCATGCTCTACTAACTGAGCCAGCCAGGTGCCCCAGAGTGTTATATTTTTCAAAGTTCATCAACAATTTTTGCTTCCAGAGTTTTACATCTCTGGAGGCAAAAATTATATATAAACATATATGTATGTATTTATATATAATAACATATATAACACAAAATTACATATAATATTAAATTATATATATATAATTATATATACTATAAAATATAAAGATTACATATATATATTTGAGAGAGAGAGAGAGTGAGTGAGCATGCACATTCGAGCAGGGAGGAGGGGCAAAAGGAGAAAGAATTGTTAGCGAGCTCCACTCTCAGTGTGGAGCCTGATGCAGGGCTTGATCCCACAACCCTGGGATCATGACTTGAGTCAAAATCAAGAGTTGGCTGCTCAACCACTGAGGTGCCCCCCTCCCCGAGTTTTTTTTTTTTTTAAGTAAGCTTTGCACCCAATGTGGGGCTTGACCTTACAACCCTGAGATCAAGAGTTGCATGTTCTATTGACTGAGCCAGCCGGGTGTCCCTTGCGTCCAAGGTTTTGAACCATCTCTGAAAAGGAGTTAGGGCAGATATTTTTTTATCCCATTTGGCAGATTAGGAAGGAGACACTTGGAGAGTTTCCTGATATCATAGGCTAGTGGATGGTAGAAGAATAGAAATACAACTTTTTAAATGATCTCTGGAGACGGATTCATTTATCCATCTGTATTTACCAAGCACCTACTATTGCCAGGCACAGTGCTAGACCCTGGGGATGTAAAAGTGAACCGAGAGAAAAGGACTGTGGTCTCATGGAGCTCTGAGTGCCGTGGAAAGGCCAGAAATGCACACACAGAGAAAAAAAATCTAGAAATATACCAACCATCCCTGCTATGAAGGAGTCAGGGGAGAACCCCTTACCCTCTAACACTCTCTGAACGTGGGGTTTTATTCAAGCTTCTCTGCTACATGATTGTCAGGATTCCTGCCAATCTGAGAATTCAGCAGTTCCCACGCAGCCTCCCCGACAAGAGTTTGTGATGGTACGAAGTGGAAAGTGGGGAGGTTCGGTTTTGTCTTCTGTCCCCATAGCCACCCCTGTGTGGACTTGCTGTCCCTGAGCTGCGGGCTCTGCACGGTGTCCCTGCTGCAGAGAGGCAGGTCTCCCAACCCCGGCTGTACACTGAGTGTGTAAATGTTATCAACAAGCCCTGGTGACAGGGGAAGAACAATGCTTCAGAGGTTAATGAAGTCATGGGAACCTCCAGTGCTGATCCCAGCCCTGTCCTGTGTCTGTCGTCCATCCATATCTGGGCCAGCTTGTTTATCTCTGCAGGTCTGTAGCCCTGTCCCTGTGGGTCCCGGCAGGCCTTGCAGTAGGTTTACTCATTCTGTAGCAAGGAAGAAGGACACATGGGCTAGATACCTCTCTTGGAGACCGAAGGCCAAGAAGCGGAAGTCATTCTGGGGTTGGATAAACCCGGGTTTTGTGAATCAATCTACCAGTTAGAGTGAATAAAAACCCTTAAACATACCAGCCGATTAATGCAGTTTGGAAGAAGATCCTTGGGAGCGTGGAAAAGGAAGAGTTGGAGTGCAGTGGTTTCAAACATTGGGGAACAGTGTGGCAATTCTGATTTTTGCAGATGGGGCAAGTGGCTCTGAGATGTGATTCAGTGAAAAGTTCTTGCTGTATTTAACTTAAATGCAGGGCAGAGACGACTGCTCTGGGAATAATGAAGTTTCGGTGAGTGAAAACTGGAGGGTAAGTCCATGTCAATTTTTTGAGTTGGGTGGACGTCTTTGGGAAACCAGAGCAGGACGGGTTTTGACAAGCGTAGGCGGGGTTGTGTGGGTGAGCAATCACTTCTTGAATGGAGAAAAACACCAGTAGTCTGCTTCATCTGTGTGGTGTGTTTTAGATTGCCCCTGGGGTAGGCATCTCCTCTTAACCATGTTTATGAAACACAGCAGGCAAAATTACAGTGTAATGAATATCACTATTCATTCATGCATTTATTCACTCTCCGAATAGTGTAGTTTTAGTGTGGTTTTAGGAGGCAGGCTGCCAGGTTGGAATCCTGACTCCGCTACCTACCTAATAGCTGGGTGATCGTAGGCCAGGTATTTAAGTTCCATAAACACCTCAGTTTTCTTATCAGTAAAAAAATGAAAGGCTACGCATGTAAAATGCCGAGCCTCGTGCTAGCACGTGTGGTTAGGATCAAGAAACTCCGGGTATTCTTTGCATTGTTTGTTATCAAATGCCCACTGCTCAACCAGGCTAGATATGGAACACACAAATAAATAGAGAAGCTTGCCCTCAGAGAAAGAACCTATGGGCTGTATGTGTATATAAGTATGAAAAAACATTCCAAGTCAGTGAATCAGGGCACGAACCCAAGGCAATGGGAACGCAGAGGAGGAGATTATGATCTCAGAGGCGGGGGGGGGCAGATCAGAATAGGCTTCATAACATCTGATGCTTCCAACCTGGTCCGACTTCAGCTCAGGTCATGATCTCGCAGTTTGTGAGTTCGAGCCCGACGTGGGGCTCTGTGCAGACAGCACACAGCCCTCTTGGGATTCTCTCTCCCTTCCCCACTTGTGCTTCCACACACTCCCTCTCTCTCAAAATAAATACAAAAAAAATAAAAACAAAGGGGCAATTCCTAAATCTTTAAAAAAAAAAGAAGAGTGAAAATGAGTGTTGTAGTTGAATCTAAACAGCCATCTCCCTTTCAATGGGAGAAGAAGGTGGAAAGGTTCGTTGGGGCCAGATCTTGGAGACCTCGAATGCTATGTTTGGGAATGTGTTCAAGAGGCAAGCAGACAGGAGTTTGAGCAGGTGAGGGACAGGATTACACCTGATTCTGAGGACAACACTCTAGTGCAGGGGGAGGTAAGACAGGGGAGGAAGGAGGTGAGGGTGCCAGATGCAGAGCTGGGGACTGCCAAGGGTGCAGGGACAGGGCATGGCTGGCTCTTTCCTCAAGGAGCTCAGAGCTCACCGGGAAAACTGGACACATGCGCATCAACGCCCAGAGAAGAGGGCCATGTGACAAATCTATCTCTGCCTTCAGGTGGATGCCAGGGAAACAAGGTTCTTGATACCTTGTCTGCAAAATGGGGTGATGGCAATATATTTACCTCTCCCAATTGTATGAGGATATAGTCATTTTAGGCAAGTGAAGTGTTTAGCACATGCCCGGAATACAGGCATAGCTCCATGCAGTTCTATTCAAGCACACGTTCTGGCCCTGGTCAGCCTCCAGGGTGGAAGAAGCTGACTGCATTGTTTTTTTTTTTTTTTTTTTTGCACAGGGGCAGAGGAAGGAGGGGGCGCTCAGGGGCTAAGCAGGAGATGAGATTGGAAAGCAGGTTGGGGCATGCGTGTCATGAAGATAGCGAGAGCCAGTGGATCAGGCTTCTTTTTTTTCAACTTAATTAGGACTTGACTCCTATCTCCCTCCCCTGGTTCCATCCCCACGGCACATCTTTTGTTCCTGCCATGGGACCTGTGGCTTTTTGAGTTGAGAGACCAACAGCCCAGGACACAGATGCATGAATGCAGATAATCTTGATAGGAAGGCACCAGGCTGTGTTACAACAGTGGCCGGAGTGCTATCCTGGTTCTGGAGCCAGCACTGTTTACCCGCTGTGTGAGCGGGGACAGGTCAGCCCAACTTGCCTGGCCTTTTCTTCTCATGTGATAAGGGTGTTGGCCACTGGCATTAACATGCCCTTGGCCCTAGCCTATCTCTGAAGCTGAGGTGTTTGGGAATTCCAAGGATCACAGGTGCATGGCTGCAATCCCTGCTTGCACGTCGATGGCTCTTCAATGTCTCTTTCCCGTCCTTTCCTCAAGTCCGTGCTTCAGTGTCACAGACACAACTTCTTAAGTGCCCCCTGGGTATTCAAAGTCAACATGTTCAAAATTGGACTCATCATTTTCTTCTCCCAAACTTGTTTTTCGTCTTATGTTCTGCATCCCACTTAGTCACGTTCAACCACAGCACTCAATAATCCACCTAGTAACCCAGCAGGGGAACCAGGACTCTGGAGCACCTGCCATGCCTTCATGCCCTGAACATACCACACACATCACATCCAATGAGCTGTTAACGCCTATTAATTCTGTCCCCCCCCAATACCTCTAGTGGCTGGTCCCTCCTCTTCCCTCCCACTGCTACTGAACTCATGCCCTTGGGACAGTGACAGATGCATTGGCCTCTCAAAGTGCGTGACCTCCTGGGTCTCCCATCTACATTCTGCTTAAGGCAAATACCTGCAGTTGTCAGCTCCTTACTCCACCTGCCTGAAATGCCTTTCCTTTTGCTCTTGCCCTCATGAGTCTTACTCCTCCTGTGAGACCCTGTGCCCTCCTCAGGAGCCTTCCCTGACTTCCCTCTCCAGGCCAAGCTGAGCCTGTCCTGCTCTGTCCTTTGTGCCTGCTCACAACACTTGCCGCACCCTCTACTGCGCTTCAGCTAGGTGTGTTTGAGAGGGCAGGGGCTGTGCTGTCCAGGTGTGCATGTTCAGCACCGTGCACAGAATGTGGCACGTTTTGCATGGTAGAGTGGGTGTTGCTGTATAATCATACCTAAGTGCATGACTTTGGGGAGAGGTGTCCTACTTGAACCCCAGCTGATAGTCACAGAATCATACAATTTGGCAAAGATAAGGCCCAACCTCGTGGATAAAGTCCAACCACTCATTTATCTATTCAGTCTTTGTGTTTTGACTCCTTGGAGTCAGGCACCAACTGTACTGGGTGCCGAGATCCCAAGATGAACGAAATACCACTCTGGGCCCCCAAGGAACTTGGAGGTCAAGGGTTAGAAAGCCCAGGTAAGGGTGTCCTGTGCAGCTTATGAACAGCTGCTATGGCCTCAGGATGGATAAACGTATGCATTTGTCTCTTACTGGGAGGTGTGGTGGCTGAGGTTCTGTCCCACCTCTCAACTGAGATGTTGTGACGGGGGATTGAAGTTATTTAGTATGAAGACGAAAAGGACTTTACCAAACCTGCATTTAAGAGCAGGGTCAGTGGGGCGCCTGGGTGGCTCAGTCGGTTGAGCGTCCGACTTTGGCTCAGGTCACGATCTCACGGTCCGTGAGTTCGAGCCCCGCGTCGGGCTCTGGGCTGATGGCTCAGAGCCTGGAGCCTGCTTCCGATTCTGTCTCCCTCTCTCTCTGACCCTCCCCCGTTCATGCTCTGTCTCTGTCTCAAAAATAAATAAACGTTAAAAAAAAAAAAAAAAAGAGCAGGGTCAGCAACATGACTAATTTGCATGTAGAGCCCATAATCACGTCCCCTGACTTGGACAGGAACCAAGGGAAAAACCATTTTAAACCTTGTGCCTGTGTGGTATCTCCTACCTGGTGTTCATGTTTGCCTTCAGTATCTGTATCTGTAGCTGTGATGTGATATGTTGATCTGGGTGGTCTGAAAAAGTACAAGTTGAGTAAGAAAGACCCCCATATTAAGAAGTTTAACATCTAGGGGAGCTAACTCATGCATGAATATAACCAAAATGTAATAAATCACAGAAGGATTGTGGGATAGCATTTATAAAGTGCTTTGAGGTTGATGGGGGGTGGGAGGGAGGGGAAGGTAGGTGATGGGCATTGAAGAGGGCATCTTTTGGGATGAGCACTGGGTGTTGTATGGAAACTAATTTGACAATAAATTTCATAAAATAAAAAATAAACAAATAAAAAGTAAAGTGCTTTGAGTTTCCGCTATAAGCTCAGGTGATCTGGGCCAGCGAGAGCTTACAAGTGGCAACAAGCTGCTAAGTAGGACCAAGGACACAGGCCAGTTACCTGGGGACAGATCTGCTCACTGACCATAGGTGACCCATAAGTCCAGCCAGTCTCAGGCCTCATTCCTGAAACTTCTATTGCGCGTAAGGTGTGTGTGGGGGTGCTTGGATACTTGGGGTCCAGAGCATTCTAATTTTGCAGTCTTCAGTAACAAAGAGAGGGTACCGCTTCTTAAACCCAGATGTCTGCTCTCATTTAAAATTTTTGGCAATCTGGTAATGGGACCGATCCCAAATCGTGGGGATTTAAAATGCCCCAGGTTTTGAAATATACATCCTCCCGGTACAAAACTAACACGTTCCTTTCCTGGTTTTTAGAGAAATTGACTCACTGAGTGCAAAGCACTGTTCAAATCAGAGAACATACAATGCAGATTTTTTAATTCCCAGTTTTTTAATTGTACTGCTTGGTCTCAGAGAAACAAGCTTTTGTTGACATGGATATTAGAGGAACAGTACTAAAATACACCAAAGATGGTCACACAGCCCACGGTATTTACAGGGAACACCCTCTGTCTTTCCCATATGCTGCGTGGAAAACAGGGTCAGAACGATCCTGCAGAAACTTCCCGATGAAAACAGCATGGTCAGCCGTTCCCAAGGCTGAGCCTGGCTCCGGCGGAACCCCAGCTAGGGCTCCAGCGCTCCCTTCGCTGCTCCAAAGACTTGGTGCCAATCCGCCGGCGCCTGTGTGCAGCCGACAAGAGGGGCTCGTGGAGTCCAAGGTCCCAGAACGGGGCTAGGTACAGGGCACCCCACCCCACCCCGCGCCCCGGGGGGGCCCGGCAGAAAGATACTCCGGATTAACAACCCAGGAGTCTCGCGAGCTAAATCCAGGCTGCCCCTGCGCCCTCCCCGCCCAACCTCCAGGGTTAATCGCCCCTCCCCCTCGGGGTCCGCTTCACCCCACTTCCCCTGCCTGGCGCCGCGGAAGCGCCTTCCCCCCCCCCCGCAGGGGGTTCCAGGACCTGCATCACCAACCGCCCCGACAGCTTCCGCAAAACACAAAACAACAACAAACAACCAGGGGGTTCTTCTTTGTTCTTTCACTGGGTTAACTCGGTTTTTGGAACGCAACTCCCACCTCCATCCCAAGTAGGCAGACTTCTCTCACCTTCTCTTCAAATGCGGGCCGCTTCATTCTGTGTTCCCGGCCCAGGGCTAACGGCTCGTTCCGGATTAAATCTCATAGCAAGCCTCTGAGGTGGGCGGTGGTGTCCGTATATTACAGATGCAAAAAACCTGAGGTACCAAGAGTACCTTGCTTAGGGTTTTAGCTACTAATTAGATGGGCACAGCTGGATTAGGAGCCCAAATCGGGTTTGACCCCAGAGCCCTAAATCTTTATTGCTGTTCTTTACACACCGAGAATAAGAATAATAGCTAATACTTATTGAGCAGTTACTATTTGCCAGGCACTGTGCAAAGGATTTCTCCAACCTACTCTCAGAGGCGGGTATGCCACTTAACCACTTATTGGATCTTGAGCAAGTTTCTTAAACTCTTCTTGACTCAATTCCCTCTGCAAAATGAGGCTAAAAATATGGCTGCTGTAAAGAGTAAATGAAATAATAGGGGCAAAGCTCTGAGAACACAGACGGACACATATTAATCCCCCCAAAAGTCCTATTTATTTTTTACCATCACCTCAATTTCACAGGTGAGGAACCAGATTTGGAGAGATTAAGCTAGTTAGCCCAGCTTGCTCAGTGCACACTGCAGCGTGGACTTGCTCGGAAGTGGTGCGGCACGCGGGCCCGCCCGCAGGTGAGTTGCACCTGGCAGCTGGGAGACTCGCTTCTCGGGAGTTGGAGCACCGTGCTCTGCAGCCCTGAGGCCTCGAAAGATCCTTAGCGCACTCACGAGGCTGGGGGTCGCCACGCTCCGGATTTGGGCGTGCGAAGGCCCTGGCGGTGTCGGGGGTCCCTCCGGACCCCCTCAGAAGCACTGCGGGCGACGCCTGTGTGCCAGGGCGAGCTCACCAGCGGGCGAGGAGCCGTCCGGCGTCAGGAGCCGCCCAGCCGCCCCGCGCACACACATTCACCACCCCGCCCGCCCGGGGGCCGCTAGCCCGGAGCCCGCCGCCAGCCCGCGCGCCCCCGCCCGCCGCGCTCCCGGGCGGAGTTTCCTCCTCTGCTCATTGTTCCCGGCCCAGCGCCCGCCCCGCCCCGCCTGCCCCACTGCAGCCGCCCGCGCGCTCCTGGGCGGTGGGGCGGGGGAGGGTAGGGAGAGGAGGGGAGGAGGAGGGGGCGGGGCCGGGGGCCGGCGCGGACGGGACGGGAGTCGCCGCAGCCGCCGGCCTGGCCCAGCCGCGCAGACACCGCCCGCGACGCAGCCACCCGCCGCTCCTCCGCCGCCTGGCTCCGCGCCTCAGTTCAGCTCTGCCGCAGCGGTCGCAAGGAGGGGCCGCTGGAGCGCGACTCGGGAGCCCCGGGTCATCACCCGGCCGCCGGAGCCACAGCCGGGCCTCCCTGAGCGGCGCCCACGCTCTCGCTGTTCGGACGCTCGCACCCGCAGCCACCTGCTCCCGGCCCGAGGCCAGGACACGATGCGCTCCGCGCTGGCGCTCTCCGCGCTGCTGCTGCTGCTGCTGCCGCCGCGGTCGCTCTCTGATGGTGAGTGGTGGCCCGGACTCCGCTGGGACCCCACCGTGCGGGTGCGCCCCCAGCCGGGCCGCACCTCGTGGCGCGACCTGGAGCAGCCCCTGTGCTCGCCTTTCGCTGGGGGCACACGCGGAGCCCTGACCTTGAACCATTCACGTCCCTTCCGAACCCGCAAACACTGCAGGTGCCGGGCGGGAGCGCGGATCGTCCCTGGTCTCCATTCGGGTGGAGTGGGCGGTGGATTGTGGATTGTGCTGGGGCAAACCGAGGGGCGACAACCCTAAATGGGTTTGCGGGCAAATAGAGCGGGGAGTTGGGGCATGGCGAGGCTCAGCGTTTTCGCGGGATCTCCCCCCCTCCCCAGGTCTGGTCACTCTTTCTCTCCGTTTTTGGAGGGGATGAGCAACGGTATTGTGTAGTCGATGATTCCAGCAAAACAGCAGGCTGGAAGCTCACGCGGAAGTCCCTGAAGCAGGTGACAAGCCTCCAGTAACAGCTCAGGCGGCTGATGTCTTCTGCGTTTGCAGAGAGGTTTTTTTTCGAGCAGTGTGTGCAGTTCAGCCCACCTGAGCCTGTGTTGGGACAGGTACAAGGGGAGTAAGTGGACCTTCCACAGTCTCAGAGTCACCTAGCTGAGTAGGACCCCTGTCTCCTTTGCCACCAAAGGAACTGCTCCCTTCTTGGCCATGGCCAGGAAGGTGAGACACCCCCCTCCCTTTTATAAACAGGAACTTGTCTCCTGGAACAAGCTTGGATGCACCTTAGAAACAGCCCTCCTATTTTTTTCTCAAGGTGAAATGTTATCCTTTGCGGGAGACGGGTGGCTGCAGACTCCTCCAAGAAAGTGTCCCAAGGCCCCTGAGAACAGCTGGAGGCTCGGTCCCAGGAAAGAGATGAATTTCTTTGTGGCCCGCCTGAGCACATGTCTGCCCCGAGAAAGAGTGGGGGTGGCGCTCCTACCCTAGGTAGGGCCAGGAAGACTTTGGTGACAGCCCAGAGAGGGAAGGGACCTTGCTGCTGGCAGGCGCTGGCATTTGGGGCTGAACTCTTAGGGCAGAGTGGGAGGGAATGGCTGTACAGCCTGTTCTCTGCACTGCATGGAATCGTTCGTGGTCGGGGGCTGGTTCTCAGAGGGCAAACAGGTGTGAGCACACTGCTCTCAGAGGGCAAACAGGTGTGACCACTCTGTGGTCCGTGGCCCTGAGGCTCCACCAGCTTGGCCTGTAAAAAGGAAAGGGCACGGTCAGTGGGCAAAGGTGTTGTGCCCCCAAAGGGTATTTTGTGGTGTGAAGACTGGTCTGAACAGCTCTGAGGGTGACTGTCACCTTGGATTTGTACAACCTGCAGGGCCGAGAAGATGCTGGAGTGTGGCCACTCCTGAGCCCTGCTCTATGAGCAGCCAGACTTCAACATGGGTCTTGACGTGCACCTTTTTGGAGCCAGCTTCTTAGCACCACCTAGAAGGGAGATGGGTTGTGTCAGGAGGGATAGGCTAGTTTCTGGTGCTCCAGAGCCTAGAGACTGAGCTGTGAGGAGAGGCTGGGGGCTGTTGTGCACTAAGAAATGCTCCAGAGCCACCCAGGGGAAAGCTCGAAGCCCAGCTTGCTGCTGGCTTCAAGGCTGGGATTGCCTTCCCCAGCATCTGGGCACTGCCCAGAAACTGCCTCTTTCAGGAAGCCCTCCTCAAGCCTAGCACAGGGCAAGGCACGTGGTAGGAGCTTGGTACATGTTAAACAAGTGTGGTGAACAGGACCATACTCCCATCCCCCCTCCCCAGCAAGTTTCTGGGCCTTTCCAAGCCCCCAGTGCCCAATCCCTAAAATGCTAGTGCCATATATAATAAAGGGATAAAAGGAAATACTTTGAAACATGTAAAGCACAAGGGATTATTATAGTAGTAGCAGTAAAGTTTATTTATTTATTTTGAGAGAGTGCATGAGAAGGGGGGAGGGGCAAAGAGAGAAGAAGAGAGAGAGGGAGAGAATCCCAAGCAGGCTCCGCACTGTCCCTTCAGAGCCTGGAACTCAGGAACCATGAGATCACGACCCAAGCTGTAATCAAGAGTTGGACACTTGACTGAGCCATCCAGGCGCCCTTATTATTATTTTTCATACCTTGAGGCAGAAAAGGCTGAGGGGTGCAGGTGTGATGTTCAATGGCTGCGCTGAATTTAATACCCTCCTATGGGGACTCCGTAAGGACTGTTCCATCTCTGACCTTCCAAAGGTGTGGCCACCTGGGCTGCAGTCACCAAGGATGGTGTAACCCCCGACGCTGTTGGAATACCGTGATGCGATTGTAAACAATACAGGATTATAGTGAGTCTCCTCCACAAAGGAATTACCCCACCCAGGTCCCCTGAGAGCCTACCTTTTAATTCACAGGGGAGTCACACAGCCTACAGCATAAGCAGCATTAAATCCAGGGGGCCTGACAGTCCATGAGACTCCTTTTCGTACTTTTGGTTTGATATTCATTTAGTGGAACCACATGGCGAGCTGTACGAATGGGCCTCAGTTCCCTTATCTATAAGATAGAATAAAAGAGCAGAGAGCACCTCTAATTTCATGTTATATAACATTTCTGGGGTTTTCTGGCCCGATATCTGCCAGCTGAGTCGTACTATCAATCTGATCGAGTCATTCCATGGGTGAATCCTGGAGAGGGAGAGGCAGCTTGGTGTGGTGGAAAACACTCAGGGACACCTGGTTGGCTCGGTTGGTTAAGCATCCGACTTCAGCTCAGTTCATGAATTGGAGCCCCGCATTAGGCTCTCTGCTGTCAGCTCAGAGCCTGCTTCGGGTCCTCTGTCTCTGTGCCCCTCCCTGCCCCCACTGCCCCGTCTCTCAAAGTTACATAAACGTTAAGAGAGAAAGAGAGAGAGAGAGAGAGAGAAAGAAAGAAAGAAAGAAAAGAAAAGAAAAGAAAGAAAGAAAAATAGATTGTGGGTCAAATAGACCCCCGGAGACCATAGACAAAATAGTGAACCTCTTTGAGCCTCGGTTTCCTCAGCTGTAAAATGATAAAGCTATCTTGCAGGTTGCCCTGAAGGTGGGCGAAAACATAGAATGAGCTTGACAGTGTGCCCAACTACTCGAGGTCAGAGCTTAATAAATCCTGGCTGTGATGATTACTCAAGCATATTAACTGAGAACTTGATTGGTCTGGGGCAGCTGAGTGTCAGGATTCTGCTAATGTCTGTGGGAATCAATGGATAGGTAGTTGCAAAGACTGAAGCCTTAGTGCCATAAGGTGTGGGAAAAGGAGGCACGTGGAAAAGGAGTGGTAAGGTGTGGGTAGGGGTGACCTAGGCAAAGCTTCCTGAAGGAGGTGGGAGTTTATACAGGGGTTTTAAGATAAAAAGGGTCACGGTGGGGTAGGCTAGCTGGGGCTGAATGAATTGCCGCTGGAGAGGAGACACAGGCTAGGGGTCATGATCTGGGTTCTTGAGGTGGGGAGAACTGCAGGAAGGCCATGGGGAGGAGGTGAGTTTTCAGAGCCCGGGGGGGGGGGGGGAGTTCTATGGGATGAGGTCAGGGCATGGTAGATATTCCAAGCATGGTCCTGCTTTGGGTATGGCTCTGAGGCAAGAGGGAGCAAGCCATGGGGGTTGGGAGCAGACTGGGCTCAACAGGTGAGGGGCGAAGGGGAGCGGTAGGGGTCACAAAGGCACCAGGTGGTAGCTTTGCCCAGAGGGGAGGCACGTGTTGGAGGGGTGTCCTCTGGCAGGCAGCAGGGCACAGAGGTGGGGCAGAGGCACGGATGCTGAGCCACATCTGCCTTTTCCTCAGGCATCCATGTTTGAAGGGAGAGGAGGGGCTCCTGCTGGGTGGGGTTTGATACCTCTGCCCTTGGGAAGCTGAGAGAGGAAAAGCCTCCCACCTGATTCGAATTCCTCTGAGCAGGGAAGACTAGAGATTTAATTTAACCCTGGTTTACACCTGTCCTCAGGTATCATCTCTGCCAAGAAGCCTTCCCTGGTTTCTAGATGGACACAAATTATGTTCCGTGGTCTGTTTGGGTCTCTTGCAGCCTGTGGGGAGCCCCTCCAGGGTAGGGGCCACAGCACATTTATCTCTCCGTCCAGGGCCCCAAGCAGCAATGGGCACTGAGCAGTTGCTCAAAATTTTATCTGCACCTTTCAACTGAGGGGAGCCGGGGCCTAGGCCCTGGTTTCAGGCTTTTGGAAAGGGAAGCCGTAGCCCAGCTCACATCCTGGGCAATGATGCTGGCCAGTGAGCTCTTTCTGCAGCAGCCAGAACTGGCAGGAGTGACTGCTGAGGGTTGGAGCTTCGGGGCTCGGGATCCAGGACCTGACCAGTGGCTGCTGTGGGGACAGCTTGGCCAAGCTTAGCTCAAGGCCCTCCACTCCTAAGGGAAGTGGGAGGAGCCCTGTGGACAGCTCACCGCACTTCTTGGGAGGGGGGTCGGGATTTAGATGGTCCTACCCTAGTGAGAGCTTGTTTCTTTACATCCTTGGTGCAGAGGCTCCGTGAGCCCTCTGCAAGTTTGCTCAGTGGAAGCTCCGTGCCAGAGAGAGAGTGACCCTCTTCTGCCCATCCCCCGCTCAGCAGCCCCAGCCTGAGCCCCAGCCTGCCTAGAGACTTCCTCAGACCTAGAAGCCAGGGAGCTCGTCCCTCAGCTCTGGGCTCACTTCCTATTTGTGCTTTAGGGTATGATGCAGGGCCGGGAGCTCAGTTGGTGGGTTTTCCCTCACATTCTGTTCCCAGGAACACAGGTGAATTTGCATAGAGTTTCTCTTGTCATGGGTCTTGTCAAACAAGGTTGCAGATCTAGGTTTATGACTCTGGGCCATACAAGCCTCGTGACTGTAGGTATTCTCTCTCTCTCTCTCTCTGTCTCTCTCTCTTTTTTCTTCCTTCCTTCCTTCCGAGAGAATCTTAAGCAGGCTCCATGCCGAGTGTGGAGCCTGACACGGGCTCCGTGCTAGTGAGATCATGACCTGAGCCAAAATCAAGGGTTGGACGCTGAACCAGCTGAGCCACCCAGGCGCCCCTGTAGGTATTCTCTTAAGGAAAGCCTTCAAGAGAATCTCCACAGAAGATCCATTGCAAGGAGCCTCTTCATATTTGCAGTAGCATTTACCATTAGATTGCTACAAGTAGGCTGTTCAAAATAGAATTCAACTGGCAAAGGGTAATTTCCACGCTGCTTCTAAATAACCTAGAAAATCACAGAACACAGAATCCTAGAGCTGGGAAGCCTTCCGGAAATCATCTTCTGCACCCACATGTTTTTCAGATGAGGGAACGCAGACCAGGGAGTGGGTTCACTTGGCCAAGTCCTAGTGACTCCCAGTGAGATGCATGTGCAGCCATAGAATGTAAGAACGGGACTGAGCCTTTCTGTGCTAATTCCCTCCCGGGCACTGGAGAAACTCATTAGAACCCTTTCTAGAAAGGGTTTCGTGAAGGTGAAAACATTATACTGTGCCCAGACTCTCCCCATCCCTCCGCCTTCAGGGTATGTTGAGAGTTGGAGCTACTTTATTCCCCAGGAGTTAGGCTCTCCAAAGGTTCTCCCTGTCATGTCATGTCACAGTGCGGGCCACCATGCTGGCCACTCTGTACATGTCTGTCTCCCATTGCCTGTGAGCCCCAGTAGTGACTGTAGCATCCAGCCAGAGTCTGGAACGAATGAGTGGGGTGCTTACCTGGTGCCCAAATTCAGCCCTCCTCACATGCCCCCCATCCCAAGCCCTTGTACTGGCTCTGGACTGTGGTCTCACCCTGTACCATGATAGTAATGGCTGGCGCAGACCCTCAGCTTTGCTTGGCCTCCTGGCCACCCATCCTCCCTCTGTCCCCACCCCTTTCCCTGACAAACCACCGCCACCCTCTCTTCCTTTGTAGCCTTATCCCCCTCGGGTCAGCCACCTCGCACTTCCCTGCGGCCAGGGCGCAGGGTGGCACCCTGTCCGCCAATTGTCATGGCCGGAAGGCCGTGTGCCTCAGCCCAGGGGGAAGAGAATTCTGACGAATGGCTGACTGAGGCTTGCTATGCAGCCCCAGGTTGGGGTGCTGGGAGACACATGGGCTGACCAGGAGCCCAAACTGTCTGGTCTCGAACCTTTTAGCGCTCTGACCCAGGTCAACGTAGAAGGGACACTGGGGAGACCAGCCCTGGTCAGAGGGGCACTTTGCAGGCCTCACACCCCTTCTTACCTGAAATTCATGGAGTGCTGTCCAAGGGGACCCTCTGTCCCCATCCAGTCCGATTCTCATGCCGACTTGGCTTTGAACATCCTCTCTGGAGCCACAGTCTTCAGCCAGGATAGCACGAGGTTGTCTTGGGACGGCTTTTGTCTCACAAACCATTCCAGAGAGGGGAAACTGAGGCATAGCACTGAGGACTTGGAGTAGGTGACATAAACAGCTTTTCTCCCAAATATCCACGTGCCTCACTCCCTCATTTCTGTTAGCCACCGTCTCAGAGAGAGCTTCCGGGCTGCTTGCATAACACGCCCCCCTCTCCTTACTCAGTGTATTTTCTCCATAGCGCTTATCACCTGATGCATGCTCGTTTCTGCCTTTGTGTGTCTCTCTCTTGAGTAGACTATAAGTTCCATGAGGGCAAGGTCTTCTGTTGTTCATTGCTGTAGCCCCAGTATCTGGAACAGTACCTGGGAAATAGTAGATACTCAATAACTGTTTGCTGAATGAATGAGTGAGTGAGTGGCCGAGCTGCCTTAGAACCCAAAGTCTTGTCTGCTAGTTCTGAGCCATCCACTTGCAAGGCTCTAACCTGGTTCCAGAAGAAGAGAGGCAGGTGGCTGGTGAGACCAGCCCGGGACGTGGGAGGGATGGTTGCCTGGGCACGAAGGTGGAGCAGGACTCCTGAAGGCAGGGGTGCTGTGGGAGGTGCAGCCGCCTCATAGCTGCTTCTGGCCACCTCCCCGCCCCCAGGGGACCCTTCTGTTGAAGGTTAGGGCTGCTGGTTGTTAAAACTTAATTTGGCTGCTCTTAGCAACTAAAAAATAGTGGACTGACCAAGACAGAAGTTGTCTGTCACTCACGTGAGAGAAGTTCAGAGCGCTGGGATGGCGGTCTGTTCTGCCATCATCAGCATGCTGCCTCATGGTCCAAGATGGCTCCTGGGGCTCAGCTATCAGGAGAAAAGAACAAGAAGCCTGTGGCCCCTCTTTCGAGGGCACCTGCCAGAAACCACACACAACACTTTAGTTACATTTGTTGAACAGAACTTGGTCCTTGGCCACACCTAGCTGCAAGGGAAGCAGGGAAGAATACTTTGATTAGGGAAGAGTATTTTTTATTTCAGGTACCCATATATATGCCTAAGCAAAAACCAGTGGTTCAGTGATAAAGAAGTCAGAAAGAATGGATATTGGAGTAGGTCACTGGCAAATACTACCACAGGCTAAGTCCCTGAAAACCTTGGGTTTCTCTGCAGCTGCCCTCAAACCTTGTCTTGCCCATCAGATCAGCTCTGCTTGTGTGAAACCCAAGTAGTTGTCCGCCATGGCCAAAGGCCTTGCCCCCGCTCTGGCTGAACCATTTTCAGCTTATCTGTTGTCTTTTTTGTGGCTCCAGCATGTTGGTGTACTGATGGAGGGTTTCCTTGTAATGTGTAAAGAAACCCAGCTCCCTCCCACACAAGCCCCCTCGCCTTGAGCTGCCCTAGTGTCCCAGGGACTCCGATGAGCAGGACTTCCTCCAGGGCTGCCCCTGGGGGACCTACTTTCTCTCACTGCCCTTTGAATGGCAAAGAAGTATTTCTACACCCTATCCTCCCCTTCCTAGCTCAGCAGGGGCAAGTATGGGGCCGAGGGAAGTACTGTCTTCAATGTTTGATCCATGGGGCACCTGGGTGGCTCCATCGGTTGTGTCCGACTTTGGCTTAGGTCACGATCTCAGTTTGTGGGTTGGAGCCCCGTGTCAGGCCCCGTGTCGTGCTGACAGCTCAGAGTCTGGAGTCTGTTTTGGATTCTGTCTTCCTCTCTCTCTACCCCTCCACTGCTCGGGCCGTTTCTCAAAAATAAATAAACATTAGAAGAGATTAAAAAAATAAAATAAATATTTGGTCCATGGACACTCCTGAGAGCACCAGCTGGAGGCCGGTGGCTTTCCAAACTGGTGGAGGTACTCTATGGAGCTGTCGTGGGGGCCACCGAGAGGTTGGGGTACACACCTAGAGAGGAAAGCTAAGAGAAGGCCAATTTGGGGGCAGACTTTTCATCCCACCCCACTTTGCGCATCTCCGTTTTTATCTGTTCTGTAGGGTAGGTCTCCACATAAGAGTTCCTCTGAGAAAAACTGTGTTGTCAAGGAGAAGAAAAACTGAAATCTCTCGGCATGATGCGCCAGGATGTGAAGTTAGAAGCGTGGAGTTTAGCCTGGGCTTTGGCACTTGCTGGCCTTGTGGTTTCAGACTTGTTCCTTGGCCTCTGTTTCCCTGGCTGTGAAATAGGTAGAATGCCTTCCTCTGCAACTGTGGGTTACACACTGGTGATGCGCCTGACGCAGTTTGGTTTTACTTCTTTTACTGGCTTTAGGTCTAGCCCAGCGTGCGATATGATGAAGCAGACCTGTTCCCCCCTCCCCACCCCCCAGCATGTGCCATGACCTCTCTGCGCTAAGCTTTTGCCCATTTATTCACTGTCCCACAGCCAGGCCCTGCAGGACGAGGGCCTGGTTCTGAGGCTGTGGTAAGCCGCACTCCCAGGAAGGGGCTGCAGTGTCCACCCCCCTCCCTGCCTCCCAGTTCCTGGTTCCCACCTGGTGCTTCCCACTCCATTTCTCAGGGACGCTGCCCTTTCACCTTAGGCTACAAGTCAGACGGGTTTTCCTGAAGCCACCAAGGCCCTGATCCTGGAGCCCCTGAGGTTCTGGCCATCACGCTGTGAAATGGAGGGTCACATCCTACTGCTTTTTTTCTGGATCGGTGTCCCTCTGGCTGCTCTTTCTCCACTGCCCGTGTGCAGGCCACAGATCTGAGTATCACCCTCTAAATAGCTTCCTTCCTCCTCCTCCAACCCTCCCTGACTCTAGCACCAAATTCACTGTGGCACCATCCGAGCCAGGCAGCGAAACCTGGTGAAGGTCTTTATAGCCTCTCTGCACTCCCCTTCGGGGAGGAGGGGAAGCAATCCAGCAGCAAATATAAACCAGGGAACTGAGTATCTCCTCCCGGAGGTGAGAAGTGGGAGGAAGATAGAAACTACTCACCGAGCTGCATTTGACTTTCTGCACCGTAATCCCCAGGGACTGGTGCTCTTGTGTCTCACTTTACCCATACGGTAAATCAGGGCTAGCACCCCACTTTTTTTTTCTTTGGTCTTGTTTTTTACTTTTAAGTCGGTAGAATAAGCTGGGTCTCAAACTGTGCCCAAAGAGGACACCAGTAGTCCTCAAGATAGTAAGAGTTCTGCTCCCAGTAAATGTTTGATAAATGAATAGAAAGTTTGTCGTGAGTAAAAGAGACGCATGATCCAAAAGGTTTGGAAAAGGCTGCCGACTCGATTCCCCTTCTTGGAAAGTCAGTGCCTGTTAGGATCTTAAATGCTCCCAGATGCCCCTTACCGAATAGCCTTTGCTTAATTCAGCGTCCTCCAAATGTACTTTAACCGTGGAAACAACCTTTCCTCCTCCTTTTTAGAACATCCATGAACATCTGGTGGGGGGAAATACGGATAGGAAGATAGAGGGACCGCCTGCCCCAGTTTGCCCAGGACTGAGAGGTATCCAGGGATATGTGACTCAGGGCTAGAACCCACGCAGTCCTATGTAAAGACCGGACCACTGGGTGTGTGCGTCCAGTCTGGAGCTTTGCTAAGCAGGACCTTCTGGAAAGGGAAATGCAGCCTGACAGCGCCCTCCTTCCTGAGGGGATTTGTAGGAAACCACATGGAAGCTTGTGGCCAGAATAAAGGCTGCTTGTACCAGAGTCAGTGTAGGGAACAGGTTCCATTCCAGGCCAGTGGCCCTGCATGGGTGCTTAATAACGGTGTTGTTTCTCAGGTAGGAGTTGAAGGCATTATTACGAAAATTGTGGGTGGGTGGGTGTGTTTTTGACGTTTGATCTTTCCACTCAGATGGGGGCAGACGTGGCCTGCTGGTTGATTCTGGCTGCTTTTTTTTTTTTTTTTCCTGTTGTGCCTCTGCTCCTACTGTTTTGAGTCCCTGTTCCTGACAACATCACAGTTTCTGTTTTAAATCCAGTCTGAGGCTGTCCCCCTGTCCCAGGGGCTTGGAGAAGGGGATTCCCAAGGCTGTTCTGCCAGCCAGCACTGCCCTGGTTGGTCACCCGAGGCAGTGGTGCTGGGGCTTTGTCCTCAGCCCAGGGTAACGCCGAGCTCCTCCACCTTCGGGCTGTCATTTTTCTGGGAGCCAGGGAGCCAAATGGTGGAAAGGGGGTGACTCGTTGGATGGAATCACCGGCTTGCCCGTGCTTTTCGAGCTGCTGCCAGCACATCATACATCCTCCCAGTGGCGGGTCAGTGAGCGTGGGGTCCCCTCGCTCAGGCACATGTAGCTCCGCACCCCAGGCGTAGGGGGCGCTGTTGAGTAGAGCGCGCCTGGGTCTCAGCCCGTCCCTGCTCGCGGCAGTCCCGCGCTATGAGCCCAGTCCCCAGCATGCCCCCTTCTCCTGGCCAGGCCACCGCATCCGGAGACCCCGGAGCCCCACACGGAACTACTTCTCACCCTGAGCTCATCCTCGTTTTCAGCTTCTCAGTGGCCACAGTGGACATTGGAGGGCACGTGCGGTCGACAGCTGGCTCCTGGGGAGAGGCAGGGTGGGAGCTTGTCCACAGGCTCTCATTCTCCCCTTGGCATCCCGGGAGGTTGTACTTGGCTGGAAAAACACTTTGGCTTTCCTCCCAGGCACCGGGGAGAATCTGGAAGCCTGGTCCTGACCGCACAATATCACATCTCTGAATTCCATGAGCTCTCTCGGGCAGTCACGACATCACACTAGCTATAGCTGCCCCAGCGCCTCCTGTTAATTAAGCTTCGGTGTACGTAAGTGTGTCTGTGTGTATGCGGGGTGACGGCAGGCATAGGGCAGATACCCAGGAGGGTCCTGTGTTGGGTGTTGAATAAAGGGCTGGGAAAAAAAGAAAACGGGTTTATAAGAGGAAGATGCTCCCTCCCTCCGGGGCCAGGAGTCCTCCCTGTGGGCCTCAGTTTTCTCATCTGTGGATAAGGGGCTGTGCCCAGCCGCCGGTTATGCAGGGCGGTGGACTCAGCCACATGTTGGCCCTGACTGCTCGGTAGCTCGCCGCCTCTCTGGCCCCTGCTTCCCCAGCTGCTTCCTCAGCGGAGGGGTGGACATCAGCTCCTTTTCCGGTTGCATCTTTAGGCATGATGTCATTACTGTAAAAGCAAAGACCAGTCTGTAAGGGAAGACGAGAAAGGCAACAGTCTCTGGGGGCTAGTATCTCCAAAGTCCTGTGGCCTTGGGTTGTGCCACACTCCAGAGGATTGCACCCGTTTTCCAGATGGGACATCCAAGGTGGGAGGATGGTGGTGAATTACCCAGCCACGAGCTAAGTCTCGGAGTCTTGAGGTTCCAGCTAGCTCCTTCCAACTTAGGTATGACTTAGTGCTCTGGCCCTGGGAGTGGCCAGATGAACTTGGCCTGGCCATCTGTACCCCTTGCATGGTAGCAAGACTCCTAACACAATAAAGAGCGTGGAGAAAGAAAGGGGAGATGGGAGCATGGGAGGCCAAGGCATAGGGGATGGTTCCTCCCCTGCCTCCACCCATTCAGGAGCCCCAAGTCTGACTTTGGTGTCAGTCTTGTGTGACCTAAGCAAAGCCTTGACCCTCTTTCCTGACCTGGGAAGTTTCAGAGGGAAACATTCCATTTTGCTCGAAGTTTCTTCTGAAAAGAAGAGCCGTGAAATCACTGTGTGTGCGTGCGTGTGCACCTTCCGTCCCCCCTCTGACGTAAGCCCCCTTGACTACTTTTAGGGGATGAATTTTCAGCTGCTTGGACACCTGGCTCCAAGCAGGCTGGCCCTGGGATTCTTGATTCACTTCCCAAGGCGGCGCCCCGTAGGAAACCCCGCTTCCTTGAGGAGCTCTAACATCTCAAACGCTGGGGGACAACTTGGCTTTGTTTAAAAGGAACGAGGCTTTTAACTTTCCCCCCACCACCGGCCTTGGCGGGAGGGGGTTGGGGGGGGGGGGACAAGAGAGCCAGCCCTCAATTGTTTAGCTGTATTCATTTATGAGGTTTGTTTGTTTCTCTTTAAGCAATACTCCTACCAGATCCCTACTTCCCCACAGGCAAGCGGACCTCCTTTGTCTTTAAACTCCAAAGAAATCTAGATTTTGAGCTTAACAGGGGAGTAGTCCTGTTTTTCCCCATTTCTTAGGGCCAAGCATAGTCTTGGGTGATGGACTTTAGACTTTTAAAAAAAAATTTTTTTTTTCAACGTTTATTTATTTTTGGGACAGAGAGAGACAGAGCATGAACGGGGGAGGGGTAGAGAGAGAGGGAGACACAGAATCGGAAGCAGGCCAGGCTCTGAGCCATCAGCCCAGAGCCCGACGCAGGGCTCGAACTCACGGACCGCGAGATCGTGACCTGGCTGAAGTCGGACGCTTAACCGACTGCGCCACCCAGGCGCCCCGAGTTTAGACTTTTTTAAAGTTGTTTTTTAAAATTTTACTTGGGCTGGGGGGAGGATGCAAGTGGGGTAGGGGCAAAGGGAGTGGGAGAGAGAATCTTAAGCTCCAACGCAGGGCTTGATCTCAGGACCCTGAGATCATGACCTGAGCTGAAATCGAGAGTCGGACACTTAAGTGACTGAGCCACCCAGGCGTGCCTTGGCTTTATTTTTAACTTGCTTTGCAGAGTAAGTGGGGTTTCGGGTGGGGAGCCAGCTAACCTGAGCCTTAGCTCCCCTCACCCCAGCACACACACATTTCGCCTAGGGAACGTGTACTAACGTGGATTATTCTGCAGCAAGAAGGATGCAGGTGTTATTCCTGGAAGGGGAGAATTCTCTCCAGGACAGGAAAAAAAAAAGTTTGGAAATTTGGAAGGCTGTGCTTGCTGCCTTAACCTTCAGCTTCCAGCAGGCGGAAACTGGTCATTCCCGGGGAAGTTCACAGGCCCCATTTCACAGAACTTTCTCATTCGGCTCATAGAGCCCACTATCTCACCTTCTATTTGGGACTTCCCTCTGGCTTCTGGCCCTTGTTTGTTTTCAGCCTGGAGCGGAGACTGGTCCCTGGTGGAGGTTTCCAAGGGCGGTGGAGAAACCGGTACGCATCTGGTTATTTTCATGGCTTCGGGACCGGGAAGGTGGCGTGGGAATGACAGCATGCTCCCGCAGAAAAATATTTACCAAGGTTGTCTTTGAACTGACCACCGAGGGAAGAGTTGGATTCTGAGTGTGCGCAGGCTTTGGCCGGAAGCCTGCGTGTGCCCGAGGGTTTAGAGAACAGTAGGTGCCCCGGGGGAAGCGGTGTGGTCAGTTGCAAAGTTGACGAGGCATGCGCAGGAGGCATGCGCGAGCCGTGGTGGTTCATTGTCATGGGCGCTCGCCTCCTGTGGACAGCCGGGGCTGGATCTGCTCTTGCCCCCACTGCCCCATAGCCAGTCCCCAGCCTGCTTTGCAAAGAGCACAATGGTGGGACCTTCCCAGAGAGCGTGGGAGACGCATGCAGAGCTCTCAGTTCAGTGTCTGGCCCGAATGATAAGGCCTCAGTAAGTGCAAGATAAAAGCTTAAGAGTGATACGATAAACTGGTTTGGATGGGGGGGTTTGTAGAAAATGCCACTGCGTGAGGAGGGAGGAAGTACATACTTGTGTCCTGTGGTCTCAGACCTGACGCAAGCCCAGGGGGACGCGCGGTGCCCCACCGGTTCCCAGCCCTAGCGTGCACACATTTGTGTCTCCAGCACGCAGGAGGGTGTTGGCAAGGTTGTCAGCCTGGCTTCCCATCCAGCCAGACCTGCCCCTCTGCAGATTTGAGGTATTTTGACATTTCCCCCCAAAGCTTATACATTTTTTTAAGTGCTCATTTTGTTCCAAGGTAGCTATTTCCCTCTCCCTTGGCTGACAAGTCTCCAGACGCCTCAGGCTCACACAGGACCTGGGGTTCACACCCCAGGGCTCGCTCCTTTTGTGCATCATACACGGGGACCTTGAATCTGATCCTAAAGATGGGCCACAGGGCCCTGCGTTTCCTCCCCGGAGCACCGCCCTGTTGTCCTGACCCTTGTACAGGAGCCCTTCCTGGAGCTGGCGAGCTCAGCTGGCTGGGCATCACCCCTGCTGGCGCCCAGGCCAGGGGGTTGGCGGCTGCTGGGCACGCTGCCTGGTCAGACAGATCAGGATTCACATGGTCTGCAGCAGCTGAAGGGATTAGGAGGCCCTGGGAAGGGTATTGTTTTAAGGAGGTTAGCCTGTCTTTCCAGCTCAGGAAGAGCCCCAGCCCCTTTCCTGGACAGGCTGGCTGCCCTCACACCAAGCCTGAAACACCTGCCCCAAACCTCCAGGGGTCAGCACGTGCACACTCATTAGGAATAGCAACGACAGGTGGCTCAGAGGTCGGTAGCAGGCCCAGGACAGGGACATCCGGGTGGGTGGAAGGAGGAACCTGGCAGGGGCAGCGGGGGCTCGGGGTAGAGGCAGGACTACAATCTTGGGTGGCACAGTTGACCGAATTCCAAGCTCTCCTCATACCTCTCTGCCTCCAGCAACAGAATTAGAATAATGAGTAATCCAAAGAATGTATTTAGAAGCTTCCTGCTGAGGAGCTCAGTCCTGTACAGGATGGGGGTGGGGTTCCACCCTCTGACCCCCACTTGGAGAGCTTCTGATGAGGGTGGGGTGGTGGTGTGCAGTCAAGTCTGGCCTCTCATTGTCATTAGAGGGGACTGCCGAGGTCATCGGAGCCACCCCTCTGTGAATCCTTTGGAAATCAAGGCCTCCTGAGGCAGGTCCTCCAGGGAAGCAGGACAGAGCACAGTGCCCCAGAGCCCCTGAAAGCCAGATCTGAGTGACAGCTAGTCGGCCAGGGTGTGGGTCTGGGACGACCAAGCTGAGTGGAGTGGCTGGAGATTCTGTCTGGGTGCGGGATGTGGAAGCTCAGGAAATGGGGCCTGGGGCTAGCAAGCATTCCGGTTCCTAAGGACCACCCCCCCCCCCACCTGCCCTGTCCACGCAGCTCAGCCTCCCAGCCTCTGCACGGAGCTGTGTGCAGGGCAGGCAGATGTTCCCCCAAAGGCAGGAGCTGCAGTGTTCATGCAGAGTGACTCCGTGCTGGGAGCCACCCGAACACCCATCAGCAGTGGAATGAGTGAGACATGGGGGGATGTCCACACAACAGAGAACAAACAGTCCACAGCGACGCGCCGTGGGAAGGATGAATCGTGCAAATAAGATGCCAAGGGAAAGAAGCCAGACCTAAACATCAGTAGTGTGGGATACCATTGATAGACACACAGTTAGCTCGGGTATTTAAGTCAGATGAGAGCTTACCCTTGGGGGATGGAGAGTGACTGGAAGGAAGTACGGTGGACTTCCAGGATCCTGTGTCCTGTTCTGTGATCTGGGTATGGGGGTGTGTTCCATCAACACTTGTGCTGGCTGTAGTTCTCTGAACGTATGTCATTCTTTTTAAGTTCCTGTATTCATTTTGAGAGAGAGAGCGCGAGCAGAGAGGTGCGGAGAGGGAAGGAGAGCGAGAATCCAGGCAGGCTCCATGCTGTCAGCTCAGATCCTGATGCGGGGCTTGAACTCCCAAACCGTGAGCTGAAATCAAGAGTCGGTCGCTGCTCAACTGACTGAGCTACCCAGGCACCCCTGAATACATGTAATTCTTTACTAAAACACTGTTAAGATACAGGAGGAGGGGCTGTTCTCTGAGGATCTCCTGATCCAAGCCAGCAGCCCAAACCCCAGGCTTCCAGAGAGTTCGGAGGGGCGGCCCAGGGAGAGAGGCTCTGTGGACCAGGAGCAACCAGCCTCGAGGGGAAGAGGAAGGAAACCATGTTAGGTGCACCGACCTGCGTGTCTGCTGGCCGACTTCTACCTTGGCCATTCCCGGGAGGGTCAAAGGGAGTACAGTACTAGGTGGCCCCGAGCTTGGGAACACGGCAGGCGCCTGCTGGGGATGGGATGGGTGCCCGACAGGTTCCGGTGCGAGGAGACTGGCCAAGGCCCCTCCCACGATACCACCAGTAAATGGTAACAAACAGGGCCGAAGAAGCGGGGGCGGGGGTCCCTCTGTAGGGACCACCATGCGCGCTCACCTCTCCGATGTCTGTTATTGGACTGTGGTGCTCTCGCATTTTTTAAGTCCTCCTTTTCTATTACTTGAGTAGGTAGCAGTTTAGGTGTTTCTGCTTGTGGTATGAATTGCAAAACCTTTTTGCCACCGTGGTTTCTAATAGTCTGCTGGTACAAGTGGCCCTCACTGGGTCCTTCGGGGAAATCACAGAGGCTCGCGCACGCGAGGGCGGGGTGGGGGGGGGGTGGTCTGCAAACTACAGCTCAGGTGCCTGCATTTGTCCCTGCAGTTTTAGTGGGATGCGGCCACAGCCATGTGCACCACACATACTGCCTGTGGTGGATTTCCTGGCTACAGTGCAGTTGAGGCCTAAAGCAAGGTCTAAAATATTTACTCTCGAGCCCTTTGCAGAGAAAGCTTGCTAATAACCCCTGTTATACATTACTGTGTCACGATGTCATCGTTCCACAAATGGAAAGCAAGGCCTGAGGAGTGTAAGTGGCCCCAGGCTGAGAAGCCGCCCGAATCAGCACCACGGGGTGCTCTGGGAAGAAAGCTGGTCCTTGGCTGACTGCGGGCCTAAGCCGCCTGACCCTTCAGTTGCTGTGGTGCTGAACAGGTCAGTTACCTTTTTTCACCTCCGTTCCTTATCAGAAACTTCCGGAGTTTTTCAGCATTAAGCGAACTACCACATCAAAGCCCCCCCGCCCTCGGTTGGCATGAGGACATTTTAATATGTGAGTTCCCCACCTTTAAAAAAACATTTTTTTTTTAATGTTTATTTACTTTTGAGAGAGAAAGAGAGCACGAGCAGGGGAGGGGCAGAGAGAGAGGGAGACCAGCTCTAGGCTCTGAGCTGTCAGCACAGAGCCGGAGACCCATGAACCACGAGACCATGACCTGAGCTGAAGTCGGACGCTTAGCCGACTAGGCCACCCAGGCACCCCAAGTCCCCCAACTTCTTAAGGGCCAGACACTTATCAGGTTCTGTCATCTTCACACACACCCCTCAGGGTGGGATGGGGAAGGAGGCCGAAGGCATATAGTTTCGGTTCACCGAGGAGGAAACCCAGGCCTGAGAGAGAGGCACACCCAGCGTCTCTCCCCCCTGGTGCCCTGTGCACCCCCATCACGTGGGCTCTCACGCCAGACGCTGGTCCCAGAGCCCATGTAGCCTTAAACAGCTCTCCCTGAAGGGAGCCTGAGGCTGCCCGGACTTGCCCTGTGAGGCTGTGGTCTGGGGTTGCTGTCAGGGCAGAACTGGAGGCTGCCACCAGAAAAGCCCCTCCCTCCCTCACCCCTGCTCTCGTTCCCCCGCCAGGCTTCTCTGAGGAGGTGAGGAAACACTTCCTGGAGCAGGAAGATTCCCACTTATCCCTTCCTCTTATCTGGGAATTTGCTTGACCATAGCCACCCTGATGCTGTCACCTTCCCCTGCCCCTTCTCCTAAGAGGCTGTGCTGCCCTGGGAAACCTCGGGAGAGACCCAGGGGGTCCGAGGATGCCTTGCGTCCACCCTCCCCTGTGTCCAGGCCTGTAGAGATGTGAACACCCCCAGAGGGGGAGGCATGCGGACGGTGTGGCTCTGTAACCAGGGGAGTTGTGGCCGAGGGCGTAACTCCGGGCTCCCAGAGGGTATAATCATTTCTTTTTTTTTTTTTTTTTTTTTTTTTAATGTTTGTTTATTTTTAGAGAGAGAGAGACAGAGCGTGAGCAAGGGAGGGGCAGAGAGAGGGAGACACAGAATCCAAAGCAGGCTCCAGACTCTGATCTGTCAGCACAGAGTCCGAGTCCGACACGGGGCTTGAACTCACAAACTGCGAGATCATGACCTGAGCCAAAGGCAGACGCTTAACTGACTGAGCCATCCAGGCGCCCTGAAATTGATTTTTTTTTAAGTTTATTTATTTATTTTTGAGAGAAAGAGAGTGTGAGCAGGGGAGGGGCAGGGAGGGAGGGAGGGAGAGAGAGAGAGAGAGAGAGAGAGAGAGAATCCCAAGCAGGCTCCATGTTCTCAGTGTAGAGCCTGAGCCGGGGCTTCAGCTCCCAAACTGTGACCTGAGCTGAAATCAAGAGTCAGACGCCTCACCAACTGAGCCACCCAGGGGCCCTCTGAGTACGTGCTCTTAACCATCACCCCATACTGCTTTCGTGGAGGGGAAGGGAGAGGGTCACAGTGGGACAGGGCAGGGATGTGTGTAGGCTGGAGCTGGCCACCCGCAGGCTCTGGGCCACACTGTTGGTGCAGGGAACAGGAGAGAAAGGAGAGTTGTTGGCTTGGGGAAGAAGAGGTGGGATGAGGTCCTCTGGCCGTGTGCCCTCCCCTTCAGGGAGGAGAGTGCCCAAGGGAAGCCTGCCTTTCTCCCACTGCTGAGGGACATCCACGTTGGACAGGGGCGGCCCTCTCCTGCCCAGGGAAACAGCCAGATGGGGCCCCACCCTGGGAGCGAGTGTCGGGCAGGCCAGCTGAAGCAAGCTGATAAGGGCAGAACAATTCTAGATTTGAAGAATGCCCGGAATTATCTCCCTTGAGGGGGCAGCTCTGCGCCCCTGTGGGAGAGGCAATGCCGAGGAGTCAGGCCCGATAACACCCTGGGGTGCTGTCCTGCTGTCCAGAGACCCCAAGAAGGCAGGCTCATAGTGGGGCCAGCAGAACTGCCGGGGTGGGGGGCCCCGGGGAGGGACAGGGAGGCTGGACCAGAACCTGTGGCCACACGTCTGCCTGGCCACTCAGCCTGAGTGGGGTGATGAGGGCCGGCCGGCCCTGGCCTTCCCTAGGCAGTTGAGGCAGCTCTTCCTGCTGTTTCTGGTCTATTAACCTCCATCCGAGCCTCTGGTCTTAACTCGGTTTGCAACAGTAAGACACCACAGACTGGGTGGCCTAAGCATCAGACATTTGTTTCTCACAGTTCTGAGGTTGGGAAATCCAAGACCGGGGCGGCAGCGTGCTCGGGGGGCCCTTTTCCTGGCTTGTAGATGGCCACCTTTTGTGTCCTCACTTGCCAAAGAGGGGCGAAGCTGTGTCCTTCCTCGTGTAAGGACATTACTCCCCCCTGGGGGCCCCACCCTCATGACCCCATCGAACCTTAATCGCCTCTCAAAGGCCCCCGTCATACCATCACATTGAGGGGTAGGCCTTCAACCAGTGACTTTGGTGGTGGTGGGGACACAGCCGGTCAGTTCATAGCACCCCTATGCCAGGCAAGTTGACCAGGTGCATTTTGGGGGTCCTCAGCCCAAGCAGGGGGCTGTTTGGAGGGGGTACAGAGAACAGCCCCAGAGGGACCTGTGGCAAAAAATACCATGTTACCTGCCCCCCACCCCACCCCCCAAAAAACCAACTTTAAATCCTCAAACCTGTCATCATCACCCTATTTGGACAAAGCGTCTTTGCAGATGTAACTAATAAGCTAAGGATCTTGACGTGAGGTTATCCAGATGGGCCCTAAATCCAATGAGGGGCTTCCTTATAAAAGAGACCAGGAAAAGAGGTGACAGCAGTGTGACCAGGTGGCAGAGATTGGCCCGTGCCCCCCAGAGGCTAGAGAGGCAGGGAAGGGTCCCCCTTGGAAACTCCAGAGGGCCTCCAGAACCGTGACAGAATACATTTGTTTTTTTTTTTTTTTTATTTTGTTTATTTTTGAGAGAGAGACTTGAGCAGGGGAGGGACAAGAGAGAGAGAGGGAGACACAGAATCCGAAGCAGGCTCCAGGCTCTGAGCTGTCAGCACAGAGCCCGACGCAGGGCAGGGCTGGACCTCATGAACCACGAGATCATGACCTGAGTCGAAAGTTGGACACTTAACTGAGCGACCCAGGCACCCCTACATTTCTCTTGTTTTAAACCACTCAGTTTGTGGGGATTGGTGTGCAGCCAGAGAAAACTGATACAGGTCCCAAGGCACAAAGAGGGTCTGGGCTTTACCTGAGCCCAGTGCACACCTGAGGAGAAAGTCGAAGCTGGTTGGGAGAGGTGACGGGAGTCAGCCTTCCTCTTCCCCTCCCTGGGCTCCCAGCTCAGGGCTCTGACCTTTCCCAGTCGCTGTCCTCTGCCCACTGCCCACAAGCCCCTTGCTGATGCCGTTCCCCCAGGTCAGGCTCCCCCATCCCCCAGCCCCAACCAATGCCTGCTTGGGACCTTTGGGGGGTGGGAACGGGGACTGGCTTTCTTAAAGCCATAGGGACGAGCATTTATAAGGGATGTGGATAGGGCAAGTGAGCAGAACATCATAGGAACCAGCCTCCAAGGACAGGACCCATATTGGGTCAGAGCGCAGAATCCAGAAGAGCCTCTTGGTGGAGGCAGTGAGTGCTGAACTGAGTAGGAGGTGGGAGATAGCAGGGAAGGATGACCAGATAGGGCTGAGGCAGGGGACTGGTGAAGACCTGTATGGAATGAGGAGTGTGTGGGAGCACAGAGGTGGGGACATAACATGGGTGAGCCCAGAGGAGCGCAAGGGAGTGAGTGTGGTGTAGAGAGCGGGCGTCTGAGTTCGGGGCTCCCCAAAGCTCCCCATCTGCCCCACATCGCTCTAATTCCCAGCTACCACCCAGAAGCAATAAGCCCAGAGCAACATGGGCTGCAGGGTTTGGGGTCTGAGAAGGGTGCGCTCTAGCAGGCTAGGAGGGGCTCAGACTTCAGGCAGGCTGCACCTGCGGCAGCATCTGGCTCCTGGGGGGGGGGGGGGGGGTGGGGGGATGAGAGAGGCTCAGGAAACAGGTGGCACAGGCTGGAAAATGAGTTTTGAGGTTGGTCAGTTCTTGGGAAGGGGTGCCCAGAGGGCAAGGCCACTGGAGCAGCTGGTTAGCGTGGCTCTCTTGTCACAGCAAAAGCAGACCTACCTGTGCCATGCTTAGGGAAGTGCCTCCACATCTGCAGGGACCTGAGAAACCTTGTCGCTTTCACAGATGTGCTTCGTGGGGGATCAGAGGCAGAACTGGGATGTGAAAGCTCAGATCTCCGGATTCCCAGTCTATGTGCTTTCCTTTATTGCTCCAGTCCGGGAAGACGCCAGCTTACCCCACCTGGTTTCTGCCATTTTACCGTGCCCCCCCCCCCCGTCCCCCCTGCCCCTGGCTTTTTGGTGTTATTTCCCTGGAGATAAAAGTGTAGTTGGGGGTGATGAGCTGGGGGTAACAAAGGAAGGAGGGGGTGGACGCTGGTGTCCAGGCCTGGCCCTCCCTCCCATCTAACTGCCTTCCTGCCCTCCTTCCACACGCCCTCTTCCTGGGGCATTCTTTCCAGTTTCCTTTCTCGCTATTAATAGCCCAGAGTCACCCCAGGTCTGTCAGTGGCCAGGAACAGGAGGAAGCAGGCCCTCACCGAAGGCTGGGAGCAGCCTTCTCCTCTCCCCAGGGGAGCAGACAGGCCTCGCCTCGCCTCCCACTCTCCCAGTGCAGACAGGCGTGCGGGCCCCCTTCCCCCGCTCATTTCTTTCAAGACCTGCTTCACTGTCCTCTCCTGCTTGCTCTTATCTCTGACCTCTTCAGCACCCCTCCCTCGCCGCACCTTCATTTCTTCCTCTCCTTCTTAATTCTGGGTGACCTCAGTGCCCACCCGTATAAACAGCGAGATACCGTGGCCTCCCACTTTCTTGACGGTCTCCCATCTCTGCTGTTTCACACCCTGTACCTTATCACCGCCACAAACTACCTCCTCTGAGATCTAAGCATTGCGTTCTTTGATTGCTCTTCCTCTGCCGTCCAGTTCATTTGCTCAAGTACACCCGTACTTGACCCCGTACCTATACGTAATGCTCGAACCTAGACAGCCCGTCCTAGTGACCCACCCCCTCCTCGTGGCCTCTGGGCCCCCATCTGTCCATAAGGATAACCCTCCTGTCCTTCGCCATTCACCATCATAGCCCGACCTCACAAATATCAAGTCCCTTGCACCCTTTCCTGTCCCTGTGCTCACCTAGCAAACCCCGTTCCCGGATGGACCCCACCTCCATTTTTTGCGTGCCCACACCTAAGGACTGGAACACTCCTGGGGCAAAGCCACGCACTGGCTGATGGGATTAATTTAAAATGTGTGATTCCAGGCCTCAGTTTGGCACCAACTACTACTTGGCATTCGTTCTTTATTTCTCAAGGTGCAGACCTCTGACCAGCAGCGGCAGAATCCCCGGAACTGGTTAGAAATGTGAATTCTCATGCTCTATCCCAGACCTGCTGAATCAGAAAGTCTGGGGCTGGGTTCTGCACTTAGGGTTTTAACAAGTCCTCCAAGTGATTCTGATGCTCATTGAAGTTGGAGAACCCTTTTCTAGTAGGCTGTCTTTTCCCCTTTCCAAAACGAGCGTTGCATACTTTTTCCTTCCACGAACTTCATCTGTAACAGCATGACTTGATTGAGAACGCTTATCTTTCTGCCACCAAAATTACAAACGCACTTAGGTCTGTGCCCATCTTTTTTCCATTTCCAAGGCACAAGTGTCCGATCTTCTAATGAAGGTCAGGTCTGCAGCGGGCGGGGGGGGGGGGCACTTGGGATTCACACGCTTATATCCCCTTCTGTATCTTAAGGACCCGAAGAGACAGTAGAGAGGAAGCAAAACAAGGAGCTTTCTTTTTTTTGGTGTTTGTTTATTCATTTGAGAGGGCGCGCGCACATGAGCTGGGGAGAGGCAGAGAGAGGGAGGCAGAATCGAATGCAGGCTCAGCGCTGTCAACACAGAACTTGATGTGGGGCTTGAACTCACAAACCATGAGATCAGATGCTTAACCAACTGAGCCACCCAGGCACCCCTAAATTTTTTTTTTTTAACATATACTCATTTTTGAGAGTGAGAGAGACAGAGCATGAGTGAGGGAGGGGCAGAGAGAGAGGGAGACACAGAATCTGAAGCAGGCTCCAGGCTCCGAGCTGTCAGCACAGAGCCTGACCCGGGGTTTGAACTCACGAGCTGTGAGATCATGACCTGAGCCGAAGTCGGACACTCAACCGACTGAGCCACCCAGGCGCCCCATTGTTAGGGGCATTTTTTAAGTTTATTTTTTAATTTTTATTTTGAGAGAGAGAGAGCAAGCAGGGGAGGGGCAGAGAGAGAGGGAGAGAGAGAGAATCCCAGGCAGGTTCTGTGCTGTCAGCAAAGAGCTTGACCATGACCTGGGCCGAAGTCGAGTCGGACACCCAACCGACTGGGCCACCCGGGCCCCCCCCATTAGGGTCATTCTCATGAATGCATCCTGATTCATACATGGCTCCCTAGGATAAATGCCTAGTGGTACAACTAAAAGATGTCTTTTTTTTTTTTTTAATTAAAAAAATAAATTTTTTTAATGTTTATTTTTGAGACAGCATGAACAGGGGAAGGTCACAGAGGGAGACAATGTTACAAGTATTTTCTGATTCATTTTCATTTTCCTTTTGGTTTCTTTTTTGTTTTTTAACTTTTTTCTTTTTAAACAATTTTAGATTTGCCGAAAAGTTGCAAAGAGGATACGGAGAGTTTTATATCCCTTTCCTTCAGCGTTGGCCTAATATTATCGTCCTACATAATTGTGGTACCTTTATCACAACTGAGAAATTACCACTGGCACAACACAACTAAACTACAGACTTTATTCCTGTTTTACCATTATTTCCACTCATGGTCTTTTTTGTTCCAGAATATATTGCATTCAGTCACCATGTCTGAGTAGTCTCTCCCAATCTGTGACAGTTTTTCAGTCTTCCCTTATTGTTTATATAATCTTGCTGGTTTTTAAGAGTACTAGCCAGATATTTGTAGAATGGCCTTCAGTTTTGGTGTGTCTGATGTTCTTAAATTTTTCCCGTGATTAGACTGGGGATATATATTATTTATTAATTTTTTTTTAAATTCAAGTATTGAAGTATACTAATACAATCGTGTATTAGTTTTAGGTGAACAACGTAGTGATTCAACAACTAATATACATTAGGAAATGCTTACAGCAATAAGCGTAGTTACCATCTGAGGGGTTATGCATGTTTAGAAAGAGGAGGGCAGAGCTGAAGTACCCTTCTCCTGACATCTTACCAGGGGACAAGATGACCGATCACTACTTACCATCGGTGATGTTAACGCTGATCATTTGGTTAAGACGATGTGTCTACCAGAGTTCTCCACTTTTTTTTTTAAATAATTTTTTGAATGTTTAATTATTTTTGAGAGGTGGGGGGAGCAGAGGGAGAGGGAGACACAAATCTGAAGCAGGCTCCAGGTTCTGACCTGTCAGCACTGAGCCCCACGTGGGGCTCAAATCCAGGAACCCTCAGATCATGACTTAAGTCGAAGTCAGATGCTTAACTGACTGGGCCGCCCAGGCGCCCCCCAGAGTTCTCCACCTTAAAGTTGCTACTAGTTTTCCCTTTCCATTCTCTGCTGGAAGAGAGCCCTTAAGGGGCGCCTGGGTGGCTCAGTCCGTTGAACTTCGGACTCTTGATTTCATGTCAGGTCCTGATCCCAGGGTTGTGGGATCCAGCCCCACCTCTGGCTCCACGCAGTACACGGAGCCTGCTTGGGATTCCTCTGTCTCCCTCTGCCCTTCCCCCGTTTGCACAAGCACGCAGTCTCTCTCAATTAAAACAAAAACAAAAACAACAAAAAAAAAAAGAAAAGAAAAAGAGCCCCTGGGACCAGCACACCCTCTGATGGGGATGAGGGTGGGGGAATATACTTCCTTCTGGAGGCAGGAAGGGTATCTACAAGTTGTTGGAATTCTGTAAACGATTTTGTTCCTTCTGCCCATTTTCCTTTACGTGCAAGGACTCTCTGGGGCTCAAATCGCTGCAGGTATGGCCACTGGGGGCTCCTTCAGATTGCTCCCTAGGTCTTTTGGACTTGGCCCACTTTTTTTTTTTTTTTTTTTAAGCACTTCCTTACTTTCTGACGCGTCCCAGCCTCATCCTGCATTTTCCCTACATCAGCACTGGAATCAAGCCATTTCTCCAAGGAGCCCTGGTTCCTGATTTTGGAGAATGGTTGGGTATACTTAAGGCCACTACTTTTTTTTTATTGTTTTATTTATTTTAGAGAGGGAGACAGAGCATGAGTGGGGGAGGAACAGAGAGAGAGGGAGACATGGAATCTGAAGCAGGCTCCAGGCTCCGAGCTGTCAGCACAGAGCCTGACACGGGGCTCGAACTCACGAGCCACGAGGTCATGACCTGAGCCGAGGTCGGACACATAACCACCTGAGCCACCCAGGGGCCCCTTTGTATACTTGATAGTGCTGGCGTGTGGCTGTTTCTAGACCCTCTCAGTGGACAGAGCTAAGAAATATACATTTGTTTACCCACTTGTGTGTGCACACATCTGGATCGTTTCTTTGTATGTGCGTGTTAAATCATGCATTCATACTGACATCTGTCACTAACCAAACATCATAGGGTTCATACAGCTTCTCCCCTACCTGCCTTACTTATAACTTCCTTCTCTGACGTGGAGAAACTTGGTTCCTGTTATTTATTCATCATTTATTTACTTATATACCAACTCTGGTATACATACAAAGTAGATTTTTAATTGACAACCTACACTCTTTTTTTTTTTTTTTTTAAAGTAGGCTCCATGCTCAGTGCAGAGCCCAGCGTGGGGCTTGAACTCATGACCCTGAGAGCAAGACCTGAGCTGAGATCAAGAGTCGGATGCTTAACCGACTGAGCCACCCACGTACCCCAACAACCCGTACTCTTGTGAGGAACAAATTTACCCCTTAGAGTACACGGTTTGTGTATATTCTTTTTGTCTTTAGCTTTACAGTACCCAGTCAGTGAACTATTTTCACTTTGGTTAGCTGTTTTCTCCCATCTCTCCAGGGAGGTTATGTTATACATTTATAACATCATTAAGTTTATTTTCATAGTCTCCATACATCCTAGGATTTTTAAAATTTTTTTTCTTCTAAATTTGCACCAAGTTAATTCTTTGGGTATTCAATTCTATGGGTTTCAGCAAATGCAGTCTTATATCCATCACCCCAGTACTATATAGAGCAAGCAGTTCCGGGGTGCCTGGTTGGCCCAGTTGGTAAAGCATGTGAGTTCGAGCTCCCCCGTTGGGTGCAGAGATTACTTAAAACATAAAATCTTTAAAAAAAAAAAAAAAGGTTCCATTGTACTAAGTCAGTTCTCCCTTCTCTCAAACACTGACCCGTTTTCTGTTCCTACGGTTTTGCCTTTTCCATAATATCATATAAATGACCTCAGACACTTGTAGCCTTTTGGCCTCTTTTGCTTAAAATATCTTTCAGATTCACCCATGTAATGCGAATCAATAGTTCCTTTTTTATTCTTAAGTAGTCGTTGTATGGATGTGTGACAGTTTGTTTATCCATTCATTTGTTGAAAGATATCTTGGTTGCTTCCAGTTTTCAATGATTATGAATCGGTGGTAAACATTAGCATTTAGATTTCTGTGTCACCACGAGTTTTCAGTCCTTTTGGGTAAATACTAAGAATGTAACTGCTGGGTCACATGGTAATTGTATGCCAACCTAAAAGAAACTGCAAAACTGTTTTCCAAAGTTTGCATTCCTGCTAGCAATGTATGAGAGCTCCTGTTTAACTTGATATTGTCAGATTGTTTTTAGCCATGTAATAGATGTCTAATGGCATTGCAGTGTAGCTCTAATTTGCATTTGCCTAATGACACTGAAGATCGTTTCATATGCTTATTGGCCATCTGTATCTCTTCTTTGGTGATTTTTTTCCTTGTAGATCTTTTGCCCATTAAAAAAAGATTGAGTTATCTTTTTATTGTTGAGTTTAAGTTATTTAGGAGATGTTTTTCCCTTCTTACTGAACTGCTAGGACTTCCTGTACAATGTTAAATAGAAGTGGGGAGAGAGGACATCCTTGCCCTAGTCCCAGATTTAAGAGCAAAACATTCAGTCTCTCCACATTAGGTATGTTAGCTGTTGGCTTAATTCAGAGATATCATTTATTAGGTTCGGAGAATTCCCTCCTATTCCTAGTTTGCTCAGCGCTGGTTTTTTTTTTCAAGGTATTATTTTTCATCTCTACACCCCACGTGGGGCTGAAACTTACAACCCCGTGATCAAGAGTCCCATGCTCCACTGACTGAGCCAGCCAAGTGCCCCAATTTTTTTTTAATCATAAATGATAAATTTTGTCAAATGATTTTTCTGCATATATTGAGATGATCATATGGTTTTTCATTTTGTTGTTAATATGGTGAATTGCATTGATTTTTCAAGTACTGAATTAGCCATGAGATGAACCTCGCTTAATCATGATATATTATCTTTTTTATATATTGCTGGGTTTGATTAGTCATTAGGGAAATACAAATTAAAACCACTTCATGCCGAGTAAAATGGCTGTAATAAAAAGGTGATAACAGTTGCTGGTGAGGAGGTGGAGAAATTGAATCCTTACACACTGCTTGTGGGCGTGTAATACGGTGCAGTCATTTTTGAAAGCAATTTGGCAGTTCCTCAAAACGCTAAATCTAGAGTTACCATATGATCCAGAAATTCCACTCCTCAGTATATATGCAAGAGAAATGAAAACATATGTCTACACGGAAACTTGTACACGAAGGCTTATAGCTGCATTATTCAAATAGCCAAAAGTTGAAACAACCCACGTGTTCATTATCTGACAAAAGGATAGACAAAATGTGGTATATCCATACACTGGAGTATTATTCAGCAATAAAAAGAAATAAAGAGCAGACACATGCTATGACTGGGGTGAAGCTGAAAAACGTTACACGAAGTGGAAATAGCCAGTCACGAGAGACCATTCGTTGTAGGATTCCATTTATGTGGGATGTTCAGAACGGGCAAGTCCCCAGAGATAGTAGCTTGCTGGTTGCCCAGCACCTGGCTTTCTCTTCTGCTGTGTCTTCAGTGTGAGGGTTTTGTGTTCATGCAGTCAAGAGTTGGGCTTCGTTTAAAACCTGTTGCGGGGCGCCTGGGTGGCTCAGTCAGTTAAACCTCCATCCGACTTCAGCTCAGGTCATGATCTTGCGGTTCGTGGGTTCAAGCCCCGCATCTGGCTCTAGCTGACCGCTCAGAGCCTGGAGCCTGCTTCGGATTCTGTGTCTCCCTCTCTCTCTGCCCCTCCCCCACTTATGCTCTGTCTTTCTGTCTCTCAAAAATAAATAAACGTAAAACAAAAACAAAACTGTCGCACCACGGGCTGCAAATCCCCGTGTCTCCCTGTTTGGCTGTGGATCTTCCCTTTCTGCTGCTCTGCAGAGCATCTTTCCCAGTTTCCGCCAGCTGTATTCCACTCACTTGTACTTCACACTTGCTATTGGTAGTGATGAGGGTTTTTGGGGGGTGATAGTGGAGTGTGTGGGGTCCGGAGTTGACGATCAACAAAGAATTCTTGAAAATGTCTTTGGTGCAAGAAGGTAGATTTTATCAAAGCTGGAAGACAGGACCCGCGGGCAGGAAGAGCTGCCCAGGGGCCATGAGACCCAGGGGGTATACTCTGGGGGTTGGGGGAGGTAAAATCCTGGAAGTCTCCTCCAATGCTAAAGAAGACTCAGAGGAAGCTGGAGGCCTAGCAGTTGTCTGGCTAAGGTGGTTTTTCCCTCTAGCAAAGTATTAGCGTTAAGACTGTAGGGTTAAGTAGTTCCTGAGAAGAAACGTTTTCCTCCGCCTGCCCCAAGTATTTGCCAGTGGGCTGCAGGTATAAGGAAATTTAATTTTATCTGCCATTTCCTTCTGCCTTTGTTTCCCACATCAGCTAGCACTTTGGGTTACTGGCAGGGAGAAGGTCATTCTCTGATGTTTTGATTAAACGGGATTCTTCCATAGGTGCTGGAACCTGGGGCTTGAGGGTGTGGCCTTCCTTGGCGTTCTGCTTCTTTTCTAGAAATTACTCTGGACTTCTCACGTATCCTTGCCCTCCCTAGGGCTAAAGAGCTTTTTTTAGTTTTCCTGTTCCCTTTCCCAGCTGCAATGGCTTTCCACCAGTGCCTCCAGGCTACAATGTTTTGCCTTTCTCCAGTAGTTTAAGCTTTTGATTCCTAGAAGAAATGGGAGAGCTGAATCTGGGCAGGGTTTCATTGCTATCATTTTCTATCCCCAGCTTTGGTGAGTTTCCACCCATGTCGTGTCCTCAGGCCACAGGTTTTGTTGACTCTCACGGAAAGTAGGGATTTTTTTTTTCCCATAGGGGGTGTGGGTTTCATGGAGTTTCAGCAGTGACTACTGTTTTCTTCCCCTAGCCAGTCCCACCGGGGAACTTTCTTCTCAAGGTTCTCCCCAGTCCTCCTCATGAAGCCCCGGTGGGGTTACCAGGGCGAGAAAGCCTCCACAGGGTGGGAACCGTGTCTGCAGCTCCCGGGACTTCACATGTTCACACTAGCCCATACTCAGCCTTTCATGATTCATTAATCTTATCAAACTCTGTCCCAGGCAAACAAATGCGTGGGTCCCATTTCTCCTGCAGTTGTGTCTCCACTTTTCAAGAGACTTGTTGACCCATGACCTCAGTTCTCCAGTGATTCAAGAAAAGTCATTAATTTTGTTTCTTAAGCTTTTTTCTTGTTCTAAGGATGGGAGTAATGTTCTTTCGGGCTCTGTTCTCGTTGGTTTAAAACTGGAAGTCCTGTGGTTCTTTGGATGCACAGATTCTTAATTTTGATAAAGCCAAATTTATCCGCCGTTTTCTTTGGTTTGTACTTTCCATGATTTGTTGATTGACAACTATGTATGAGCTAGTTCTTTAAAAATTTTTTTTTAACATTTATTTTTGAGACAGAGAGAGAGAGCATGAACAGGGGAGGGTCAGAGAAAGAGGGAGACACAGACTCTGAAACGGGCTCTAGGCTCTGAGCTGTCAGCACAGAGCCCCATGCGGGGCTCAAACCCACGGACTGTGAGATCATGACCTGAGCCGAAGTCGGACGCTTAACCGACTGAGCCACCCAGGCGCCCCTGAGCTAGTTCTTTTAACAGACACACATATTAAGGCAGGCAGACTATGCTGTAGAGAAGTTCGTGTAAAAGGCTGGAATTATTTGATCCTTGAATCCAGGCTTAGATTTTCTGTATGAGAAAGTGTTAACTACTAATTCACTTTCTTTAAGCATATAGGATAACTTATTTCTATTTCTTCTTGAGTCGTTCTGGTAAGTTGTATTTTCTTAAAAATTTGTCCATCTAATCTGCTTCAGATTTATCAGCACTCATACTAGCCTATACTATAAGTATCTGTTATTTTTATACCTCATATTTTGTATTTATGCATTCTGGGTTATGTTTTCCTTTGGTCAACCTCACCTAAGAGGTTTTAAAAAAATATTTATTTTAATTTTTGAGAGAGAGAGAGAGAGAGCAAGCGAACAGGGAGAGGGGCAGAGAGAGAATCCCCAGCAGGCTCCATCCATGCTCAGCATGGAGCCCGATGCGGGGCTTGATTCCACAACCGTGAGAACATGACCTGAGCCAAAATCAAGAGTCACATGCTTAACCAACTGAGCCAACCAAGCATCCCTTAGTTTTTAAAGAAAATTTGTTTTGGGGCACCTGGCTGGTTTGGTTGGTAGAGCATTCAACTCTAGATCGCGGGATCATGAGTTCAAGCCCCATGTTGGGTGTAGAGATTACTTTTAAAAAAGTGAGTAATAATGGGGTTCATGGGTGGCTCAGTCAGTTAAGAGTCCAACTCTTGATTTTGACTCAGGTCATGATCTCATGGTTTTTGAGATTGAGGCCCATGTTGGGTTTTGCATTAACAGCAAGGAGCCTGCTTAGGATTCTCTCTCTCTCTCTCTCTCTCTCTCTCTCTCTCTGCTTCTCCACTCGCGCTCTCTCTCACCCAAAATAAATAAATAAGCTTAAAAAAGTGAGTAATAAAATTTCTTAAATTCCTATATTAAAAAATCTGTTTCTCTGTTGATATTTGCTATTGTCTTTTGTTTTCCATTTCATTGATTTCTGCTTTTATCTTTATTTCATTCCTCTTTTTTTTTTTTTTTTCTTTTGCACCTTTCCATGGTCAAATTGCAGAATATACACAGTACCAGATCTGAGCGGGTCCTAAGTGCATTGTAAATTGCAGTGTGGCTTACACTCTAGCATGTCTGTTCCTGCCATACTGCCAGCCTTTCCCTCAACTCATCCCCAGAAGGCCCAAAGAGTATAGTTCCCTGTGATCAGTTGTCTGACGAGTGTGAATAAAGCCAAGTTATGTTTATGTATGTAATATGATGGAGCCAGGCAAGAGTGGACTGCTGTGGGATAATAGCCCTGTTTAGGGGAGACAAAAGCATAGTAAGGAAGGAAAGAAAGTTCTTCCAATGGGTAGCACTTTGAATAGTACATTTCATAGTCATTTTTTTTTGTTTTTTGTTTTTAATATGAAATTTATTGTCAAATTGGTTTCCATACAACACCCAGTGTTCCTCCCAACAGGTGCCCTCCTCAATACCCATCACCCACCCTCCCCTCCCTCCCATTCCCCATCAGCCCTCAATTTAGTCTCAGTTTTTAAGAGTCTCTTATAGTTTGGCTCCCTCCCTCTCTAACTTTTTTTCCCCTTCACCTCCCCCATGGTCTTCTGTTAAGTTTCTCAGGATCCACATAAGAGTGAAAACATACGGTATCTGTTTCTCTGCCTGACCTATTTCACTTAGCATAACACTCTCCAGTTTGTCCACGTTGCTACAAAAGGCCATATTTCATTCTTTCTCGTTGCCACATAGTATTCCATTGTGTATATAAACCACAATTTCTTTATCCATTCATCAGTTGATGGACATTTAGGCTCTTTCCATAATTTGGCTATTGTTGAGAGTGCTGCTATGAACATTGGGGTACAAGTGCCCCTATGCATCAGTACTCCTGTGTCCCTTGGATAAATTCCTAGCAGTGCTATTGCTGGGTCATAGGGTAGGTCTATTTTTAATTTTCTGAGGAACCTCCACACTGCTTTCCAGAGCGGCTGCACCAATTTGCATTCCCACCAACAGTGCAAGAGGGTTCCCGTTTCTCCACATCCTCTCCAGCATCTATAGTCTCCTGATTTGTTCATTTTGGCCACTCTGACTGGCGTGAGGTGATACCTGAGTGTGGTTTTGATTTGTATTTCCCTGATAAGGAGCGACGCTGAACATCTTTTCATGTGCCTGTTGGCCATCCGGATGTCTTCTTTAGAGAAGTGTCTATTCATGTTTTCTGCCCATTTCTTCACTGGGTTATTTGCTTTTCGGGTGTGGAGTTTGGTGAGCTCTTTATAGATTTTGGATACTAGCCCTTTGTCCGATATGTCATTTGCAAATATCTTTTCCCATTCCGTTGGTTGCCTTTTCGTTTTGTTGGTTGTTTCCTTTGCTGTGCAGAAGCTTTTTATCTTCATAAGGTCCCAGTAATTCACTTTTGCTTTTAATTCCCTTGCCTTTGGGGATGTGTCGAGTAAGAGATTGCTACGGCTGAGGTCAGAGAGGTCTTTTCCTGCTTTCTCCTCTAGGGTTTTGATGGTTTCCTGTCTCACATTCAGGTCCTTTATCCATTTTGAGTTTATTTTTGTGAATGGTGTGAGAAAGTGGTCTAGTTTCAACCTTCTGCATGTTGCTGTCCAGTTCTCCCAGCACCATTTGTTAAAGAGACTGTCTTTTTTCCATTGGATGTTCTTTCCTGCTTTGTCAAAGATGAGTTGGCCATACGTTTGTGGGTCTAGTTCTGGGGTTTCTATTCTATTCCATTGGTCTATGTGTCTGTTTTTGTGCCAATACCATGCTGTCTTGATGATGACAGCTTTGTAGTAGAGGCTAAAGTCTGGGATTGTGATGCCTCCTGCTTTGGTCTTCTTCTTCAAAATTACTTTGGCTATTCGGGGCCTTTTGTGGTTCCATATGAATTTTAGGATTGCTTGTTCTAGTTTCGAGAAGAATGCTGGTGCAATTTTGATTGGGATTGCATTGAATGTGTAGATAGCTTTGGGTAGTATTGACATTTTGACAATATTTATTCTTCCAATCCATGAGCAGGGAATGTCTTTCCATTTCTTTAAATCTTCTTCAATTACCTTCATAAGCTTTCTATAGTTTTCAGCATACAGATCCTTTACATCTTTGGTTAGATTTATTCCTAGGTATTTTATGCTTCTTGGTGCAATTGTGAATGGGATCAGTTTCTTTATTTGTCTTTCTGTTGCTTCATTGTTAGTGTATAAGAATGCAACTGATTTCTGTACATTGATTTTGTATCCTGCAACTTTGCTGAATTCATGTATCAGTTCTAGCAGACTTTTGGTGGAGTCTATCGGATTTTCCATGTATAATATCATGTCATCTGCAAAAAGCGAAAGCTTGACTTCATCTTTGCCAATTTTGATGCCTTTGATTTCCTTTTGTTGTCTGATTGCTGATGCTAGAACTTCCAGCACTATGTTAAACAACAGCGGTGAGAGTGGGCATCCCTGTCGTGTTCCTGATCTCAGGGAAAAAGCTCTCAGTTTTTCCCCGTTGAGGATGATGTTAGCTGTGGGCTTTTCATAAATGGCTTTTATGATCTTTAAGTATGTTCCTTCTATCCCGACTTTCTCAAGGGTTTTTATTAAGAAAGGGTGCTGGATTTTGTCAAAGGCCTTTTCTGCATCGATTGACAGGATCATATGGTTTTTCTCTTTTTTTTTGTTAATGTGATGTATCACGTTGATTGATTTGCGAATGTTGAACCAGCCCTGCATCCCAGGAATGAATCCCACTTGATCATGGTGAATAATTCTTTTTATATGCCGTTGAATTCGATTTGCTAGTATCTTATTGAGAATTTTGGCATCCATATTCATCAGGGATATTGGCCTGTAGTTCTCTTTTTTTACTGGGTCTCTGTCTGGTTTAGGAATCAAAGTAATACTGGCTTCATAGAATGAGTCTGGAAGTTTTCCTTCCCTTTCTATTTCTTGGAATAGCTTGAGAAGGATAGGTATTATCTCTGCTTTAAACGTCTGGTAGAACTCCCCTGGGAAGCCATCTGGTCCTGGACTCTTATTTGTTGGGAGATTTTTGATAAC
>NW_024412391.1:15184638-15185050 GCF_014898765.1 Herpailurus yagouaroundi
GGATTGGTTGTAATAATTCCATTTTCATTCATGATTTTATCTATTTGGGTCATCTCCCTTTTCTTTTTGAGAAGCCTGGCTAGAGGTTTGTCAATTTTGTTTATTTTTTCAAAAAACCAACTCTTGGTTTCGTTGATCTGCTCTACAGTTTTTTTAGATTCTATATTGTTTATTTCTGCTCTGATCTTTATTATTTCTCTTCTTCTGCTGGGTTTAGGCTGCCTTTGCTGTTCTGCTTCTATTTCCTTTAGGTGTGCTGTTAGATTTTGTATTTGGGATTTTTCTTGTTTCTTGAGATAGGCCTGGATTGCAATGTATTTTCCTCTCAGGACTGCCTTCGCTGCGTCCCAAAGCGTTTGGATTGTTGTATTTTCATTTTCGTTTGTTTCCATATATTTTTTAATTTCTTCTC
>NW_024412391.1:15185450-15189680 GCF_014898765.1 Herpailurus yagouaroundi
CAGGCGCCCCTGGTAGATCTATTTTTAATTTTTTGAGGAACCTCCACACTGTTTTCCAGAGTGGCTGCACCAGTTTGCATTCCCATGTTATTTGTTTTTTTTGAAGGCAAGCTATACTGAGGTGAGGATCTGACCAGATTCACAGGCAATAGCTAATGATTTTTAGATAGATAAGGACTTACAAGGAACAAGAATAGAGAATCAGTGCAAGGAAGTGTATGGAAGAGGTGTGTGGATAGACCTCTTGGGATAGATCTGGAGTGCAAGGATTTAAATCTCACTTGTGATCATCAGATGAGTGAGATACTCGTTATGCCTCAGTTAGCTTCTTTCTCCATCCACCTACATGACTGCTCTGTGGGCTCATGAACAAGTGGCCATGACGCAGGGAGGCTGAAAAGGACACATTCTGGATCTGAATGTATTTTCCCACCTGCCATGTTCTGTTGGCGACCCCATTCGCCATCATGATATTCCACAGAGCAAAGGGCTTCACCAAGGAACTCACTCTAAGGCAAAGTAAGTGGAGCATTATTAACAAGATTTTCTCCTCTTACTATGAATCCTACATGCTGCTGGAGGAATATGGTTGGGACTCAGGATATCTGTGGTGCCTCCTGGCATTCATCCTGACAGCATCCCTAAGACCTAGATCTTTCAGAAATGAAACCAAGAAAGGAAGGAAGGGAGGGAGGGAGAGAGAGGGAGAAAGAAAAAAGAAAGAAAAATAGAGAAAAAAAGAGGGAGGGAGGGAGGGAGGGAGAGGGAGAGAGAAAGAAATCCAGTATCTACTAGTAATGATGTCATTGATGCGTGTACTGAATTAACCCATGTTTGGTGGTAGAAATGATGTCTTCTCAGACAAGTTCAGGAGAAAGGTTCTAGGTATGGTTTCTGACCTAAGCCTGGTTCGTTAGCCATCTTAAGTGATTTTGTTAGCTAAGGGATTATCTTTTTGTTTGTTTTAACCGGCTGCTTGGAGTTTATTTTCCACTAGGTGGGAGGCACACCTTCCTGGGGGTGTCAGGAAGGCTTGCATGTGGCTTGGATAGTAGAGGGTGGGGTTCTCTCAGCTTCCTTTTTGGTGTTTGCAGTTTTGATGTTAAAGACCCCACTGCTTCTGCCTGCTGCAGCCTGCCTAGTCTACGGGGAGGGGAGGAAAGGGACCCCGGGGAGCCTAGTGCCTCCTGAAGCCTGGTGGCTGGTGGTGGCCACTCAGGACTGGGGCGGGGTGTCGGCTTTGCCAGGCGGGCCGCCAGGCTGCTTTCTCGTGACTTCCAGAGCCAAGTCACAGGTGATTGTGGTGTTGGAGGCCTGGGGAGGTTCCAAGCCTGCGGAGTCTAACGCCGTAGCCATGAATGGGAGAGCGGACTTCCCGACAAAGAAGCTTGCCCACCAGTGACCTGGGTAGGCCTCGGGGGACCAGGGTGGTGAAGGATGGCTTCCCCAGGATATTCTGCACTTCCGCAGGAGCTGTTACTGGAAGTGGAACCCAGGCGGTGGCGGTAACAGTCGTGGGTGGCTACAAGCAAGCCGCGATAGGGGGTGGCTTCTTTGCTGTCGTTTGTGGGCTGGTGGAAACCTTGGCAGCGACCCCTCCCAGGCCTCGGCATGTGATCGTGCGTGGTGAGGATGATGATGGGGGCGCTAGGCCACAGAACCAATTTGCAAAGGAGACCAGGGAAAACCGCTGCACAACTGAGATGCCCACAGGGCTCCGCTTTCTGTTTAATGCAGACAGAGTTGACTTTTAAAAAATTTTTTAATGTTTATTTGTTTTTGAGACAGAGACAGAGCACGAGTGGGGGAGGGGGGTTAGGGGGGAGGGAGGGAGGGAAGCAGATAGACACAGAATCCAAAGGAGCCTCCAGGCTCTGAGCTGTCAGCACAGAGCCTGACGCAGGGCTCAAACTCACAAACCATGAGATCATGACCTGAGCTGAAGTCGGATGCTTAACCGACTGAGCCACCCAGGTGCCCCAGACAGAGTTGATTTTCAGTGTTTGAAACTAAGAACCCTGGTTTCTACAGCGAAATAAGTCGGGTGGAGGAACAGATTAGGAGGTTGAATAGCATGCTCCCCAAAAGATGTGTTCATACCCTAATCCCCAGTACTTGGTGTCAGCCAATGTGACTTGATTTGGAAACAGGGTCTCTGCAGATATAATCAAGTTAAGATCATACTGGATTAGGTCATACTAGATTCGGGTGAGCCCTAAATCCACGACTAGTGTCCTTATAAAAGGCCAGACACACAGGGAGGAAGGCCATGTGATGCTGGGGCCGTAAATTGGAGGGATATAACTATAAGCCAAGGAATACCAAAGACTGCCACAAAGAAGCAAAGGGAGATGCTTCCTGAGTCCTTCAGAGGGAGTGTGGCCCTGCCGATTTTGGATTTCTAGCCTCCAAAGCCACGAGAGAATACATTTACGTTTAAGCCACCCAGTTTGTGGTCATTTGATACAGCAGCCTTGGGAAATGAATACACACTTCATTCAAGGTAACCTGAGTCCGTGGAAAGATTCAGTTCTGTGAACTGGGTGAGTGGCTGACTGTGTTCTCTACCGTGGAGATTTGACACAGGTCTCTGTTTGCTGAGCCTTGAGGGGGGGATGTTAGTGGGCGGCCCCTAAAAGACCACATGATAGTTAGCCCCGGTCCCAGGTCCCTTTAGTTAGATTATTCCGATTAGCATGCTGATCCGGCTGTCCATTACGGTATTGTACCCACCTTTGTTCCGAGAAATGCAATCCTACTCTTCCCCCTACTACCCGAAGAACCTGGCTTCCATGCCCACTGAAATCAGTATTATCTCCTATGAGCATTCCTGGCCAATGAAAAACAGCCACACCAGTCTCTTAGAATATGCTATTAGTCTCCTCAACAATATCCCCAATTTAATCAAATCTAAGGCACCATCAATGATAAGACACACTATTACTTTACGAACTACTTAGAAAAAAAAAACACTGTCAAAGTTTGACCTGTAATAACTTATAATGCATCCGCATTTCACAGGCATGAAAAGATGTGCGTCTTAGAACTCATGGAACACAGTATTTCTCAGAGCCTTGGTGAAACAAGTGTCATTTGAACTCAGAATTCTCAGGAAAACAAAAGTGTGAGGGAGCAGATTATCCATGATAAACCATTCTACCCCTTGTGTCTCTCTGAGGTTTTGGATTTCTTCCTATTCGTTATTCCAGGGAATTTCTGGCAACTTAACTTTATTTAGTGTGGACTAACGTTGAGTGCAGGTTTCAGTTCACCAACTAAGAAAACGATGAGAACCCGGCTGCTTTAGGTCAGCATATTGAACCCGAAATCTCTGATATGCATACCCATAATGACCGATTCAGCCTGATATGATGATCCCTCCTTGATCTAGCACCCTCCTGTCATATAACCAGACATACTTGCTAGGGTTATTATAGGTATTTCTTAGGGTGTAAGCCTTCTCCTGGGCCAGACTCTGTATTTGTCTTTCTGGAGCATACTGGAGTCTCACTGTTGTTACAGGTTTGGAAAAAGTGAAGAGTCCTAGAGACGATGAGGAAATGTGGCTTTCTGTGTCCGTGAGCTCACGTGAGCCTCTTTACGAGTTTTCAGGCAAGGTGGGAACTGCATCATCAAACAGAATAGCAGTTGAGTATAGGCAGGTGAGCACCATTCCAGATTGAGACTTAGAAAAAGAAATTTTTTTTTAACATTTTATTTATTTTTGAGAGCGCTCAAGCAGGTTTGGGGCAGAGAGAGAGAGAGGGAGACATAGAGTCTGAAGCAGGCTCCAGGCTCTGAGCTGTCAGAGAGCCAGATGAGGGGCTCGAACCCAACAAACTGTGAGATCATGACCTGAGCTGATGTCGGACGCTTAACTGAGCCACCCAGGTGCCCTGCAGATTGAGACTTAATGGAAACTGTGACTCATCTGCATCCTCTCCTATGTCGCCATTTCAATTGTCAAGGTCCTATTTTCACCTAAGAGACTTGGTGAAGAATTACACTAACATTGGGGCACTGGGTGCCTCAATCGGTTAAATGTCCGGTTTCAGCTCAGGTCATGATGTCGCTGTTCATGAGTTTGAGCTCCGCTTAGGTCTCTGTGCTGACAGCTCAGAGCCTGGAGCCTGCCTCAGATTCTGTGTCTCCCTCGGTCTCTGCCCATCCCCTGCTCGTACTGTGTGTGTGTGTGTGTGTGTGTGTGTGTGTGTGTGTGTGTGTGTGTGT
>NW_024412391.1:15189690-15197854 GCF_014898765.1 Herpailurus yagouaroundi
TGTGTGTGTGTGTGTGTGTGTGTGTGTGTGTGTGTGTGTGTGTGTGTCTGTCTCTCTCTCAAATACATAAAACATTAAAAAAAAAAGAAACTAACATTGTAATTTGACAACTCGTGGGATCAAACTTTCACATTTGTCTTTTGGTCTTCTCTGTTCTTCAGCTGCAAACAATAAGAGATTCCTTTACTGTAGCCTCAGAAATTTCAGTCTGTGCTTTCATAGGAGGATTTAGGAATTACAGCTTCTCTTTCTTTTCTTTTAAGTAAGCAAGCTCTATGCCTGCTGTAAGGCTTGAACTCAGAACCCCCAAGATCAAGAGTCACGGGGTCTACCGACTGAGCCAGCCAGGCACCCCTGTTAATTCTCCTTCTTTAAGCCAGTTTTCACTGGTAGTGATTTTTGTCTCTCCCAGGGTACATGTGGCAATATCTAAAGATATTTTTAGCTGTCACAGCTGGGGAGGGATGTGTGTATATGTTACTTGCATCTGGCGGATAGATACCAGAGATGCTGTTAAATATCCTGTGATGCGTAGGATACCCTCCTATAACAAATAAATATCCTGCCCAAAATGTCAGTAGTTCTCAGGTGAAGAAACCCCATCTTAAGCTACTCACCACAGTAAGAAGTAACCACCCTATCCCACGTCCCTTAGTTCCTCAAATATGCTTATATTCCCTTCAACAATCTCAGCTCTTTGGCCAAAAAAGTACCATGACATGATCAACGATAAGAAGCACCGTTATTCTATGACTGTGAAGGAAGAAGCACTGGCAAACCATAATGGCACTTTGATTTTCAACACGCCCTTTTATGTGTGCCCTTCATGGGCACTTCATTCTAGATGAAGGGATAATGTAGCTGCTTCTCCACAGGATGCCACAGGATACTAGAGTCACGTCCCCTAATACTTGCAGGATTCTCCCTTAAGCCCCAAGTAGACCCAATAACCAATCCTTGAAGTCCTCTTGCCTGCAACCACTTGTGATACAAATTTCTGCTTTTCAGCAGCACAGTTGGGTCTGTGTGCGTGTGCACGCGCATGCGTAAGATACGGTGGGTTCCTGTGTAGCTTGGGGAGGAACTGGGATTGCTGGAGACCACATTTACAACTACTTTTTTTTCACTTACTTTTTTTTCCTCAATGTTTACTTACTGATTTTTATTATAAAATTTTTTTATTTTTGAGAGAGAGGGAGAGACAGAATGTGAGTGGGGGAGGGGCAGAGAGAGAGAGAGAGGGAGACACAGAATCCGAAGCAGGCTCCAGGCTCCGAGCTGTCAGCACAGAGCTCGACTCGGGGCTCAAACCCATGAACTGTGAGATCATGGCCCGAGCCGAAGTCGGACGCTCAACCGACCGAGCCACCCAGGCGCCCGTAGGGCTACTTTTAATAGCACCCAAGTTAGGCTACAGAAGTGGTCCTGCTGACCAGTGCCAAGCACTAGGGACTGCAGTTTGGCTGTGGACACTCACTCTATCATCACGTCTGCTGCTTGCACTTGAGCATGATGTCACCGTTAACTGCTCTCAGCCCTCCTTGCAGGCGGCTGCCTCTTCGCTCGCTCACTGGCCGGGATGGAAGTGCCTAGTTCACTAAGGATGGCTTAGCACATACATGCTCGTGCTCCAGTCATAAGGAGGGATGGAAAAGGAAGTGTTTGGCATTTTCAGCATCTATAATAGGAGACAAATCCTGCCGCCATCAAACTTTTATTATGTGGGGAGTTCCCCGAACACAGAGAAATGGCATAGATTTGGCTACAAAGAATGGTAAAGATCCACTACTACCCTTCCCGCCACTCTCTCCCTTCTCCGAACAGAAAACCAGAAACAATCCTGGGTTCCCTTCTTCTGGATTTCGTCTCCAAAATATGATCCTTTTTCTTAAATTTTTAAAAATGTTTTATTACTTTTTAAGAGCATGAGAGAGAGAATGAGAGAATGAGTCAGGGAGGGGGGCAGAGAGAGAGAGGGAGACAGAGAATCGGAAGCAGGCTCCAGGCTCTGAGCTGTCAGCACAGATCCCAGTGCAAGGCTCAAACTCATGAACTGTGAGATCATGACCTGAGCCGAAGTCGGACACTTAACTGACTGAGCCACCCAGGAGTCCCTAGTCTTTTTTCTTAATGTAAACTCTAGCCCCAATGTAGCACTTGAACTCCTGGCCCTGAGATCAAGAGTCACATGCTCTACCGACTGAGCCAGCCAGGTGCCTCCATAATACAGTGTTGAACCATCCTCTTTTCATCGCCACTGCGAGTAACTTTGTACAGCAGACTGTTATCCATTCTGTCTGGATTACTGTCCTGGCCTTTTCCTCCCCGCTTCCGCTCACTCCCTTCCAGTCCACAGCCCTCGAAGTAGCAAGTGTGTTTGCTTTTCCAGCCACCCTATAAACCTTCTTTGCTTACAACCTTCCGTGGCTTCATTTTGCACTTAGAATAAAATCCAAAATCTTTATTTTGGTTTCTAAGGAGGGTGATCAAGAGTCTTCCCTTTTGTTTTTTTTTTTTTTAAGTGTTTATTTATTTTGAGAGAGAGCGAGTGAGAGTGAGCACATGCTTGAGCAGGGAAGGGGCAGAGGAGAGAGGGAGGGAGAATCTCAAGCAGGCTCCACATGCAGCACTCATGAGCCATGATCTCACGAACTGGGAGATCATGACTTGAGCTGATATGAAGAGTCGGATGCTCAGCTGACCAAGCCACCCACATGCTCCAAGAGAGCCTCCTTTTATTCTCAAAAATTAATGCTTTGGGCAATAAGTTACTGGCCCTTTACCTGTACGGCCCTGATTTTCTTTACATTTTTTTTTTTAAACATTTATTTATTGAGAGAGAGAAGAGAGAGAGCGTGAGCAGGGGAGGGGTCGAGACAGAGGGGGAGACACAGACTCTGAAGCAGGCTCCAGGCTCTGAGCTGTCAGCACAGAGCCCACATGGGGCTCTATCTCAACGAACCACGAGATCATGACCTGAATGGAAGTCGGACGCCCAACCGACTGAGCCTCCCAGGCGTCCCTGTAAGGCCCTGATTTTCTGGACCCTGCTCCCTGACCCCCTGAGTCACTAACCCCCGCTCACATCTCCTCTTACCTTTCGTCCCTGCTTTGGGGCCTTTGAAGGTTCTGTTCTGCCTTCTGTTTTCCACACAGTTTTCTCCTTGTCATCCTTCAAGTCTTAGCAAAATGGGCATCTGAGATGGCTTTCGTCACTTTTTTTTTTTTTTAAGGAATCTTTATACCTCATGTGGGGCTCGAATCCACAACCCCCAGATCAAGTGTCGCATGCTCCACCCCGCCCCCCCACCTGCCGAGCTGTCAAGGCACCCCCTCCTCACCTCTCTACCTAAACAGCCTCTATCTCTGTTCTCTGCACCATTTCCTTGCTCATTTCTTCCATAGATTCTCCAGAATTTGATGGCTTTTTTTTTTTTTAATTTATTTTGAGAGAGTGAGAGACCAGGGGAGGGGCAGAGAGGGGGGGAAATAGAATCCCAGGCAGGCTCTGTGCTGTCAGCACAGAGCCCAATGCAGGGTTCAAACTCACAAACCACGAGACCGTGACCTGAGCTGAAAGCAAGGGACGGATGCTTAACCAACTGAGCCACCCAGGCGCCCCCAGAATTTGGTGTTTGTTCTGTCCACTTGTTTATCGTTAATTTCTGGCTTGTCCGCCAGAATGTAAGCTCCCTGAGGGTATGGATTATGTGTGTTTTCTTCACCAGTGTGTCCTGGGGCCCACACGCCACAGTTCCCTTAATGAATAATATGTTAAACAGAAGAGTAAAACTCACCAGGCCTTCCCTCCCTGACCTCCTGGTAAGGGTAAGCTGCCTTGCAGAACAGAGTCAGACGGTCGGTCGTTCTCTTCCTGGCACGTCTCACAACTGTACTTAGACGGCCATTTGTGTAATGTCACTATTGTCAGTTTCTCCTAGATTATACTTCCATGAGAACGGAGGCACATCTCTCTTGCCATGCCCACAACAAGGCCGTTCAGGGGGCATGAGTCTGTGGAATCTTCCGGAGGCTCATGTGCCTGCGAGCTGGGGAGAGGGAGGAGGAGGGGACCTCGGCTCTGTGGCGGCACAGTGAAAACAGGAAGGGCACGTGCGCGGCTCACGCAGGCCTCCCCGTGCAGGGTGATTAAGTGGCCCGGTCTTTCTCTGCTGCAGAATTTCCCTGGACTTCCTCTGCTTCACTCTTGTTGTCCTTAGAGGTTTCTTAAACTTCAGCAAATCTGGGTACGTGGAGGACCCAGGCCTTCAGCCAAGGCACATGGCAGGGATGGCAGCAAGGCCTCTGGATCCCCGGGAAGACTTGGAGGAGTGTGGAGAGGAACACTTGCAGCTGATGCCCTAACTTCTTTCTGTGTTGTCTTTGTAAACAGAAGTCTCGACCACTACTTTCTCAAAGACTGCAGTACGACATATAAAGACCGCAGTAGAACATATAAACTCAGGCAACCCCGACGCAGCATTAACACACGGTGGCGAAAGTCCAGTTGAAAACACAAAGATGACGACGGCCACGACGACCACGGTTCTACCAACTCCTGAGGAAAGGAAGCCGTCATCCACCACGTCAGCCGTGGTCACCAAAAGCCCATCTACGGCACCCAGCAACTCACCCGCTGCCCCGCCTCTAGCCCCGATGCAGAAAGACACAGTTGCCACTCCCAGTAACAAAGAGGGGGTGTTAACCAGCCGCCCGACAGCTCCTGATCCACCAACCAGTAAGTCCGTGAAGCCCGACACCACACAGAGCCAGCCAGCCGGATCTGGAGCCCAGAGCAGCACCAGTGTTCCCACTGACCACACGACCACGCAGGGCACGGGGCCTCTGCCGCCACTGGTTAGCCCCACCCGCGCCACACCTGCTCCTTCCACGGCCACCCCAGCAAGCCCTCACCAACCAGCTGCGACTGCTACTTTGAAGCCCCCGGGGGACTCTTCCAAGGTACCAGACAAAGTCTCTACGGCTTCAAGTACTTTAGGCACCAAGACCAGTCCTGACTCCACATTACACGGGGCGCCTACCACGCCAAGTAAGTGATGTGCTCCCCACCCCCCCCCACCCCCACCCCAGCAGGAAGAAACTTCTGAATGCTTATATTCTATACAGTTGCTCAGCTGGAAGATAGAATTCATGCTGAGGGTTACACACTGTGACTATACCACCTTCATTCAGGCCTGGGGTCCCCTTCAATGACAAGCAGAGGCCAACAATGCTGTGTTGTTCTGATGAGAGCTCGGGGTTTTGGCCTGCTCGGGTGAGCGCATAAACAAGCCAACAGTCTATTCATGGGTAAGACTTGGGCGGTTGGTTGCAGGGTGGAGGGAGCATTGAAAGTAGTTCAGAGCAGCGGCACCTGGGAGACTCAGTCTGTTAAAAGTCTGACTTCAGCTCAGGTCATGATCTCACGGTTTGTGGGTTTGAGCCCCGTACTGGGCTCTGTGCTGACAGCTTGGAGCCTGGAGCCTGCTTCGGATTCTGTGTCTCACTCGCTCTCTGCCCCTCCCCCGCTCACACTCTGTCTCTCTCTCTCAAAAATAAAACAAACATGAAAAAAAGAAAGAAAAAAGAAAAAGCAGGACTCCAGAACAGTGTTCCTCACATGTGTTTGATAGCATTTACAGTAGGAAATACATTTTAATTTTACACCACGATCTGGGACCACGAAAATATAACACACGTATAACAACACATGTAACTGATTATTCTTATTGTATGGGATATTCTTGTTGTATGGGATTATTCTTGTTGTATGGGATACGTCCTAATAATTTTCTACTCCATCCCATTCCTTTGTTCCTTTTTAAAAGTGCTGATCTTAACCCAGTAAGTAAATTTTATTTAAAAAATAATTTTTTTTAACATTTATTTATTTTTGGGACAGAGAGAGACAGAGCATGAATGGGGGAGGGGCAGAGAGAGAGGGAGACACAGAATCGGAAGCAGGCTCCAGGCTCTGAGCCGTCAGCACAGAGCCCGATGCGGGGCTCGAACTCGCGGACCGTGAGATCGTGACCTGAGCTGAAGTCGGACGCTTAACCGATTGAGCCACCCAGGCACCCCCCAGTAAGTAAATTTTAAAACTCACTGATGGATCATGAGCCTCAAGATCATGACCCATAGCAGATCTATTGAATCAGAACTTCTAGGTGTGAACCTGAGGGTCTGCATTGTCCAGAACTTCCTCGGTAATCGGGATGTACGCTGCTGTTGCCACTGTGGTGGTGCTGTCCTGCTGTAAGAGCAAGGGCTCTGAGTTAGGGACGCCGGGATTCACGCCCCTGTTGTGTCTCCCTGTTGTGTCGTGTCGTCTTCTTTTTTTCAATGTTTATTTATTTATTTTTTTTTGGGACAGAGAGAGACAGAGCATGAACAGGGTTAGGGTTAGGGTTAGGGTTAGAGCCCGACGCGGGGCTTGAACTCACGGACTGCGAGATCGTGACCTGGCTGAAGTCGGACGCTTTAACCGACTGCGCCACCCAGGCGCCCCTCGTCTTATTTTTTTAAGTTTACTTCTTTATTTCGGGAGAGAGAGAGAGAGAGAGAGCAAATGGGAGGGGCAGAGAGAGAGAGAGAGACAGAGAATTCCAAGTAGACTTTGCACTGGCAGCGTGGAGCCTGGCATAGGCTCGAATACATAAACTGTAATCATGACCTGAGCGGAAACCGCGAGTCAGTCACTTAACCAACTGAACCACCCACATGCCCCCTGTTGTGCCACTGCTTAACACTGTGACCTCGGGCAAATCATCAAGCCCCTCTGACCCTCAGTTTCCTTCCTCCCTCCCTCCCTCCCTCCCTCCCTCCCTCCCTCCCTTCCTTCCTCCCTCCCTTCCTTCCTTTTTTCATTTTTACTTAGAGGGCAGGGGAGGGGTAGAGACAGGAGAGAAGAATCCCAAGGAATCCCAAGCAGGCTCCACAGTGTCGGCACAGAGCCCCATGTGGGGCTCAAACCCACAAAATCGCGAGATCATGACCTGACCCGAAATCAAGTGTTGGGCACCCAACTGAGCCATTCAGGCACCCCTGAATTTTTTTAAATGTTTATTTTTGAGAGAGAGAGAGTGTGAGCAGGGGCGGGGCAGAGAGAGAAAGAGGGAGACAGAATCCGAAGCAGGCTCCAGGCTCTGAGCTGCCAGCACAGAGCCCGACATGGGGCTCAAACCCACCAGCGGTGAGATCATGACCTGAACTGAAGTCGGACACTTAACCAACTGAGCCACCCAGGCGCCACTCAGTTTCTTTATTTATAAAATAGGTTAATTATGGTACCTTCTTCGTAGGGCGTGGTGAGGATTAACTAAGAAAGTAACTCGGAAACACTCAGTACAGTCCCTCAGATGGAGTAAGTCCTCATTTAGTATTAGCTGTTGCTGCTGACACCATTGCCATTGTGACTGCTTTTATGAGGCCTCACCCTGGCTCATTCAGTCTCACCCATCCTGGACTATGTTATGAGAATGGACTTCAGGTGTTTACTTCTTCCTCATAGCCTTGCTCATTACTCCAGCTTGTAGTCTAGGTGGGAGATAAGATCAAAGAACCTTAGGGAGCTAAGAACAAGAAAGACTGTCCTCTTAAAGGTTCCACTTATATTTTTTACTTTTAAAAAAAGTTTTATTGGGGCGCCTGGGTGGCCCAGTCGGTTGAGTGTCCGACTTCAACCAGGTCACGATCTCGCGGTCCGTGAGTTCGAGCCCCGCGTCGGGCTCTGGGCTGATGGCTCAGAGCCTGGAGCCTGTTTCCGATTCTGTGTCTCCCTCTCTCTCTGCCCCTCCCCCGTTCATGCTCTGTCTCTCTCTGTCCCAAAAATAAATAAAACGTTGAAAAAAAAAATTAAAAAAAAAAATAAAAAAAGTTTTATTAATTTTAGTAATCTCTACACTCAACGTGGGACTCGAACTCACGACCCCGCAATCAAGAGTTGCACACTCTTCGGACTGAGCCAGCCAGGCGCCTCCCACTCGTCTTTTCTCATAGCATTTGCTTTCCAATTACAGCATCATTTGTTGTCTCACAAGGAAATCATGAGCACTCCAGCAAGGTGCCAGCTGTCCCTGGGACCTCTTCCTCCATCACTGGGACCTCTTCCTCCACCGCTGGGACCTCTTCCTCCGACACTGGGACCTCTTCCTCCGACACTGGG
>NW_024412391.1:15197864-15324169 GCF_014898765.1 Herpailurus yagouaroundi
CTGGGACCTCTTCCTCCGACACTGGGACCTCTTCCTCCGACACTGGGACCTCTTCCTCCGTCACTGGGACCTCTTCTTCCGTCCCTGGGATCTCTTCCTCCATCCCTGGGATCTCTTCCTCTTCGTCGGGACCTGTGGCCACATCTACTGTTATGGGACCTGGAAGCTTTAGCACTCACTTGGCTCCAACTACCCCCCAAGTCTCCAGCACATCTTCTCCTGCCTTGACTCATAGGGATGATGGGGTACTGCCAGCAGCGGTGGGACAGGTAAGAGAGACCAGACTCAGATGGGAGGGGGCTCTAAGAGGTATTTCTAGTCTTCCTTATAGCCCAGGGCCCCTGGTGAGGACTGTTAGAAGTAGGCAGCCATCCACCCCCTCTGCCTCGCTTTGCCGGACAGCCAGGCACACACCTGGCTCTGTAACTGGCCAGCCCAGCTTGCCAGAAACTCCTTCCTTTGTGTCACCCACTCAGGGGGAGGGAGAGAGGGAGGGAGGAATTAGTGATGAGACCCTGCCAGGCTGAGCCAGAATCTGAATCTCAATGGCTTCTTCTAGATACAGTGCGGACATCCCGAAAATCAAACCGAGAGGATGCTCATCCTGAACTTCACGAAAACCAGCCCCTGTGTGAGTACCCTGCTAATCCAGGCTGCACCCTGAACTACACTCCCAAACTGTGGTTTAGCGGCAGGGTCAGAGAAGGTAGAAGGGAATGGTGTGTTCCTTTTCCTGCCCTTGTTTTTTTCCTAGTGGGAAGTGGCCCCTTCCAGCTTACAGAGGGACAAAGTGAAGTTCAGATTCCTCTAAGTCAAGTCCCATGGGGCTGCTGTCAGGCCAGAAGTAGTACCCGGGTCTCCTGGACTTGCACTGTGTAATTGTTCACATGTTCTCAGAGTCTGGAGACCTCAGTCCTAGTTCCTGTTTGCCTTTCGTTCAGGCTGTGATTTAATTAAATTGATCTCTTTGGTCTTCAGAGGCTCAGTCTGCCTGCCTAACTTTTCCTGCTCTCCTAGTCTGTGGTTTTATATTTGCTGGCCCATGTATTAATCTGATGGCCTCAGTGGTTGAACAGCAAGGAGATAATCTCCCTCTGGTCTGAGCAGTCAGTTCCGAAGCATCAGGGAGCCATTGCCAGCACTCAGGGTGGTGTGTGTGTGCTGGGGTGGGGGTGTCAGCTTGCGCATGACTCCATTTTCACGAAGGGGCGTGTCCTACCAGCCCAGATGGCTGCTCCCTTCTGCTGGCACCTGGGAGTGCAGCTGATGGGTGGCTCACTGCTGCCCTCTCCTGGTCAGTGACTGTTTTTGCAAACACCCCCTAGAATTAAGACAGGCTGTCTAGAAGACGAGAAGGTGGGTTTACAACATTTTAATACCACCGGTATTTTTTCAGTCATTTTCTTTTGGGTGTTCGTTTTGCTGGGATTTTCCAAGTGAATTTTACAGAGCATGCATTTAGACTGGAGTTTGAAAGGGAGCGGTGCTGCCCTGGCCTTGGGTTATTGGACAAGGCAGGAATCCCACCGATGAGTGCCCAGCCATTCTCAGGCCCTCTTTTTTGCGAAAACTTGCCAGGTTGTATGATTGGCTGGGAGAAGCATTTTTTCCCCCCGTGTGCTGTAAAAGGAGGGTTGGAAGCCCTGGATCCCTACCTGGTGTGAGGCTGAGGGATTGGGAAGCCTAGGAAATCCCAGGTAGAAACCTAGGGATGGTTTGTGGGGGTCCTGAGGTGAGCCATACCAAGAGTCCTTTTCTTTACCCATCTCCATACCTTATTCCGAAATCAGGTCAGAGAAACGCCAGCTTGGCGTGCCTCTAGATGACATGGCAGGACCTGGTAAAAGCTGTCCACACTTTGCTTCCTCACCTTCAGCCCTAAAGCCATGCTCTGTCTGTTTAGAGATACAGGACTTCCTTCCAAGATGTCTCCATAGGCCTCTTCAAGATCTCCCACCGTGCCCTGTTCAGTGACGGCCTTGCCTTTTTCCCTGTCAGCCTGTTTATGGCTTCATGGACAGAATCTTAGTTTAGGGAAGGGCGTGCATCTTTCAACTTTGGGATAGATATCCTTGGGCTGAGAGCTGGGGCTTCCCCTCCTGAGGTCTTTGAACTGGGCATCAACGCCTGGAAGGTTGAGAGAGGGCTGGAGTCTTCCCCACTGGCTGGGGCTGGGGGTAGGGAGGGGTGGCAGTGGTTGCTGGGAAGGACCTCCACAGTTCCTTCTAGAGCAATGATAAGGGCATCAGGTCATGACCCCTGAAGAACTCTGAGAGAGAAGGGGGGTAGTCAGGTGAAAGGTATTGGTCAGCCATAGACAAGATAAACAGGGTGAGGGGACCCGGGGAGGAGATTCACATGAGTCAGGGAAGGCAGGGACTGGCCCAGCTCGGCACCTAACCTCTGACTCCTTCCGGGCCTGCAAGTGGTCCCAGTTGAGGGAATAGAGAAATAGGTCCACACCAGGCAAATGCATTCTCCAGACCTTGGGTCCGACGGGCAGCCCCCAAAACCTAGGCTGTTGTTCTGATCTTTGAGGAATCACTTGTGGTCTCCCTGCAATAGGAGACGAACTTTTCGGATGACAAACTGGTCACACTACTGTGCAGAGCGGCAAAAGCCACCTTCAACCCACCTCAAGATCGGTGCCATATACGGCTGGCACCTATTCCCGAGACCCAGGCAGTGGCAATCAAAGAAATCGCAATCCAGAGTGAGTTGAGGGGAGGGGGTGCTGAGGCCTAAGGGGGTTGGGAATGGGGCAGGGGGTGACAGCTTAGGAGCCACGAGGATGGGTCAGGGCTGGTCCTTCCTCAGTACCCTAAGAAGGGTCGCGCCAAGAGAGGCAGCACCCAGGAGACTGAGGTACAGCATGTCCTCTTGGGGCCCTGTGTCCATCCCTTGCACACCACTCTGAGCTGGACCACTAGAAACGTCTCTCCTCCCCACAGCAAACCTCCTGCCCAGGGACGTGTATGAGTTGCTGAAAGACAAATGGGACGAGCTGCAAGAGGTAAGCGGGCTCCTCCCGTGTGCTGGGGCGGAAGCCTGTCCCTCGGAAGTCTACAGTTACTCTGCTCCACAGTGCTTCTCGCTGTAGAGGGACCTCCCGCTTGCAAGCAGCTGGAAGACGGGAGGATTAGAGAGGGGACAGCTGGGTGACGGAATAGGTCCCCCAGCAAACGCCAAGCAGAAGAGATCGTAACCGACCGGGAGTGACCCACGTTCTGTTTTCTGCCTCATAACCTCCTCCTTCCTGGCAGGTGGGAGTCAGTAACATGAAGCTTGGGGACCAAGGGCCACCCGAAGAGACGGAGGACCGGTTCAGCATGCCCCTCATCATCACCATCGTCTGTATGGCCTCCTTCCTGCTCCTCGTCGCTGCCCTCTATGGCTGCTGCCACCAGCGCCTCTCCCAGAGGAAAGACCAGGTGAGGACTTCACTCCCCTCGCCAGGGAAGCAGGCCAGTTCACCAGATGACTTCACCCCGTCACCCCCATATTAGAGGAGAGTGAGGGGGCCGTGAACCCTTTCGGACAGGCAGAGACCCTCCCTTACAGGAACTGCCAAGTTACAGGGAAATGAAAGAATCACGCGGGGGAAGGGAGGATCGCGGCTGCGGAGTCCAGACTTGGGGTAAAGCCCCGGCTCTGCCTGTTACCCACGTGGCCATGGGCACTTCCTGGAACCTCTAAGCTCCAGGTTTCTCATCTGCACGTGGGGAGAACGGTCACCTTGCGGAGCTGCTGAGGGTTCCCTGAAAGAAGTGGACCTAGGCCCACGTGTCTGACGTCTGACAGGAGGCTCTTTTACCCGCCTTCGTCAGATTCCCCTCATGACGGCCCCACCCGGACACGTAGTCCTCAACCCTGGTTGCACACTATGGGGCCAGTTAGAGAAATTCGCATGCCGGCCTCCTCACACGCCAGTTGAGACAATCTGGATCTGAATGTTTGCTCAAAGCTTCCCAGGTGACTCGACCGTGTGACCCAGGTTGTACCTCGGGTAAAGACGAGAGAAGAGCACGGGCTCCAGGTGGCTCCTGTCTGTGGCCGAGACGGCTGTAGGTCGCGCCGCACCCATCTTGCCGGGGCTTGGAGAGGTCCTGGGTCACCCGGCCTGATGAAAGTCATTTCCAGCTCTTCCTGATTCAGTACAATGGGTGGGGTGAGGCAGGTGCCTGGAGAGTAAGGTTTGGAGGGAAGGAATGGAGGAGAGCGATCAGAGGACTCTGCAGAACAGAGTCCGTTTCCGCTTGACTTCCTGGATTTGCCAGTAGGGGAAAGGTCGAGCTGGGGATCCTAGGATGCTGGGCAAGGCCAGTAGCCACGATGATCTCCAGGAGCACTTACTGCGCACATTAGCCAAACTGGGGTTCCTGGATTGTGGGGCTAAATGTGTAATATTAAGGCTATAGCCCCTAAACATTACCCTTTCTTCTTGGGTCATCTTCTCTGCCCTAGCAACGACTAACGGAGGAGCTGCAGACAGTGGAGAATGGTTACCATGACAATCCCACACTGGAAGTGATGGAGACCTCCTCAGAGATGCAGGAGAAAAAGGTGGTCAACCTTAATGGGGAGCTGGGGGACAGCTGGATCGTCCCCCTAGACAACCTGACCAAGGATGACCTGGACGAGGAGGAAGACACACACCTCTAATCAGGTCTGCAGGTGGCCTCCGACAGTGCCACAGCGCTCCAGACTGAGCCACCTCAAGTGCCATTGGGACAGGGGAGGAACATCCTTCCTAGCTGAGGGAGAGACTGGCAGGGGAAGGAGACTTGGTGGCTCCCTCCTCCCAATCCCCACGGGGCCTTAATTTCCCCTTTTCAGACTGAACAAGTCACATTCTGTCTAGATCTGTCTTGTAAGATAACCCACTAGTGCCTGAGCTCAGTACTGCTGGAAGGCGAGAGGGAGCTCACTCACGTGACCATCTAGTAGGATCCCTGGCCTGACAGGGGTATAAGGTCTAGCTCACACAGCCCCTGGTGGCAGAGTCAGGATGACCACAAAAATTCCCTTTTCCGGGCCGGTGTGCACTGCCACCCCACCCCACTGCTGTCACCACCCCCCCGTGCCCTCCCCTCCGATCTGCTCCCGGCTGGATGGAAGGGGCAGCGGGGCCAGATCCTGTCTCAGGGGAATCTGATTCCTTGAAAGTACGGGTCCAAGCTGTCCATCTCCTGTCCCCAGCCTCGCCTGCCAGTGTTCCATCCCCTTTTTGCCTCCCCCTTCCTTCACTCTGTATCCCCACTCTGTCCCAAGGACCCCTGGGACTCACACAGGTCATTGATGACTTTGAGTCCCTGGTCCTGGATTCTGGCTTCCTTGCATTTGCCTAGTGGGATTCGACCCACACCAGACTCCAGTGTGAGCGAGGTCAGGGATCCACCGGCAGGTGAGGATGGGTCCTGGCCCAGCACCCAGGGCCTCCTTGAAGGGGCTCCCCAGGAAACTGCTTGGCTTCCTACTCCCACTGGGAAGTAAAATCTGCAGCAGCGATGAAGGCCAAGTGCATCTATTTTGTTGTTCACTGCTCAGCCAGTGGGGTGAAGACCCAAGCTAGGTCCAGCAAGAGTGACAGCTGTGGGGCAGACTTTCCCGGGGCCCAGTCCACGGAGAGGTGTCTTAGGAGACAATCGATTGACAGGAAGGATGGGCTTTACTCTCTGTTCCATAGGAAACTCAGGGACTTTTCAAGTTGCTGAGAATTTTGTTGTATTTGTGTTTTAGTCCACCCCTCCACTGCCCAAAGCCAAAGCTCCAGCCATTGGGGGACTTTTCAGTTAACCGATCTCACCGATTTCTGGTTCTCCTGTGTCATAGGGCAAGAAAGGTCTAGAAAGTGTGATACATCTTAAGGTGCACAGGGGCAGCTTCGGGGGGCCTGTGGGGTTCCCGGTGACCTCTCACTGTTCCGGCATGGAGTTGGCCCTTGCCGTGTCCCCTTCTCTATATCCTTAGCAGGGCTACCCAGTTCTGTGGTTCTGGTGGCATCTCAGGGAAACAGCACCATGGAGGGTTTAGAGAAAGCTCAGCGGTCAGTTCCCAAGCAGAAGGCACCTGAGGACTGGGCAGAGTGTAGTTTAATCTGGTTTTCTGGGAAGAAGAAATCCCGTGTGGAACTTTGCCCACTGTCTCTTGTTCCTGGGTGTAACTTTCCTGACACCTAGGAAGATGGGCAGAACTGCTTCAGAGAGTGAAAATGGTAATATCAGAGCAAGAAGCCAGAACCTCAGAAACTGGAGGCCCAGGCTCTGATAGTCCTGATGAAGTAGGTGGCCTGCTTTAGGATAGCTTATTTTGAAGGAGTTTAGCCAGGGACGATCTCTGTTCTTCCCTGGCTGCCTTGATTCTTTCTTCATAACCTTTGGCCTTTGATATCTTAGGGGAAAAGAAAGGCCAGGGGTTCAAGTAGGGCCTCCAGTGAGTTTCCAAGAGCTAGAGAGATGGCTAAGCTAACAAGGAACCAAAAGCATTTGCCCAGATCCTCCAGCATTTGGAGGTCAGCAGGATGGATAACGATGCTCGCTTGGGGAAAAACAGAAGAAATCTTGTTACACTGGGAAAAGATCTGTTTGCTTCATTCAGTTCTTTCCACCCATTGGGTTTCTGTGGAAGAGGCCAGACTGGATTACTACTCTTTTGCTGATTCTGGGTCACATTCTACCAGCCAGGCATTCAGACAGAGACAGCAAATACGCCTCCACAAATAGATCAAAGGCTATAACCCCCAAAGGCTCTTAGGGGGAGATGATGTCCGGCAAGGACTAGAGTAAAAATTATGTACTTGGTCAAGAGAGAGGACTGTAGTTCTGTCCAAGGGGAATCTTGGGAATCTTGGGAAGTTTCGGGCTGGTTCACATGCTCCTTTTGGTGCATCCAGATTGGGTTACACTGGCCTTTTAGGGCAACTTCAGAATCCAGTACCTTGCCTGGGCTTGCTCTTGTCACTAGACCTCTAGGTCAAGGGCCATACAGCCACGCATGTGCAAAGGTCATCTTCATCCCACGTCTGCATTGAGTTCTAAATGCTGTCTGATAAGTCAGATGCTGGGACTGAGAAGAAAGAAGAGGAACACCAGGAACTCAGCATGACTTTCAACAGGCCGTGCCATAGAAAGATGATAAACTTTACACCAGCGGCAAACTGGTTTCCGTAAGCTGCGTAAAAGGCCAGAAACCATGGCTGATGACTGGACAGAACCCAGCAGGAAGCACGCTCTCCTGTGAACAAGGAGTGACTGCTTCTGAAGGAGGTACAGAACATGCTTTGCATCGTAGGACAGAACACGGGTTGAAGCTGGTCTAGACACCAGCTTCTTTTGCCCCCTCTTGAGGAGGAAAGCTGGCAGAAAGTTTATTTAAACCACTTCTTGAGCTTTAACCTTTCTGGCAATATACTGGAGAAACTTGGAAAAACTAGTCCAAGCTGATACATACTTTTTGATAATGTAAATACAACAGCCACATGTTAATCCACCCTGCACTGCTTTAAGTGAGTATACTTTGTAAAAACATTTGTTAGTTAAGTGAGGTGGCTTTTCCCCCCCTCTAAAACAGGAATGTAAATGTCTATTTCACTAGAAATGACAAGTTTTGTTTAGTTTTGTTTTTTTCCTTAATGAAAAAAACGAAATGTAAGACAAGCTGATGACAAAGTATTTGTCTTACAGATCAGGCATCTTTGTTTTTAAATCTGGTCCTCACCCCCTCCCCAGCCAAGTCCTAGTCTATCACAGGCTTGGAGTCAATATGCACTGGTTGGAAAGTGATACTCTAGTCTTAGGGGGAGGCTTTTAGACACCTAGTCCAATCTTTGTTTTGTTCTTCCAGAAAAAGACACTGAAGGGCAAAAAGATAAAGTGACTTGGCCAAAACACATGGTTAGTGACAGAAACAGGATTAAAACACCGTGCCATGGGCCTTAGAAGGAATCCGGAAATTAAGGACAGGCACCAAAATGACACAGAATGCCCTTCTCAAATCTTACCCTGCAGGAAGCCTAGGGAGGGCGTGAGGACAGCAGTGGGAAACATACTGGTCTCTTCCTCTGAGTTACTTAGGTCTCAGACTTGAACGGTATGCTTTTCTGTCAAGAAACAGTTTTGGATGAGCTTTGACATGGATCTTCTAGTAGGGCTGAGGCTTAAAGGGAGAAAGGTAGGGGAAGGCAGAGGGGGCAAGAGGAAAGCGATGGCATATTTTCCATCATTCGCTAGCTGATTGGCTCAGGTTGGGGAGAACCCAATACTGAGTGGAAGGGAGGGAATTACTATTTGATGTGTCTTTTTTTTTTTTTTTTAAATTAGTGAATGTCAAACAGTTTGCCCAGGAGACTGGGGGAGCATGTGTCTTCATGGACAGGGGTCTGAAGTACACTGGAATTTACTGAGAAACTTGTTTGTAAAGACTATACTTAATTATTGCCATTTTCTTACAAAACTATATTTTGGAAAATTGTATACTGTCAATTAAAGTGCTTTTGTATAAGCTGGTTCAAGCCCTGTTGGTTGGACTTGACTGATTGGCTTGTGTTCTTACCCTGTGCGTGAGGCTCCTGTCTCAAGCGCCGCGGACATGAGGCGTTCCGGGGAGTGCAGCGCCCTCAGCTCGTCTGCTATATGGCCGAACTGTGGGGGTGCAGAGAGCAAAAGAGAAAGCGGGAAGCTCAAAGAAAGGAAGGGGATCCTGGAGGTGATGACAGTTCCCCAGATTATCTTGGGTTGTTGGAGTGATCATAACGGAATTTTCCCTCACGCTTTTATCAGTGGTCTACCTTCTTCCTTTCTTCCACTTCCGCCTCAGATACAATTACGAATCACCCACCACTAAACATCCTTGAGCCCTGGTCAGGTGTGAAACACTGGTGTGGAGACAAATTAAAAATATAAAGTTCCCCCCTGGTCCTGTTACTGCTCACAAAAGGGTTTACTTATCCCAAGAAGCCTCCCCCTTGTTCCTTGTCTACAGAGATGTTAGTGAAGATGAAGAATGTTCAGGAAAGGAAGCACTCAAAACCCATCCTGATTCTCTTCCTCTCCTGGGGTGGTACCATCTCCCTATACATTCCTCACTGGAAGGGGAAAACTGTCTCTCCCAACTTCAGAAGAGAGATGGTCAGATGACTGGGTCCATGTTCACACTGCTACACAACAATCTCTTCTCTTTGCCTGGCATCTTACAGTTTACAAAACATTTTTACGTTTCTTGTTTAGGAATGGGCGCTTCTCTACCAATAGGTAGAATTTAGGTACAGAGATGAAGGATTCTGAGATGACACAGCTATTTAAGGGGTTAGTGTGAGGCCTTGAAGCTGTATTGTTTCTCTTCAGTCTTACATTCTTTTCCCATTCACATCAATGCCGGGGTTCCAGCAACAAGTACATTTCTAGAATGCATTGTTAACAATATGATTTTGCTTCTATAGGGGAGTTCTGAAAGCCGGTTAACACTCTTAACTGTGGGCCCGAGTTGGGCCAGGGGTATTTTGAGGTTAACTTCAAGAGTGGGCCAAGAATACAGAAAAGAATACAAATACCAGGAACTCGGGCAGGCCCCTTGGCCATGCTTGAGGCACACTGTTCTAAGAACAGAATGACTCACAGTTTATCGTTGGCCACAAATTAGACCTGAGGCCTGAGGCTCTGTGGCTTCATTCTCTTCCTGAAGAGGTCATTCACCCTGCTCCCTGCCCTGCCAACCAAGGAGCAGTCACTCAGTAGTCCTAATGCACCAGGCCTCTGTCACTGGCCCGTCCCCTGTCCCCCATCCCCCAAGCTTATTTCTTCTGTACCCTAAGGGAAAAAAGTAAAAATAGGACTAGTACTATAATTAGCACGTGATAAATACTGAGATAGTATTTTTCAGACCTTGGCGTTTTACAGATTAAAAAAAAATCTGGGATTCTAGCTAACAGGATCTGCCACCAACATTTACTTAGAAGATGGCTTGAGACTTCTAGAAGAAGGCTTGAGACTGCCCAGTGCTACACAGAAGTTCCTGCTGGATCTGGACATAAACCTAGGATTCCGGACTCTGCCCTGGGCCACCCATCCTGGGGCCCGAGCTCAGAGGGCAGCTGTATGAGGTGTGCTATACGTCTTGCCGACTGCCCTCATCTCCCTGCTTGGGATTTGCCAACTATCAAAACCTACTGGCACAGCAGTGCATGGGCTGCCTCAACCTGTAGCCTCCCTCTCTTCCCTGTAGTAACCTTTCTGGAAAGGATGTAACTGCCTTTGCTTTGCCGTGGGGAGGAAAGTCCTTTGCGAACATCAGAAGTTTCAGAGTAAGAATGATAGGAGTTTCAGGCATCGTGTGCTACTGTCCCGCATTCCCTATTAAACAGAAAGCCAGACTTCAACTCTTATTTTTCTTCCGAGACATTAAAAGGCAAAAGACGTTGCATATGTGGTGCTAAAGAGAAAACCTAACCAGCTGGTACTTAAGCCCAAGCCGGGACTGACGTGGGCTTCAGGAGGGCCCGCAGTTTGTGTTCCCACTCATACCTTCAGAATCTGGAGGACTGGTGGTGCCTCATGTTGCCCTCATTAATGAGGAAAATATTTTCTCAATTTCCACGGTTGACTCACACTCGGGAACGTGAGCACACGTGGCCATTTCCCTGCTGGCGCTGGAGAGTCCCTGGGTGAGCAGAGGCTCTCGAGGGGGCACATCCAGCTCCTGTGGGTCCCCACACTTGCTGTGTGAGCAGCCACCATCTCAACTGTTCACCATAAAGTCCTCTTGGCTTATTTGCTGTCTTCCCACCAGAGGACAAAATCTGTCAAGGGAGAGGGGGTAGTGTCCCACATTTTGATCCTTTTGAGTTAATTCTCTGGAGGATTAACCAAGGAAAGGCCAATTTTTTTTAAGTATTTTTAAGTTGTTTTTTTTTTTAAGTTTATTTTGAGAGAGAGTGAGCGGGGGAGGAGCAGAGAGAGAGAATCCCAAGCAGGCTCTGCACTGTCAGCATGGAACCCAGTGTGGGGCTGAAACCAACTCACAAAACCTGAGACCATGACCTGAGCCCAAAGCAAGACTCAGACGCTTAACTGAATGAACCACCCAGGCACCCCTGGAAAGGTCAATGTCTTACCTTAACACCACACATCATGTTTTTCTGTTTTAAAAACAAAAATGTTACTTATGAGTCATGTTCAAATCAAAGCACACTCTAGAAATGAAAGCTACGTAGCAAGACACATTATTTGGTTTATGGATTGAGAAAACATAACCCCCATTTTGAACAAAGCTGACAAGTAACACGCACTGCAGAATGCAGGGTCGGACACCTGAGAATGTAAATGAGACCAGGAGAAGAAAAGGGTCAAAAGGAGGTCCTGTTGAATCCTTCTGGAGAACTCATTATTTTTTTTAATTTTTAAAAAATGTTTATTTTTGACAGACAGAGCATGAGTGGGGGAGGGGCAGAGAGAGAGAGAGAGGGAGACACAGAACTGGAAGCAGGCTCTAGGCTCTGCGCTGTCAGCACAGAGTCCGACATGGGGCTTGAACTCACACACCGTGAGATCATGACCCGAGCTGCAGTCCGATGCTCAACCGACTGAGCCACCCAGGCGCCCCTAGAACTCATTATCTTTGTTTGGCCTATCTGGGTTTATTTTTTCAAAGGTTCAGTCCTTAAAGTTCTTTCCCCTTTATCAGGGACAGGGATCTAGAATTTTTCAAAATTTTGCAACAGCTCCAACTCTCTCTTCCCTGTCTTTTCTACAATCAATTTTCTTCTAGTTCTTAAACGATACAGGTATGTCTCCCTTAAAGGAAACCTAGGAAACACAAGTCCAATTTACAAAACAGATCAAACAGGGCTGGTCAGCAATGGGACATAAAAGACACCATCTTATGAAATAACTTACCAGTATTCTTTCAAAATGGAAACTTCTCCAGGAAACTTTGTGAGATCCATCAGAACTTCTTTACTTCAGCACTGTCTCAAAGGAAAACACCAAAAGGCCCTTCTATGGTGTGTATCATTTTTATCTTTGGAAGCCTGAACAAAACTCAGCTTTTTGAGGGAAAAATACAACATATGAAAAGTATGTTAAAAAGTTGACTTCAAAGGTAGTTTCAACAAACACAAGAACCATTTTGTAGTGTCCATATATAACTTTTTATTAAGAAAATGAACAAAATACATTCTTTCTCCATATGTACATTACATACAACAGAATTCTACAATTGCAACTGTTCAGCAGATCACTCGTTTATTCACAAAGCAGTGTTAACACATTCACCAAACCTGGGATCAGAAAACTACTTGTACTAAAAAAAAGAAGAGAAAAAACCCCTAAGAGTCCATACAGACTGGGCAAAAAATAAGATAAACCGAAGAGGATCATGAGGGGACTGGGGAAGATTGCAGAACCCAGGTTCTAACACAACCTGGAACGCCAAGGATGAGAGAAGAGAGCTCCAACCAGCTCACGCTGTTGCTCCACAGCCCCCTCATGATTTGTTTCAGATTTAGGTCCTTTAGGATATAGCCCTAAGCCATGTTGCCACAGAAGAGGAAGAGTAAAGGAAAGAGTAGAACCTTGAAAGGGCTGCAGCTTTCTGCTTTACACACTAAGAAGAAAAGTCTCCTATGAAACACAAAACTTCTGAATCCTACCTGGGAAGCAGAGAACTACACTTTTAGGGGGAGACATTTGTCCAAGTGTGGTAAGGGAACTCTGGTTTCCAGGACTCCTAATTCACATTTAGGTTCATTTCATCTGTTTTGCTTTTGCTTTGTTTTTTCTCCGCTTTTCCTTTGGCCTTTGAAAGTACTTCATTCTTTTTGAGTGTGGGTTTTCTTATGGTCATATTAAAAAGTCCACCTAGGGGAGCCTGGGTGGCGCAGTCGGTTAAGCGTTCGACTTCAGCCAGGTCACGATCTCGCGGTTCGTGAGTTCGAGCCCCGCGTCAGGCTCTGGGCTGATGGCTCGGAGCCTGGAGCCTGTTTCCGATTCTGTGTCTCCCTCTCTCTCTGCCCCTCCCTCGTTCATGCTCTCTCTCTGTCCCAAAAATAAATAAAAGATGTTGAAAAAAAAAATTAAAAAAAAAAAAAAAGTCCACCTAAACAAAGTTCTTTGTGGGTATGAATATGCTTCAAACGTCCATAATGGTGCATAAGGGGCTTAAAAGATCAAAATGAATTTTTGAGATGAAGTTTCCACTAAACTGAACAAGGCAGCTCCCTATAGGCTTCTGGGTACTACTCGACATCCTTAGTTCAGGCTTAAAAGATACACATCAAGAGAATTATTTTCAGACTGTCCGCCTGGAAAAGGGCACGGCTTGAGGGAATCTCAGTAAGGTCGGGACACAGGCTCACACCTCAGTCCTCCACACATATGGTAAAACATAATGAGAATGGCTGTATCCTTTTTTTTTTTTTTCTGGGCTTTCCCATGTGGGGTAACAGAAGAAAGTCAGGAAAAACAAAATGAATTAAGTCTCATCAGTTAGTTAATAGTGGTTTTCCTTCTTTACATTTAGTAATTTCCTAAATTTCAATGATAAACATATTTTTTATATCACAAAAATCAGTAAGTTTTTAAAAGTTCCATAAAAGAAATTTAATACTCTCCAACTTTACGGTGAGCTGGTTGCTGTAACATCATGTTTCCAGTCTAGGAGATGTTCTAACAAAGAGAAGGGGCTGCCCACAGCATTAATAAGCAACCTGGGAAGACAAAATCTATTGTGCATATCCGGATGGAGCTGTATCTTCCTTCCCAATCTAATTGCCAGTCCAACTTTAGTTTTGAGGATCTTTCTCTAATCTGAAGGGATCTTAATTTTTGGCCACTGAATACTAATTTTTTTTTAATGTTTATTTTTGAGAGAGAGCGAAAGCGCGCGAGCAGGGGAGGGATAGAGAGAGGGACACACAGAATCTGAAGCAGGCTCCAGGCTCTGAGCTGTTGGCACAGAGCCTGACATGGGGCTCGAACTCATGAGCCGTGAGATTATGACCCGAGCCAAAGTCGGACGCTCAATCGACTGAGCCGCCCAGGTGCCCCCAATGAATACTAATTTATAAAGGAAGTAAAAGAGTGGACTTAAAAAAATTGTAGCTTCTTTCTCAATCTGCTTATAACATAAATAAGCCATTTTGGAAAGATGGGATAATGTTTGTTACCAAGACAAGAAAAGGAGGTCCTTGTCTTAGCTATCCTATACTCCTTCTGAGGTTGCAGGTTCAACTTTACATGGAGTCTGAAGTGGTGACAGTGAAGGAATCTCTTTTAAAAAGAAAGAAAAAATATCTCTCTCTATATGTCCATAAAGGAAATTTGCTCATAGGAAAATGCCACATTATTTTGCAATTTTGCAATTGAGCTGAAGACTATACATAAAGGAAAATGAATACTATACTAATTTATTCATTCAAAAGATATTTTGCACAAGTCAAAAAACCAAGGTGGCTTAAAGAATAACACAATCATAGCATCTCTTGGCCAGGCTGTATATAATACTTAAGAAAGGAAGTCCACTTTTATTTCTCTAACTGGGTGGTTTACAACTGAGGGAGAAAATAGTTTACAACTGGTCAGTCACCACAACCATTTTTTCTGGGAAAGGAAAAAAAAAATCTCAAAAAGGAGACCAAGTGCATAACTTTTTGAAACACACATCTTCCCCACAGAAGACTACTCATATTTAAATTTTGGACGTTGGTACCCTACCGTCAGATTTGGGGTTGCAAAGACAACTACTTTCGTATGTCTCACAGTCTATATTCAGTGTTCTTGCAAGTATAGCCCATGTGTCTAGGTAAAATTAAGCTAGGCCTTTACAGAGGTGGAGTATCTGAGGACTTCTAAAGTAGGCAACTGAAAAAAGGTAAAGCCATGCGTCCCTGTCCTCCACTCCCCCCCCCTTCATCTCAAGAAGGTAAATACGGCAACTACAAGGCAACATGCTAAAAAGGTCACTAGCAGAAATGTGAAGGCACAGCCCTGTTGGTATAAGATCCTCCTCTTTGTTGCAAAAGGAATTTATAAAGTTCTGCCAGCTGCAATGGAATCACACTTATTCCAGGTACCTTCTCTAATTACTCACTTTCCAGATGTGAAGGAGACCTAAAGAACAAACCAAAATTATTAAATACTTCCAATGCCAAGCCCAGAACTCGTGTATTTCCTGGCAAAGTGGATAAACAGAAACCCATGGGACTGTGCATAATTAATTTTAAAGTATGGAAAGCAACTGATGTCAGTTCAATTCTGTACAGGTTGTAAGTTAAACATGAAATGGCTATTTTCTTCCCATTTTAAAAGGCCAGAAAATAAGCACCAACAAAATGACACTGGCTAAACTATAACAAAGGCTTTTCCTTGAGATTTTTTTTTTTTTTTAGTTTTTTTAAATCTTTATTTTTGAGAGAGGGAGAGACAGAGCATGAATAGGGGAGGGGCAGAGAGAGGGGGAGACACAGAATCTGAAGCAGGCTCCAGGCTCTGCTGAGCTGTCAGCACAGAGCCTGATGCAGGGCTCAAACTCATGGTCAGCGAGATCATGACCTGAGCCAAAGTCAGATGCTCAACTGACTGAGCCACCCAGGCGCCCCTTGAGATTTGTTAACAAAGGAGAGAAATAAAGCTCAAAAAACCAGCTACTTGAGCAACTCCTTAATCATGCACAGAGGCCTGTTCAGTATATCACACAGTGTTTTTCCTTCCTGCCAATTAATTTGGCATTAAGCATTCAATGAAACTGAAGAATGATGATCTCTTCAGGCTGGTATTTGTGTGGCAGACAGCTCAAATATCCAAACTAACTGCTGTGAATGTGAGCATCCCAGATGGCACAGAGCTGTGCTGCAGCAAGAGCTAAACGCGATGAAAAAGCAGGTCCTGTGGGAGCCCACCAAAAACTGCATGTTAAAATGTTTCATTGCCGGTTTTTCCGCTGGATCCTTATCAAGGAACTGGCTGAACCTAAGAAGCTGCTCACCTAGTTTAAACTCTAGAGCCCATTACACTGGCTTTTCTGTTTCAAGATCTCTAACAGTTATTTGGGAGAAATGGAGAAGAGAATCTAACCAGGAAATGCCGCTTTCCAAAAACTGTACAGAGTAAGTGAGCTTTGATGCCTTTTGACAGTCATCTTCCCAGCACTTCATTGGTAAAGTGAATTTAGGGTCAGAAATGAAGAGCTTTCTTTTTCATTTAGCTTTGTGGGCCTTGGAATCCAGGAGCAAAAAGCTCCTATTTTTCTTTCTCTAACATATCCTCATTCTCCCCTCTCCAGGGGTTCAAATGCCTCCAAGTGAAAAATGCCATATAGACAGGCAAAACAGAACCGCACGCCAATGTTTCATAGTTCACTGGCCTCTTTGAACAGCAGATAAAAAGGTAAATTATTTCATAATTATAAGTGATAATTTAAAAAAACGAGCAAATACCAATCACTGCATAGCAATCAAAGCTATTCCTAACACACGATTATATCAGAAACTGAAAGTCAATTCTTAATACAAATCCCAACTTCAGCAGAAACATCAATGCTACTCAGAGGTGGTAGGACTAGAGGAAAGAAGGCTAAAAAATATAAAGACAAAGGCAAATGGAAATCTGGTGATGTGCTGCATTACACAAGCCCTGCTATGAAACTTGTACCTGATCAACCGTTTTAGGATGACATGCTTCCTAGTGCCAGGAAAAGAAGCTACCACTGGCTCCTCCATTGAAGCTGCCATAGCCATGTTACTATCCTCCAAGTGAAAACTGACTCGAGGATTTTTATAGCAATGTCTGAACATTATTAATTCTTTAATAACGCATAATTTTTAATTTCACTATTCTGTTGTCATAAACAAGGATAAAAGAGCATGTTTGCCTCAGATTTTGACTTTTTTTCTTAAGCAGTACAACACTTTTAAGCAATGCCACAGAAAACCTAGGGCTAAAAAAGCTGAGAATAAAGTCAGTTTAGCTAAGGAAATAATGGATACACAATTCACACTATTTGTTAGGTAGGAGGGGATCAAGGTTAAAAAATTATGTAAAATAAAATCTCTAAGACAGCATTTTTTTTTTTTGAGGAAAAAGAGCATCTGGTGAAGAAATTAACAAACTGTAACTGAGTCCTCCTGCCAAAACAAACAACGGCAACATCATTGAGCTGATCTGGTTGGCTCCCAACGAACTGTTTCAACAAACTTGGAAACTTACACCTTCAATTGAAATACCTCTAGACCAGAAATTTTAGACAGCCAAGTCTAAAATTTCAGCATTGGTACAAATCACAGGGAGATATAGGCTACAGTCAAAAATCACAAAAGAATAATGTTATTTGACTAATAATACAAAAACCTTTGAGTGAAAGAGCCCAAAGATCTAATCTACAAGTATTGTCATATGCAGAGAAGATACTCTTCAATAACTATAAACTTTTACTGAGGAAGCATGCAATCCCAGATGAAGGACAATTTTAAGAATTTAAACTTTAGTAAAAATTCAGGCCAGAGTTTTATGAAAAAGGATGGAACTGCAGACGATCATGGATTTTTAAGAAAAGGAAGGTTCTGAAGGCTATATATTTTTTTCTTACAGCTAGATGACGTCGTTCAGAGTACACATTTGTAATGATCCCCTCCCACAGAAATCACTTCAAATCATAATTCTCAACTGCCGTTCAACCATCAACATTCAACCATTTAAGGAGTTAATATAACATTCACTCAGGAGATAAGTAAATGACCCACAATTTTACCCAATGAATTCCCTTTATTGTCAAGAATAATTATGACTTCTTCATGTTGTAATCATGAAATGGAGTACAATTCACAGACTAAAATCAGGAATATGATCCTAAATGCTTTTTGATCCCTTAAACATCATTCTCAATCTAGTTTTTGTTTGTAAGTTAGATTTTAAAACTTTTTTATTACGTGAAATTTTGTTAATGTATCTCCAAATAGTGGGCCAACGTGAAGAGATCCATTAAAAGGATAAACTAGGAACCATTTACATTCAACATATATATTTCACCCAAGAACAGTTTTATCGTCTTAAATCATTGTGCTCTAAACCAACAAGCCTTTCTGTGATAAACCAGTGACTTAACTTTCTAATGTTTTCTATCAGTTTTTACTTATTTAGACATGGACAGGTCTGTTTTAGAGTAAATGAAAACCATGTCTAAAAGGAGGATTTTGTGAAGAGTTAAGACCATCTGTCAGCTTGAGTAGTGAGTCAGGCACCCAAGTCTGCAATCCTTTGCTTGAGTAAGTGATGGATACATTTGAATTAATCAAACTGGCCACACGAGGTCTCTGTTATTCCACAGAATACAAATGCATTTTAGAATTATCTTTCAAATCAGGTAATTTCTCATGAAGTACAAGCACTGAAAATAATGTTAGAGATCTAGTTTACTATTCTGGAATAATATATTCCATTGGGAAAGAGAGAAATGGGAATGAAGTTGGAGCCAGGGATGACGACACTGAGCAAACTGTACCCTACTAACGAATGCATCTAGAGCATTAGCCCGATGTTTCAATCTGGGACTCACTAAGCTAGAAGGAAAGCCTTTCAAGTAGTAGAGCACAGATAATTTGGCCTATTTAAACACTGTGTCTAAATACCAAATTAGATTATTTAAATTATAATTTAAATTATACTGCTGGAATTCTTGGAAATATATGTAGCTTCTCACTATATATATATGTAATATATACTATAGTTTCCAATCAGGTTGTGGTGTGAGATGTGAGTAGTGTGTCAGTCCTGGTCATGGATCTCATAAAGCCCTACAGTCTCCTGCAATGATTACCAGCAGTGTTCCTTTAAAGCCCCATGGAACAAATTCTACCTAGTCAATAACCTCCTCAATACAGTCCACTCAAGTAACACTGAATGGTTCACTATGATTCAACCCTATCTAAACAGGTTGGTGTAAAAAAAAAAAAAAAAAAAAAAAAAAAAAAAAATCCAGAAACGAAGGGTAAAGGTTCCACCTAACTAAAGTGGAGAAAGATAAAATTCAAGCAAGCACATGTTAAAAAGCAACTAGTAGAGTAGTGAGTTAGAGAGAAACAAAATCACTGAGGTCAAGAACTGAGTTGCTTCCAAATATGGAGTCTAAGGAACTGGTGAAAAAAAACAACAAAGAAAGCACTGTAGAAATAAATGGTGGAGGGCAGCAGAATTTCATTTGGTTAGTGTGTTTAAAGTGCCAGAATTCACAGTAAGCAAAATTAGAGCTTTTAAATTTAGAAACTCTTATCGAGTTCTTCCCTATCAACTCTCTGATTTGTACCTGTTTCCACAAAACAAGATTCAACAGCTACAACATTAGTGATAATATTTTATGTTCTTGACTGTCACTCAGGGGAGTCACTTTATGGAAACTGTACAGGAATGTAAGTAGATTCTATTTGCTTACCTCTAAAGTCAATTAGTTATTCTGCAGCTGCACAATTTGGTACTTAGTAAATTACATACTATAGCTTTCACAAGGCAAGGTACATATCTAATTATTTAATCACTACAGATAGCTTTGGGATGCTTGGAAAGCTAAGGAATCCAAGATTCAAGTCTAGAACTAGGAAAAATATATTGCTGTCCATTCCCAAATAAGTTAAAACCAAGCAACAAAGACAGAGTGAAGAGGGATCTCAGTCTCATTCCTATACATGAGACTTTTCAAAAGTGCAAGTCAATTTTTTCTCTTTCTTTGGTGAGGCCTAATCTCGCTATTCAGGGACATACTCAATTCCATTAGGTCATTCACTTTTCACAGCTACTGGACTGATGAACATTTATTGTACCTAGTCGGCTTGAGGCACGGTGGGCATCGGTTGCATACAGCACACGTTTTGAGCAAGTGTAAGCACTGGCCAGGTGTGGGTTTCCTACACTGCACTCCACAGCACCTCATGGAATGACACATAATGCCTCCAACCCCCACATCTGCCCTTCTTTCAATGAAAAAATATCTGTACCATTATTTTCTTTTTCTCCATTTAAAAGCCTGCGTGTGCTTAATGAAATCCCTGTCAGCTGTATTCCATCGGACAACTACAAACCATTATTCTTTAAAATATCAGTGTACAGAAACAGATGTAGGAAGCTAATGTATATGGAAATAACAAAAGCATAGCTCTGGAAACCCACCCTCCCAAGTGAAAATGCTACAAAAAGCACAAAGGAGAAATGGAAGCATAGCTCTACGAGAGAAAAGAGTCGTTTTCTTCCAAAATTTGCTACAAAGACATCAATGAACATATTAATCACTACTGGAATCTTCTTGCTGGTAATTTTTATAATGGCTCTTAAAGGTTTTGAACTATATTCTCCTCAGTTTAAGGTTTCTGTGACTCAAAGCTATTGTAATATCCACTATAAAATATATCATTATAGAAATACTATAGACCAATCTCAGATAAGTGCCTGGATCAATCTTGGGTTTCATTTTTTAGTTCTATGACAAGGGGCATACATTTGAGCCCTCTGTTCTTCCTATTGTTTAATGTAATACAAGACTCTAGTCAACAGAGACACATACATCACTTTTACATCATTTGCCCTACAGAACTCCACACTTTTAAGAATGAATTAAAGAGGTAAACAAGTGACATGACTTATAAGCAGTTTGCATGATGCGAGGTAAACTGAAATGGGAGAGGAGGAGAAAGAGGCCAAAACAAGCCAACAGCAAAACCCCAATTCTTACATTACAGCACTGAGTCTGTTAATAGTGCTTACTTGCCCCAATTTTATAAAAATGAAATAAAAATCAGAAAAGGGTAAACTGCCTGATTACTTTTTCTTTTATACTCATTAGTTCTTAAAAGTTAAAGTAAGAAAAAAATATATATATATTTAAATGGAAAGTATACCAATTTCACTTTATTAGCCTAATTCAGGAATGGGATGAGGAGAAAGGGGCTAAGGTCAGGTATGAAGGAAGAGGGTTAAAACTTGTGACAGTAAAGATCCCTTCAAAATTCTGGTGCAGTCCTCAATCACTGCAGCCTAATTGTCGGTCAACGGAGTTGGACTCCAAAATACTGAAATCAGACGTTCTCCATTTCTGTCCAGTGACTCTTCAGTTACAGCGTGATGAGGTCTACCAGGTTGCCTTTGGGAGGAGTCATGCTGTCAGGAAAGAAATTTACTAAGGTGTCAAAGAGCTGAGTTCTTTGAGCATAGGTGTGATCCACATCGGAAAAGCCTGGTAAAGGGAGAGATACAAAGAAACTCATCCATTGTGTCTAAAACATGTAACGGAGAAGCTAGTTGAGAAAAGCAGCAATGTAGAATGCAAAAATCAAAACCAAATCTGATTTTAAAACCAGACAAACGTAGGTCCCGAACCCAGGTCTAGTACCTGGCAGTGGTGTGATCTTAGGTGAGTTAATCAGCCTTTCTGCAACTGTCTGGTCAGCTATAAATTTGTATTAATCTTGTATACTCATGGGGATATTGTGCATATTAGATATAATTATGTGAGAAGCACCTGTTCTGATGACTGGCACTTTAGTAACTAATATTGACTCTCTTCTTTTCTTTACATTTACCTCTTCTAGTCCACTGAGGAAATTTCTGCCTCTTTTCCAACTTTATAATACTTCCGACCACTAACATTTTTTTATAATAAAAAAATACAATAAAATCAAAATGAAAAATAAAATCACTTTCTTTAGAAAGTGGTCTAAAATCATTAAGGTCCCAAGAGCTGAATGTAGTCTCAGAGAACTGAGTGAAAACATAACTGAGGGAAAGAAATACATGTATGATAGCAGAGAACAGTACCTGGCCATACATGTTTGATACTATGCACCATGCTCTACGCCAGGCACACGTTGTGTGAAAAACAGAGCAATGAATGACTTTTCTGCAGGTAAACATTAGAAAGTGGATGACAGAGGTGCCTGGGTGGCTCAGTCAGTTGAGCGTCTGACTTTAGCTCAGGTCATGATCTCATGGTTCGTAGGTTTGAGCCCCATGTCGGGGTCTGTGCTACCAGCTCAGAGCCTGGAGCCTGCTCAGGATTCTGTGTCTCCCTTTCTCTCTGCCCCTCCCCTGCTCATGATCTCTCTCTCTCTCTCAAAAATAAACATTAAAAAAAAAAGTGGATGACATTCTTAAAAGGTGGGGGCCAATGGAACTACAGGATTTTTTCCCCTTTAACCTTTAGTAAACATTTAATTTTCAAGTTCATTCCAGTCAAAGGAATATTCAGTGAGATGCTTCCTTCCTTTAGTTAGCTGCTGTATTGCTTTAAGCTGCCTCAAATTTCTTATGTACATACAACGAATGATAAACAAAGTAGTCTTTTGATTTCCCCATTCCTGAAATGGCTGAGACATGAGAGCCCTATAGACTACCACAAGAAACAAATAGTGCCAGAAAGAGTTATATATGCCATAATACTCAGTGAAAATTATTTCAAATTGGACCAATTTTCATTCAACTTAGAATACTGTTTTAGGTGCACTGTTTTCATTCTTGTAAAGAACATGAACAGAACAGAACATTGCCAAGGATATCAGTTTCCTGGAAGGAAAATAAACAATGCCTCAAGAAAAGTACATTCTTTTTTGTTAAAAAAATTTTTTTTACTATTATTTTAAGTTTGAGAGCAAATGTTTACTTCTTTGGAGCTTAAGATTTAACAAAGAAATATCATGGAAAAGAACAGAAGGAAATACTCCAAAATGTAAGCAAAGGTTAGCTTTGAATGATGGTATTACTTTTTCCCCATTTAAATTGCTTTTCTGAATTTCTAAATTGCTTTATTTTCAACTTATTTTGAAAATTTTCAAATTCTTAGACAAGTTTCAATAATGCAACAAATATTCATATACCCTCACCTAGATTACTTAATTGTTAACATTGTCACATGTTCTCATTCTTTCTGTTGTTTGTACCCCACACATACTTTTTTTGTGGAACTATTTGGGAGTAAGTTGTAGACATTTTCACTCATACTTGAGTTCATTTCACCTAAGAACATCACCTGAATAGCCACTATATATTAAATTTGGGAAACTTAACAATAGTCTTTTTTATAGTCATTTTCTCCACTAAACTAAAACTCAATCCACTATCAAGCACTGTATTTAGTTTTTGGGTCTTTTAAAGTTTATTATTTATTTTGAGACAGAGACAGTGCAAGTTGGGGTGGGGTGCAGACAGACAGGGAGACACAGAATCCCAAGCAGTCTCCACACTGCCAGTGTGAAGCCCGATGCAGGGCTCAAACTCAACAAAACCGTGAGATCATGGCCTGAGAGTCAGACGCTTAACCAAATGAGCCATCCAGGTGCCCCTTCAAGTCTCTTTGGCCTGGAATAGTTCCTCAGCCTTTTTTTTTTTTTTTTAATTAAAAAAACCCGTTTATTTATCTTGAGAGAGAAAGAACACAAGTTGGGCAGAAGCAGAGAGAAGGGGAGAGAGAATCCCAAGCAGGCTTCACGCTCAGCATGGAGCCAGCCCAATGTAGGGCTCGATCCCACCTCAAGATCATAACCTGACCTGAGATAAAGAGATGCTTAATAGACTAAACCACCCAGGTGCCCCTCAGCCTCTGTTTTTTTAAATGGCACTGATATTCCTTTTTTTTTTTTAATGTTTATTTTTGAGAGAGAGAGAAACAGAGCACGAGTGGGGTAGGGGAGACACAGAATCTGAAGCAGGCTCCAGGCTCCGAGCTGTCAGCACAGAGCCTGACACGGGGCTCGAACACACAAGCCGTGAGATCATGACTTGAGCCGAAGTTGGACGCTTAACTGAGTCACCCAGGCACCCTGACACTGATATTCTTGAAAAGTACAGAGCAGTTATGTAGCAGAATGTGCTGGATTTGGGTTGTCTGACTGCTTCCTCATGATCAGAATGAAATTTATGCAGTTCTGGCAAGAATACTACATAAGTGATACTGTGTCCTTCTCAGTGCATCATGTCAGGAGGCACATGCTATCAGTGTGTCCCAATGTTCACTTTGACCACTTAAGCTACAGTAGCCAATTTTTTTCCAATGTGAAGGTGTTCTTTTCTACCACTGTAATTAGTAAAATATTGACGAGGATACAATTTGAGACTGTGTGAATATCCTGTTCCCCAAGAGACTTGCACCCAATGATATTAGCATTCACTGATGATTCTTGCTAAAATAAGTATATCTTGCTAAACAACTACAATGTTGTTTTTCTAATTACAATTCCTTCTACATTTGTTGACTGACATTAATTATAAAGTTTTTTTTCCCTTCCATTTTATTTGTTTGCATGAGTATGTTCTCATGGATCCTTTTCTTCTTCAATATATTGTATTTATTACTGTCATTATTCATTTTAATACTCATACTGAACCAGTTTGGGCCAGTGAGAGCTCTTTTGAGCTGGTTTCTATGTCTTTTTTAAATGTTCCCATTAACAGGGCACCTGGGTGGCTCAGTTGGTTGAGTGTCTGACTCCAGCATAGGTCACGATCTCGTAGTTTGTGGGTTCGAGCCCCACGTCCAGTTCTGTGCTGACAGCTTGGAGCCTGGAGCCTGTTTGAGATTCTGTGTCTCCCTCTCTCTCTCTGCTCCTCCCCCACTCACGTTCTGTCTCTGTTTCTCAAAAACAAATAAACATTAAAAAAGAATTTTTTAAAAAAATACTCTGTTCCTTTCTGGCACAACAAGATATCCAAGCTCATCTTTACACAGTTCTGGAATGAGCCATTTTCCCAAGGACGCCTTATTCCTTTTTAGTGGTAACATTTAGAAACCAAGATCAGTTGTGCTAATTGCCAAGGGTGGTGCTGTTTCTAGGCCTATCCATATATGTACACACATATTATATAGCTTTTTTTAAGCCAAAATCATGAGTTCATGATTTCATTGATGATTCTCAGTTTTTAAGAATGTTAAAGGATTCTTCCTCTCCTTATCCCATTCCCTATTTATAGTACCTCCTTTCTTCCACTAAGAAAACTGACATTCTGCAATATCATATTTACTCATTTGCTCAACCTGAAATACACACAAAACACATTCCAGAATTACTATACCCAAACCACTACAGGCAAAACACAAGATTTCTTTGCTTTCACTGTCTTTAAAATATATTTCAGTAGGAGTATGGTCTAAGCATTGTACTAAACATTTTCTCTCTTCCCCCCTGCTATTGGGTGGTAATGTTACCAACTGGATAAACAGGCTTCTGTTTGTAGTCAACTTTCAGGTTTTTCCTTTCTTTATTTTCTATATTTGTAAAAATGTGAGGTTTTATTTTTAGGAGAAAATATTGATTCTGTGGTAATCCTCTAGTGAAGTAATACCTATGTATTACTAATGAAACACCTGTCTTCTTATGAAATAATATCAAATGAAGTAAATACATTTCCATGAGATTAAATGATTTAAGAGGGAGGGAAACACTGAGTTCCTGCTGTGAGCTCGGTAGTTTATGCATGACCCCAATTCGTTCTTATAAAAAAAATAATGAAGCGTTTATCATAAACTCCCCTTTCGTGTGAGACAGGTTAGAGAGATTCAGTAATTTAGTAAGATCTCACAGCTGGTGAGAGAAGAGAATAGAACGTGGACCCATGTCTGTCTGACTCCAAAGCTCATTTATGTATTTTTATTAACAAATATTCACTGAGTGCTTAAACTGTAAGCAGTGTGCTAAGTTTCTTTAACCCTTAAAAGAACATGTTTAATTAATTTTTTGACTTAAATATTTTTATCATTGGAGTATACTGACATACAATGTTATGTTAGTTTCAAATGTACAACTTAGTGATTTTTTTTTTTAATTTGAGAGAGAGAGAGAGAGAGAGAGAGAGAGTATATGTGAGCAGGGGAGAAGAGCAGTGTGGGGGGGAGAGAGAGAGAGAGAAAGAGAGAATGATTCAATGAATGAATGAATGAATGAATCTTAAGTAGGCTTCACAGTCAGCACAGAGACTGACATGGGGCTTGATCCCATGACCCTGGGATCATGACCTAAGCTGAAATTAACAGCCAGACACTCAACCAACTGAGCCACCTAGGTGCCCCACAATGTGGTGATTTTTACTTAACAATTCCATACATTACTCAATACTCCTCACAGTAAGTATAGTTACCATCTGAACAGGTTTTATTTTTATTCACCATTTACCAGTGAGAAGACTGAAATTTACACTATCATTAGATGAATGTTTAAATTATGGTAGATCCTATTATGGAATATCATATATCACTCAATAAGAATACAATAGATTACAGTTTCTTGCAAACATCTCCACACCACATCATTAAATTTTAAAATGTTATGTTGTAGAATACATATTTTACATTGTGTAATAAAACCGGAACATACAAAACTATACATCTGTGTCTGTGTGTACAGTCCATCCTTATTATTCAGATATTTGTGCATTTGTCTGCCCATTAAAATTTAGCTGAAACTCAAAATAAATACTTGTGGCACTATGTGGTCTTGCACAGACAAGTGGACAGCTGCGAAAATACACGTTCTCAGCTGAGGATGAACTGGGTGATGCTCTGCCTTCTTTTTTCACCTCTCACATTATAAACAAGCGTCCTTTTTGGTCTATTGGTGTCATGTTTTTTGCATTTTGTGCTTTTTGTTGGTGACCTCACTGCTTAAAATGATCCCCCAAATGTAGTACTGAAGTGTTGTCTAGTGTTCTTAAATGCAAAAAGGCCATAATGTGCCTAATGGAGAAAATGTGTGTATTAAGACAAGCTTCTTTGAGGAAAGAGTTACAGTGCTGTTGCCTGAGTTCAATGTTAATGAATGAACAATATAAGGAACTTAACTCCCTACGTCCCATAGGGTAATGGTTCAGTATTCACTAATTCAGCCGTAACAGAACAGACTGATGACTTAACAGAACTACTGTAAATAAAGAGAATCAGCTGTATTTGTATATCTGTGTATATGGTTGTGTGTATATGTGTGTTTGTGTAAAGATCTGCCAGATATGAAAGGTTACACTTGAGAGGAGACAGAGCTGAGGAAAGTTGTTCAGGAAGAATCTTAAGCTTTATCTGTAGTCAATGTTTTTTTAAAAAATACATTAAAAAGGGTAGGCACTAGGAATGTAATATGACTAATTAAAAGGCAGAGCTGGGACAAAAATGGTTACATTGATTATCATAAATCTCACACTCCTAATCAATGTTTCTTTCACTTGATTTTCATCATAAAATGGAATAAGAAATTAATCAGAGTAGTAGAAACTGGTAGAGCTCAATGAGAAGCAGTATAGTTGGTAGTTTATAGAGAGTGAGCTCTGAAGCCATACTATTCAAGTTTCTATCCTTGTTTTGCCATTCACCAGCACTATTCCTGGGCAAGTGTCCCAGTTTCTTCATATATAAAAGGGCCTCACAACAGTAGCTACTTCATAGGATTATTATCTAGATTAAATGAGTTAAGAGATGTACAGTACTTAGAATAGTACCTGGCCCCATAGAAGTGCTCAATAAATACTAGCTATCACTTTATTGCTACTATCATGACTAAAGATAATGACTGCTCTAAAAAGAAAAGTGAAGTATTAGGAATATACAATACTTTTTAACTTAATATCCTATACGGACTAGGTAAGTTTTCCTATTTACATTTTTCTCCTGGATATGTTTATTTATACTTTCTATTGCTAATAATAAATTCACTATTATATAAAAAGTATCTGTAAACATGTGGGTTACAGACAAGAGGTTGAAGAAAGTATCTTTTATTAAAAAAATTTTTTTTCATGTTTATTCATTCCTGAGAGAGAGAGAGAGCCAGAGTGCAAGTGGGGGAGGGGCAGAGAGAGAGGGAGACACAGAATCTGAAACAGGCTCCAGGCTCTGAGCCGTCAGCACAGAGCCTGAAGTGGGGCTCAAACTCATGAGCTGCGAGATCATAACCTGACCTGAAGTCGGACACCCAACTGACTGACTCTCTCAATCTCTCTCTCTCCTTCCAAAAAAAAAAAAAAAAAAAAAAAAGGCAAAATGCTCTACAAGACAGATTTTTTTCCTAGTTCTCACATACCTTGCTGAAAGTACGCTTAAACTGTACCAATGCATACTTTCTGGAACCAAGACACAGCTCTAAAAATTAGCAAAATGTCTGAGTTCAAGCTTAAAAGTGCCCATAGCCACCAGAAGCTCTAAAGATCCCCAGAGGTTATTTTGCTCTGAAGTCTGTCATTTTTCAAAATTAAGATGTCAGCTGTCTATAAATCACTTTCCATTTTTCTAATTCTTTAAGGTATATAGGACATTAGTCGATAGTTAATTCTCACTAGGAGGTTAAGAGAAGCAATTTGGAAGGAAGTCTGTCAGAAACTTTAGCAGAGGCAAATTTTTTAGAGAATTTAGAAAATGAAGTATTTAGTTTATCTATACATGAAAAAAATGTATACAACTAGAGACACTGGGCTGGCTCAGTTGGTGAAGCGTGTGACTCAATCTCAGGGTTGTGAGTTTCAGGCCCACATTGGGTGTAGAGATTACTCAAAAATAAAAATCTTAAAAAATGTATATATCTACACGTGAAATACCCAACTTGATTTCAACTCTAAGTGGAGTGAAGATAAGACAATCTGATGGGAAATAAACAAGAGTCAGGAACTTGAAGTAGGCATGAAACATTAAGAAAAATACATTTTGTTTATAACTAATATACCAAATTTCTCCTTATTAAAATTGGCATAAAGTCCGAATTTGCCTTTCATCCAAACTTACCAGTGTTACAAAGAAGATTACATTTTTTTAAAAATCCTTTTCTGTTTTTTAATTTATTTATTTTGAGAGACAGAGCGTGCACCCAGAGGGGCAGAGAGAGAGGGAGAGAAAGAATCGCTAAGCAGGCTCCGAGCTGTCAGCACAGAGCCCGATGTGCGGCTTGAACTCATGGTTTGTGAGATCATGACCTGAACCCGAAACCAAGTTTCCGATGCTTAACCGACTGAGCCACCCAGGTAACCCAAGAAGATTATGTTTTTCAGGGAGGTAATATTAATAGTACTCTGAATGGGGCACTTACTGTTTTATTGTGTTAAGTGTTCGCCATAATTATTTCACCTAATTCTCTCAACTTAAGGTAAGTACTCTTATTACCTCCATTTTATTTTATTTTATTTTATTTTTTTTTCAACGTTTATTTATTTTTGGGACAGAGAGAGACAGAGCATGAACGGGGGAGGGGCAGAGAGAGAGGGAGACACAGAATCGGAAACAGGCTCCAGGCTCTGAGCCATCAGCCCAGAGCCCGACGCGGGGCTCGAACTCCCGGACCGCGAGATCGTGACCTGGCTGAAGTCGGACGCTTAACCGACTGCGCCACCCAGGCGCCCCTACCTCCATTTTATAAATGGAGAAATTAAGTATTACAGAGGTGACTTGCTCAGGGCACCTGGGAGGCTCAGGTCACGATCTCACGGCTTGTGGGTTCAAACTCCCCATCAGGCTCTGTGCTGACAGCTTGGAGCCTGAAACCTGCTTCGGATTCTGTGTCTCCTTCTCTCTCTATGCCCCTCCCCTGCTCACACTTTTGTCTCTGAAAAATAATAAATAAATGTTAAAAATTAAAAAAAAAAAAAAAAAAAAGAAAGGTACTTGCAAGACGTCACTTTTTTTTTAAGTAGGCTTCACACTCAGCGTGGAGCCCAATGTGGGGCTAGAACTCACGACCCTGAGATCAAGATCTGAGCTGAGATCAAGAGTTGGACACTGAACCGACTTAGGCACCCAGGCACCCCTCAAGGTCGCTTTTTGAAATTAATTTGGTTGAAATTACCAAGTGGCAGAATTGATATCTGAACCTAGATTCTGACTCTTAATCACTCTCCTACACTCTCATCTCTAACTACTAAACATACTGCCTCCTTCAAACACGGTAGGAAGTAAAACCCCACAGGAATTTTCTTTTTGTATTTTTTTCTATTGTTTGTATTGTTCTCAGCGTATCTGAGGTTTGCTTGGAATCCAAGTAAAACAAACTGTTCCTGAAAAATATATTAGCTGGCAGTGAATGGGGAAGAGACCAAAGAAAGGAGTTAAGTTAAAGGTAAAATATTTGCTGACACCAACCTAACATATTTAAATGACTGCCAAGACATTTTTGTTCTAAAGGCTAAATATAAGTCAGCCAGAGACATTTTAGTGCTGCCCACCAATAAAATAGAAATAATGGCCCTGGGCTGTGGTATCCATGCATAACAAGGCACATGTTCATTCAAACAATATCTATGTGCCAGGTTCCTAATTCATGTATCACTAAATCTGTCTCAAATGATGAAATTCACAAGGGTATGGACTTTCTAAAATAATGCTTATACTTAAGTTCTTCATCACAGGGTTAAACTCTCTGTTAGCCTCAAAATATTTGTATGGAAGAGTGCTAAACAATTATCTAAATTTTCAGAGAACCTATGTTTTATAGCAAACTGTGCTCAGTCCTACCCTGTGGAATCCTATGTGTTCCGGAATTAGAACTCAGGACTAGAGGTGCCTCTATCAGTGGAGAAGCCTCGATTACTGGTTATGGAATAAGAAAGGGCAAGACCCCAAGGAAAATTGCTATTCTTTCCCATCCCACTGAAAAACACCAGAATTATATATGTTCTGTTCCTTTGAGGTATAGCTCACCTTTAGGAGACAGAAGGATGATGAAGAAATTAAATTGCTATCCCAAAGTATTATTTTATGCTAGAGATAAAGACTAGTATCTGTATTTCATATACTGGAAAATCTCAATACTACTGTTTAGCTCTAAGACAAATTATAACAGCAGTGGCATGAATGGAATTAATAAGCATTTACCATGTGACTGTATTTTGTAATGCCAAGAGGGGGGCTGGAAATTCCCATACTTCAAAAGCCTACAGTCTTGTTGAAAACATAAAGCTATCATAATGATGTATCCTAACAAAAAGATTCTTGAAAATTCACCTGATTTCTGCTGGATTCTGTAAGATTCCCCACTTCACTACAGTCTAGTTACGTTAATAATCCATTGATACTAAATGAGAGTACTCCTAAATGGAGACTGATGCCCATATCTGGAGTGTCTGAGAAACACTGGAGTTTCAAGTAGAGTTTATCTTAAACAATTAAAATAACAGCATACAAAATTTGGCATTTTCAGGGAAGAGATAATGTATTTTCTCTGATCTCAAAATGATTTTTTCACTGCCTACCCGTCACCAATCTGTTGATTCCACAAAGAATAAACTGAGAGGAAAAATCATCCCACCAAGAAGTGTCATCTAATAGTTAAGTGTATGAGTAGTACACCTACATTCCAAAACCATGCTATACGAGTTAATTTATTTTGATCATGCTTCTACTGCCATGTGTTTGCATAAGAACCCAGCAATTGGTGTAACAGGAACTGCAAACTGACCCATGAACTGGTGACTGATGCTTGGAAAATAACTCTGTAGCAGGTTATTAGAAATTTTGCAGGCTACCTTGAAACTTGTTTTGTTTAGATGAACATCTCGCCTGATGTTTCACTTAAAAGAAACCAAAATCCAATCCCTGAAATGGTAGGGCATGTAAGCTAGATAAACGAGGCTGGAATACTTACCTAGAGCTGTAAAATCTGAACCAGATTTGAATAGAGCAGAAGCTAGGAGCTGAAACTGTAAAAGAAAAATAGAAGCAAATTAGCTGGCTAAGCATATTAGAGAAAAACTACGTGTCAGTTTGACCATTTATTAGCCACTGTAGGTCTCTGCACGTGTGCTGCAGAAGTCTGTTCACTAAATAGTAGCAAGAACACTACATTTAAAAAAATATGCTGATTTTTCTTTTTATTATTATTTTTTAACGTTCATTTGTTTTTGAGAGGCAGAGAGAGACAGAGCGCAAGCAGGGGAGGGGCAGAGAGAGAGAGACACAGAATCTGAAGCAGGCTCCAGGCTCTGAGCTGATAGCACAGAGCCCTAAATGGGGCTTGAACTCACGAACCACGAGATCATGACCTGAGCCAAAGTCGGATGCTCAACTGACTGAGCTACCCAGGTGCCCCAGATTTTTCTTCTTAAAAAAAAAAAAAAAAATTAAATGTTTATTTATTTTTAAGACAGAGACAGACAGAGCATGAACGGGGGAGGGTCAGAGAGAGAGGAAGACACAGAATCTGAAGCAGGCTCCAGGCTCTGAGCTGTCAGCACAGAGCCCGATGCGGGGCTTGAACTCATGGACCGTGAGATCATGACCTGAGCCGAAGTTGGATGCTCAACCGACTGAGCCACTCAGGCACCCCCCAGATTTTTCTTTTCTTTAGACATTTTTTTTTTTTTTTTTGAGAGAGCGAGTGCGCGAGCATGCACGAGCGGGGGAGGGGCAAAGAGGGAGACACAGAATCCCAAGGAGGCTCCAAGCTGTCAGTACAGAGTTTGATGATATGGGGCTCAAACTCACAAACTGTGATTTCATGACCTGAGCTGTAATCAGGAGCTGGACACTTAACTGACTGAGCCACTGAGGTGCCCCAAGAATATACTGATTTTTCTACCAGACTGCTTTCCAAAATACTGGACCAAGTCTTGGAATTACTTTATTTTTAAAATTTATTAAAGTATATATGTACTTATTAACAAATAACGGGTCAACTGAAATTGAGAAAATTTATAAGAACTACTATATTTACTTTAACTTGGGAGAACCATTCATCTTTATCTTGAATGAGGATGGCTGGAAAATAGGTAAGTTAAAGGAAGGAGTAGACCAATGAATAGAATCTCAATGGAATTACTTAGCACTTTGTAAGATCTGAGTGGTTGATATCACTGATTCCTCAAGATGTGCTTCCAGTCTTTAAAATTTCAGGTATCAATCACATCAATATTTGTAAGCTCTGACTTATGGCCTTTTGAAGGGCAGAGACTGGACAAATATTCCAGAAGTAACTATTTAAGCAAGAGTTAGGAAAAAAGGGAACAAAAGGAAGAATTTAAGATACATGGGAAGTGTTCTTGTTTTGTTTTTTTAAATATTCTCGGGGTGGGGTGTGCCTGGGTGGTTCAGTTGGTTAAGCGCCGGACTTTGGCTCAGATCATGATCTCATGGTTCGTGAGTTTGAGCCCCGCATTAGGCTCTTTGCTGACAGGTCATAGCCTAGAGCCTGCTTCGGATTCTGTCTCCTTCTCTCTCTGCCCCTCCCCCAGTTCACGCTCTGTCTCTCTCAATAAATAAACGTTAAAAAAAAATTAAAAAAAAAATTCCCCACTCTTAGAAAATATTCTGCCAATGAAATAAAGACAGTCTCTTTAGCAAGTGGTGCTGGGAAAACTGGACAGAGATATGCAGAAAAACGAACCTGGACCATTTTCTTACACCATACCCAAAAATAAACTCAAAATGGATGAAAGACCTAAATGTAAGACAGGAAGCCATCAAATTCCTTGAGGAGAAAGCAGGCAAAAACCTCTTTGATCTTGGCTGCAGCAACTTCTTACTCAACATGTCTCCAGAGGCAAGGAAAACAAAAGCAAAAATGAACTATTGGGACCTCATCAAAATAAAAAGCTTCTGCACGGTGAAGGAAACAATCAGCAAAACTAAAAGGCAACTGATGGAATGAGAGAAGATATTTGCAAATGACATATCAGATAAAGGGTTAGTATCCAAAATCTATAAAGAACTTATCAAACTCAACAACCAAAAAACCCCAAATAATCCAGTGAAGAAATGGGCAAAAGACACGAATAGACACTTTTCCAAGGAAGGCATCCAGATGGCTAACACACACATGAAAAAAATATCACTCATCATCAGGGAAATACAAATCAAACCCACAATGAGATACCACCTCACACCTGTCAGAATGGCTAACATTAACAACTCAGGCAACAACAGATATTGGCGAGGATGCGGAGAAAAAGGATCTCTTTTGCACTGCTGGTGAGAATGCAAGCTGGTGCAGCCACTCTGGAAACCAGTATGGAGGTTCCTCAAAAAGTTGAAAATAGAACTACCCTATGACCCAGCAATTGCACTACTAGGCATTTATCCATGGGATACAGGTGTGCTGTTTCGAAGGGACACATGCACCCCCATGTTTATAGCAGCACTATCAACAATAGCCAAAGTATGGAAAGAGCCCAAATGTCCATCGATGGACGAATGGATAAAGAAGATGTGGTATATATATATACAATGGAGTGTATATATACTCCATATAGATGAACACAAAGGAAGGGAAGCAAAAATAATAAAAAATAGGGAGGGGGACAAAACATAAGAGACTCCTAAATATGGAGAACAGAGGGTTACTGGAGGGGTTGGGGGGGGGGATAGGCTAAATGGGTAAAGGGCATTAAGGAATCTACTCCTGAAATCATTGTTGCACTATATGCTAACTAATTTGAATGTAAATTAAAAAAAATTCTGGGTATTAGTCCTCTGTCAGATATATCTACTGCAGATATTATTTAGTCTGTGGCTTGTCCATTTTTCTAAAGTCTTCTAATGAAATTTTACTTCTGATGAAATCCAACTTAGCAGGCTTTTTACTTTTAGGGTTAGTGCCTTTGTGTCATGTCCATGAAATTTCTGCCTATACCAAGGTTGTGAAGATGTTTTCTTCTTGAAGCTTTATTGTTTTAGGTTTTATATTTAGGTCCATCTTTTTTTTAAAATTTAATGTTTATTTATTTTTGAGAGATAAGAGCACAAGCAGGGAGGATCAGACAGAGAGGAGAGACACAGAATCCGAGCAGGTTCCAGGCTCTGATCTGTCAGCACAGAGTCCAACACGGGGCTCGAACCCACAAACCGTGAGATCATGACCTGAACCAAATTCAGACGCTTAACTGACTGAGCCACTCAGGCATCCCTAAAATTCTTATTTTTTCCTTCTTCTTCTTTTTTTTTTATTAAAAAAAAAAACATTTTAAAAAATGTTTTTATTAAAAAAAAATTTTTTTTAACCTTTATTTATTTTTGAGACAGAGAGAGACAGAGCATGAATGGGGGAGGGTCAGAGAGAGAGGGAGACACAGAATCGGAAACAGGCTCCAGGCTCTGAGCCATCAGCCCAGAGCCCGACGTGGGGCTCAAACTCACGGACCGCGAGATCGTGACCTGAGCTGAAGTCAGACGCTTAACCGACTGAGCCACCCAGGCGCCCCTGTTTTTGTTTATTTTTGAATGAGAGAGAGACAGAGCATGAACGGGGGAGGAGCAGAGAGAGAGGGAGACACAGTATCCGAAGCAGGCTCCAGGTTCTAAGCTGTCAGCACAGAGCCTGATGCGGGGCTTGAACCCACAAACTGTGAGATCATAACCTGAGCCGAAGCTGGACGCTCAACTGAGCCACCCAGGCACCCTGAAAAATTCTTATTTTGTAATTGTTCATTGCTAATATAAAAATCACTTTTTGGGGTGCCTGGTGGCTCAGTCGGTTAAGCAGCTGACTTCGGCTCAGGTCATGATCTCACGGTCCGTGAGTTCGAGCCCCGTGTCGGGCTCTGTGCTGACAGCTCAGAGCCTGGAGCCTGTTTCAGATTCTGTCTCCCTCTCTCTGACCCTCCCCTATTCATGCTCTGTCTCTCGCTGTCTCAAAAATAAATAAAACGTTAAAAAAAAATAATAATCACTTTTCCCCCCTATTGACCTTGTATTCTGTAACCTTGCTAAATTCACTTATTTTAGCATATTGTTTTGCGGACTGCACAGGGTTTTCCATATACACAATAATGTGATCTATACACACAATTCTGCTTTTCCCTTTCCAATCCATACACTGCTTATTCCTTTTTCTTACCTGATTGCACTAGCTATAACTTCTGGTATAATGCTGAGTAGAGGATGTCTGTTGATAACAGGCATCCTTTCCTTGTCTTAATCTTCAGGGAAAGAGTTTTATAATTAGGAGTGAGAGCTTCATAGATGCCCTTTATGAGATTTAGGAAGGTTCTTTTCATTCCTTGTCTGCTAGTTTTTTGGTTTTTTTGTTTTTTTTTTTTTTATCATAAATGGGTTTTAAATTTTGTCAAATGCTTATTCTCCACTTATTGAGATGATCTAAGGTTCTTCTCCTTCATTCTATCAGTGTGGTGAACGACTGATTTTCAAATGTTAAACAGACTTTATATTCCTAGAATATACTCTCACTTAGTCATTATGCATTAACCTTTTTATATATTGCTGAATTAGATAAAGTTTTATTAAGAGTTTTGCATCTCCATTCACAAGAGGTATTATAGCTTTATAATAACACAAGAGGTTTATAGTTTTCTTTGCCTGTAGTATTTTGGTTGGGTTTTTAGTATCAGTCAAGGTGCTTCATAACAGGATGTAGAAAGTGTTCTGTCTTCCTCTCCTTTCTTAGAGTCTATGAAGAGTTGCTATTTTTACTTCCTTCATTCCTGAATTTAGTGAGATAGCCATCAAGAGTCCAGTTTTCTTTTCTTTCAAAAAACACTTTGAAAGTGTTTTATTTTTTTATTTTAGAGAGAGTGTGGGTGAGACAGCAAGCGGAGGAGGGACTGAGTGGGGGAGAGGGAAGGAGTGAGGGAGGGGGAGGGGAGAATCTTAAGCAGGCTCCCTGTTCAGCACAGAGCCCAATGTGGGGCTCTATCCCAGGGTCCCAGGATCATGACTAGGTGCCCTGAAAGTTGTATTTTGTTTGTTTGTTTTTTAAGCTTATTTATTTTAAGAGAGAGAGAGAGAAAGAGAAAGAGAGAGAGGAAGGGGCAGAGGGTTCAGGGAAAAAGAATTGCAAGCAGGCTCCATGCTGTGAGCAGAGCCCAGTGTGGGGCTGGAACTCAACTCACTGGAATTTATCCTTTACATTAAACCATAAGATCATGACCTGAGCTTAAATCAAGAGTCGGATGCTTAAGTGACTGAGCCACTCAAGTGCCCCCCCAAAGTTTTTAATTACAAATTCAGTCTATGTCTGTAACTGATATGGAGCTCCTTAATATTTTCTAATTCTTCTTGTGTCTGTTTTGTTGTGCCTTCCAAGGAATTTGTCCATTTCAGCAAGTTGAATTTGTTGGTAGTTCATAATATCTCCTTATTCTCTTTTAATATATATAGGGTCTGTAATAATGTTGACAACTTATATTTTCACTATTTTTTTTCTTCCTAAGTTTGGCTATTTTATTCACCTTTTCAAAGAACCAACTTTTCACTTAAAACATTTTTTTCTATTATTTGTTTTCTAGTTCATTATTTTCCGATCTACTTATTTTAGGGTTAATTTGCTCCTCTTTTCTGACATCTAAGGTGAAAGATAAACATTACTGGCTCTACATGTGGAAGGATAGGGAGAAAACTATTATTTTAACAACCTGATTTTGTGGAACTGGTATGTACTGACCTAGGATTTTAACAGGTATCAAGTGATACTATATAATCTGAATAAAGCCAAACCTGAATATCTAAGTATCACCTCAATGTATAAGGCTGGCTGTTCCACAAGCATCTCAAACTGAAGATATATCCAACATTATACTCCTGGTCCCAGTCAGGAATCCCCACCGAGCACCCCAAACTGGGATGACCCACAGACTTCTCATTTCAGTTGATGGTAACTCCATCCACTGAGGCTAGTCACTTTGGCGTCATTTTTTTCAAACACTACATCCAGTCGATGATAAAATTCTGTTGGTTCTACTTTTTTTTTTTTAATTTTTTTTTTCAACGTTTATTTATTTTTGGGACAGAGAGAGACAGAGCATGAACGGGGGAGGGGCAGAGACAGAGGGAGACACAGAATCGGAAACAGGCTCCAGGCTCTGAGCCATCAGCCCAGAGCCCGACGCGGGGCTCGAACTCACGGACCGCGAGATCGTGACCTGGCTGAAGTCGGACGCTTAACCGACTGCGCCACCCACCCCATGTTGGTTCTACTTTTTAAAAAAGTTTTTAATTTTCAGTTAGTTAACATACAGTGTAATATTGGTTTCAAGTGTACAGCACTTGATTCAACACTTCCATACATCACCGTGTTCATCTCAAGAGCATTCCTTAATCTCCATCATTGACTTAACCCACTCTCACCCACCTCCTTTCTGGTAACCGTTAGTTTGTTTTCTATAGTTAAGAGTCTTTTGGGGCACCTGGCTGATTCAGGTGGTAGAGGGTGTGACTCCTGATCTCTGGGTTATGGGTTTGAACCCCATGTTGGGTGCAGAGATTACTTAAAAAAAAGAGAGAGTCTGTTTCTTGGTTTGCCTCTCCTTTTTCTCCCCCTTTGCTCACTTATTTTGTTTCTTAAATTCCACACATTGAATAAAATCATATGGTATTTGTCTTTCTCTGACTTATCCATTTAGCATAATATTCTCTAGATCTGTCCATGTCATTGCAAATGGCAAGATTTCATTCTTTTTTATGGCTGATAATATTCCACTGTGTATACGTGTACACACACACACACACACACACACACACACAATCAATCGATGCACACATGGGCTGTTTCCATAATTTGCCTATTATAGATAATGCTGCTATAAATATCAAAGTGCATGCATGTATCCCTTTAAATTAGCATTTTTGTATTCTTTGGGTAAATATCTAGTAGTGCAAATGCTGGATCATAGGGTAGTTCTACTTTTAACTTTCTGAGGAAACTCTACACGGTTTTTCACAGTGGCTGCACCAGAGTTTGCATTCCCACTGGTGATTCCACCGTTAACATCTACTGAGAATCTGATCTACTCTACTTCTCACTATTTCTACTGCTGCTACTGGGTCTGAGCTACAATAATGCCTTCCTTAGAATTTCTGTGGTCTCCCTTATAGGTCTCTCTGCCTCCATTCTTATTCTCCTTTAGTCTATTCTCAATACAGCAGTCAGAATAAGCTTAGATCTTAGTGATCTTAGGTAAGACATAAAGCAGATCTTATCACTCCTTAACTGGCTCCTTATTCATTCAGAGTGAAAACCAAAGTCCTAACAGTGACTTAAGAAGTCATTCACCATAGGATTTCCCAATCCCTGCTCTTACCTCTCCGACCTCATCTCTGACTCCTCTGAACATTTTTACCTCTGCTCTAGCCACAGTGGCCTCCTTGCTGTTCTACACAAAGCCAGAATGTTCCCACCCTCAGGTCCTTGTTCTAGCCCTCCCTTTGCTAGGAATTATCTTCCCCAAATTAGCTGCTTAGACTCTCTCACACCCTTCAAGTGTTTGTGTGCAGCTCATTTCTAAATGAGGCCTGTTATGATCATCCTACTTAATACTGCAACTGCCTAATTCTCACCCCTTCTAACTCTGATCTCCCTTTATTTACCCTTTTTATCTCTTTTTAATTTTCTTATTATACCTATTTCCAGTGTACTATATAACTTATATACTTTATAAACTGTACTTTATAATTTGCTATATAATAGTTTATTGTCTTTCCTCAGTGGTAGTAATTACCACCCAGGAAGGTATTTTGCTTGGTTCACTAATGTACCTCTTGTGCCTAGAAGAATGCCTGGCATATTGTAAGGACTTAATACACATTGGTTAAATGAATGACACCAGTACTTTGGAAGCTCAGTAGAAATATAATTAATACAAAATGGGTAATACTGGCTGAAAACTTGTTTTTCTCATTCCTTCTCTATTATAGAATCTTCTGAAAATGGCAGAAATAATTTAGGCAACCTTCTCTTGGGCCTTTTCTAGAAAATTATATGATTTTCATAAGGTTTATCAGGACCTCATTGCCAATTTAGAATCCATGTTCTGGAGACTGAAAGAAAGCAAAGAATCATTATTTGGTATATAGCTGGTAATCCACCATCATTCCAATATAGGCACAATGATGATCATCATCATAATAGGTGCCCCCCAAAAGAGAACCACTTTTAGTTGCTGATACAATCATTTAATACACAGGGAACAAAAACAAGTTACTACAGAAAACAGCAGTAAGGTCTGTTTTTGATAAGTGGAACAGTATGTTATAAGGAGAGTGAAGATCTCTATGCCTTACTAACAAATACTGTGAGTATATATCCTAGAACTGTCACCAAGGGATTTCTTTTACCAAAACAAAATCCATTCACACATTTTAAAACAAAATAATAATCTCACAGACCAGTAATTCTCAATGTCAGGAGTGTTTTCAGTTTTCTGTTACATAAGAGCAGACAGAGCATCTTAGGGTAAGGGTATTGTTTTGAAAAAGTTTAGAAGTGATTCAGATGCTGACACACATGTGCACAGCACCATTTTAACTAACTTCAACTAGGGCTAAACAACTCTTAACAGATACAGCTATTAAGAAATGGAATGGGGGGCGCCTGGGTGGCTCAGTCAGTTGAGCGGCCAACTTCAGCTCAGGTCATGATCTCGCGGTCCGTGAGTTCGAGCCCCGCGTCGGGCTCTGTGCTGACAGCTCAGAGCCTGGAGCCTGTTTCAGATTCTGTGTCTCCCTCTCTCTGACCCTCCCCTGTTCATGCTCTGTCTCTCCCTGTCTCAAAAATAAATAAAACGTTAAAAAAAAAATTTTTTTTTTTAAAAAGAAATGGAATGGAAGTCTGTGGCATACAAAATCATAATTTGAAACTACTGAGGAAGCGATAAAAAGAGAAACCTGCTACCAAAATTTAAAAAATGGCTCAATTTGAACTCAAGATACCTCCCTGTCCTGGCTTTTCCCATTAGCTTAGCTTTAAGAACGAACTGTTCTCTTTGGCCTACTTGCAGCTGGCACAATTGAATTTATTTACTTTGCAATATTTTGTTTTAAGTTTTTAAGTCGTTGGGTGTTTTTTGAGAGAGAAAGAGAAACGGGGGCGGGGAGGGGCAGAGAGAAAATCCCAAGCAGATTCTGCAATGTCAGCGCAGAACCGGACTCATGGCTAAAACTCACAAACCGTGAGATCCTGACCTGAGCTGAAGTCGGATGCTTAACTCATTGAGCCACCCAGGAGCCTCTGTTCTGGCTTGGTTTTAAAAAATAAGAGAAAACAAAACAAACCAAAACAAAAAATAAGAGAAAAATGAATGTTCCCGGTAACAGCCATGTCAGAATAACTATGGAGAAAACACAAGGAAATTTATTTATAACGTTCAAATGCCTGGTCTAATACAATGCACATTAATGGGCTCTTTACAACTATGTTCAGTTATAAGCCATAACAGATTAAACCAAACATATTCTGCTACTTGGGGATAATTCCCCATTTCAAATAGTATCATGAATTGATTGAAGACACAAGGAAGACAATTAACTGTCCACCTTCAGATGGTCCTAAATTGTGTTCTGCTGATTCTCCACCTAGGGAAGGGTTACAAACAATACTACATAAGAGCAACCATGAAAGAGAAGCTCTTTGTTTTGGTGCCAAGGACACACAGGTTCTACTGCTTGAAAGTACAATGAACCTGGTACCTGAAAGTGATTTGACATTAAATCAGAAGCCTGTGTTACTGGGGAACAAAGAAAAGCACTGCCTGATGTTGCTATTACAAAGCCAAAGTGAAACAACAGATAACAGGGAAGTAGATGGAAAGGACAGAACTAGATATCGTCAGCACCAATTCTGTGAGTAGAAGGTAAAATGGATTGCAGTTCAGATGTTGCAAGATGAACTATGAACAAGGATGCTTGGCAAAAGTTAAAGTGACAAAAGAATCTCAGAAGTTAGTAGGAAGACCAGCTATGACTATGAAATTCACTGCAGGTATATTCACACACCACAGATAAGCAAATATTCCCCACAATGGGGGTACAGATTACCCCTAAAAATATTATATCTTCTCCTTCCCTCCCATATTAGGTAACCACCACCACAACAACAAATCCCTGAAAAGTAATGACCTGCTATTAATTCTCAAAGTTAGGGACTCCTAATGAATGAAGTCAGTAGAATGTAGTCCAACTATCCTGCTATGACATCAAGGTAGAAGGGATTCTAACTCCTACCAACCTCTCTTCACTTTGTCCCTACAAAAGAGGAGAGTTTTCTTTCTTCTCTTAAGGGATTTTGGAGTACCAACAGAAAAGTTCAGGGACATGCGGGAGGCTCAGTCGGTTGAGCATCTGACTTCTGATTTTGGTTCAAGTCATGATCCCAGGGTCATGGGATCAAGTCCCGTGTGTGATTCTCTCCCCCTCTGCCCCTTTCCCCTGCTCACACTCTCTCTCTCTCTTAAAAAAAAAAAAAAAAAAAAAGACTCAAACTGAGGCATGTAATCCTTAAGTGAAAGAGGCATGGGACTATGAAAGCAAAAATTTCTATTTGCTTCCCAACACACAAAACTAAAGTCTAAATTAAAATTTTAAACCTGAGAATCCTTTTCTGAATGGATCAAGGGCTTTGTGTGTGACCTGAACCTTTTGTTATCACATGCAAGTAAGCCTTTTCAATTTTTATTTCATCTGCTCTGTGCCACTTTATTATTTTTTTTCAGAGATGGAGAGAGAGAGAGAGAGAGAGAGAGAGCGCGAGCGAGCGAGTGTGCATGTGCACGTGTGCATAAGCAGGGGAGGGGCAGAGAGAGAGAGAGAGCGAGCGCGCACGCCAAGCAGGCCCCATGCTGTCAGTGTGGAGCCTGACGCAGGCTCGAACCCACAAACTGAAAGGCCATGACCTGAGCTGAAATCAAGAGTCAGAGACCCAACCGACTGAGCCATCCAGGTACCCCCTGCTTATGCCATTTTAAAAATTATTAGTGTCATCCCATTTTCCCCATTTTCCTTTAAACATCTAAGAGCAAAATCAGCAAGCAAGAGTTAGAAAGACTTTTTTTCTTTTAATGCTCACTTTCTGAAGTTTATTATCACTTTTACCTCTTTTGTCTCTTCTGGGTCTGAATGATCCACAGTTATATAAAGATCGTTTTGTAAATATTTCAGAGCACTAAGGGGATCCATTTGGGCCTTTTCTTCAAACCTAGAAAATGTAAACAAGAACAATAATTGTCTGGAGTTATGGGAAAACATCAGAAATGTCATTCAGACCTGGAGTAGAATATTGTGTCTAAGGAGTCACTGTAGATATCTAAAAAAAAAAAAAAACACCCCTGTGTTTGGGAATCCAGAAGTAAGAATACTGCCATGGAGACAGTACAGCTGTGGAGTTCCTGGAGATGTCATGGTGATGCCAGGAGGTCACAGGCAGCTGTGGAGTGAGAGACTGGGTAGGAGTACCTCCTACCCTCTTCTTAAAACTACAAGCTAAGATTAAATCAACTACAAAACATAGTGAAAATGTCAAATATTTTACATAACAAAACTGCAAAAGAGCCAAATATGTTTCATGAGAAATAAGTAGAGATAAAATAAAAATACTTGATTAGATTTGTGCAATATACATTCCATTAGAGGTCCTTAACAGGTCAGAAACAGACATGAGTATACTTTCTTTTCACAAGTATCATGGACACTGATTGAATATATATATATTTTTTAAATTGCTCAAATATTTTTAACAAGATTATTTCCTGTCTCAGTCAATAACAATAACAATTGTAGCAACCACTTATCAAGTATGTGTTATATGCTAGACAATGTATCAAGTATTTTACATATATTAGTTCATTTATCCCCGTTACGATGACGATGTTTTATTATCATTTTTTAAAAAACAGATAAGAAACTGAGGTTCAGACAACGAATTTGGCCAATATAAGAGCTAAAAAAGAAACAATGCGTTAGTTCTACAAAAGAATAAAAGTCTGCTTGGGACTATTTATCTATTTAAATAAGATACTATCCCATTGTTATAATTATATATGGATTTATTAATAACTAATAAGTTAGGATGTTTTTCAAAATATTGTATAGAGAATAAGTAGAGAAGACAATTTCATTTGGGTGAGGAAAATAATGAGACTTTCACAATGGTGTCCAGGCTGATGGCATCAATAATTTCCTGTCTTTAAGAGTTAATCTCAGTGATAGAATACCTGTATTTCAAGCAGGGCAAAGACTAGCAAAATATTACAGCTGTATTGTATCAGATAAGTGCCATGATTGTCAGTTAGCCTTTAAGCCCTCGGATGAGAGAGCTCCTTGGGCAGAGGTCATGTTACTCTACCATCTTGTCCAAAATGGTTTAGACCAGTTTTGCACCTGAGACGAAAGCAATCCTCTCAAGCTTGATCAGTTTATAAAGTGTCCTGGCAGAATTATTCCCAATAGGGATACTATCTCCAGGGAGCCCTCTCTAAGAAGGTACTCTCTTAAAGAATCTGAACGTGAGATACACAAGGACACAAAAGGCACACAAAACACACAAGTCAGTAAACAGAAGGCACAACATGGTAGGTAGATTCCTTCCCTTCCTACCCCTCTTTGCCTTCCTTTGTTCCTATCTACCTACCTATTTATTTACTGAAGCTACATCTATCGATTCCTTCCTTCCTTCCTTCCTTCCTTCCTTCCACCCACCCACCCACCCACCCACGCATGGATGGATGGATGGATGGATGGATGGATGGATGGATGGATGCTAGGTTAGGGAAAGCAGAGACTGTAATAACCAGCAGAACAGGAGAAGTAGGTGGAAAGAAGCAGAAAGACAAGAGGCTGAGTTACAAGGAAAGCTATTATAGTGGCTCCTCACTAGAATTGTTCTAAGACGCTAAACGATTCTCCATTAGGCCTCACTGTCCAAATGCTGAGGGAATGCCTTAATTCTCTGGATATTCTCATAATCATTTCTCTTCTAGTGAGGGATCCTAAGAATGTCTTTGTCCTTTGCTACCTGAAATAACCTAACCAACGTGCCTACCATCCTATTAAATCCAGTCAAGAAACCCATTTTCCCGGAAGGTATGTTTTCACTCATCTTTTTTCTAAGCTTTCTTTAGCCTGCAAAAACTTATCATTGGACTTATGTCTGCGATCTAGAATTCTATTTAGGCCAACAACTGGACCCTGTACTGAAAGGAACAGGAATTAATCCTATAAAAAAGTTTTTCTTTTGCTCCTTTCTACCCCCAAATCATCGACAAATTTGGAAACTTGAACGTTACAAGAAAAAATAATAGTGGCACTTTATTTACTGTATTGTGCAGTACCATTAAGAATAAAGACAGATTTCTTGGCATACAATATACTTCTCTCCCTCTAAATTTATATTTTAACAGAATACATAAATGTTTTCCATAAGAACACCAGAAATAAACAAGCTAGCCCAGTAGTATAGGGTAAGGTTTCATATAATGAAATACTAGGTATCTAATATGAAATTTAAATTAAAAAGGTAATTTTCATGCTCTACTCAATTCATATAAAACAACTTCTGTTTATTCTGCCTGCAATGTATCAGTGTTCCTCAAACTCCTGAATTCATCTAAGAGTTGGTATAAAAAGTGGTCTATGTTTTTTTCAAGTATCTAAAACAGGAGTGCCTGGCTGACTCAGTCGATAGAGCATGTGATTCTTGATCTCGGGGTTGTGAATTGAAGCCCCACACTGGGGGTAGAGATTACGTAAAGATAAAATCTTAAAACAATAACAAATATAAAATAAATATAAAATAAAATAAAATAAATAAAATAAAATAAAATAAATAAAATAAAATGGGACTTTTATTGTATGTTGAAATTAGTAGCAGACAAGATTCTCAAGATGCCCTAGCTGCTCCCTGAGTGCTCTCCTCTCCTACCCATGTCCAGTCCATCAAGATATTCTGTTGGTGCAATCTTCAAAGCTTATCCAGAATCTTACTGGGCCTTCTTGATCTCTTTTATGGAGTGTCTCTTCCTCCACCTTCCCTCAAATGGTGATGGTCTTCAGAGAAGGCCTGACATCTCTCTACTCTTCTCACGCTCTTGAAGCAAATTCCTTTTCCTTGTTGATGACTCATAAAGGTAATAATCGGCCCATGCCTTTCCTCCAAATGCTAACAGATGATCTCTAAAACCTAAAGTGCACTGAACTGAACTCATCTTTCCCAACACACGAACCTGTTGTTTCTGAAGAATTCCTCATCAAAGTGAAAACAGCCACAACCTTTTACTCAGTTCTTTTGGAAGAAAACCCAGAATGGTTTTATTAAAAGAAGACTGAGTGTGTTATTATTCTTCTACATAAAATCTTTCAATGCTTTTCCTTTCATTCAGGGTAAAAGCCAAAGACTCTTCACCAGCTGTCCCCTTCTTATCACTCTGACCTCATCTCCTCCCACAATCGCCCTACTCATTCTACTTCCACCACACTGTCTTCCTCAATTTATTCCTCAAATAATCCAGGCATATTTTTAACCCTAGAGGCTTGTCTATTACCTATCTGGAATACTCTTCTTCTCAAATATCTACATGATTCATTCCCTCCTGTTCTTCAGGTCACTAGTCAAATGTCACCTTTGCAGTGAGGTCTATCCTAATATTCTTATTTAAAAATCATCTGTACAAAATAGTTCTTAACCTGTTTTAGTTCATTATACTTATTAACATAAATTTATTATGTTTATTACCGGTCTTCCTTCCTAAAATAGAAACTTGGGGCAGGAATTTTTGTTTGTTTTCTTCACTGACATATCCACAGAGCCTAGGACGATGTCTAGCACACTGTAAGTGCTCAGTTAACTTTCTTAAATAAATAAAGTTTCACTGATGTTTATAAAGACCCTTAGGTGAATGCTTTGGTCATTTTATACATGAGCAAAGTGATCTCCAGAAAGATTAAGTTACAAGGCTTGAAGATCAATCTAAGGTTCAGGTCTAGTACTTTTTCCAACATAAGACATTAGCTCGCAGCACTAATGTCAAAAAGTCTCACAATCAGAAAAAAAGAATACTGTGCTCCACATTTTTATGCTACTATTACTATTCTAATTGAAAATAATCTATATAAATGGATGGGGGGGTCTTTAAATATTCTTAAATGCTCCTTTTCTGGCTTTTCTGGTTTCCTTCTGAGATGGGCTAGCATACTCCTTTTCCCATGTAGAAAATTTCAAAGGCTGCCTCTTTGTTCAGTCACACAAACTTGTTGCTTCTCAGCTTCAGTTACTATTTATGAACCATTTTAATATTCAGAAAATTTGAGTCTTTTACCCTATATTTAAAGTTTTAAATGATTTGTTACCAGTTATTCTTTTATTCATTATCCACTTGCATTCCTTACTTTTATGCCTTTTTAGCAGCATAAGCCACTAACAATGATGTTTGTGCTTTATTAAAATTTAAAACATGCCATAATATGTAATATTTCAGATTCCCACAAATTGTCATTTAGTCTGTCCACGGATACATTTTCTTTTTTTTTTTTAAATGTTTGTTTATTTTGATAGAGAGCATGAGTTGGGGAGGGGCAGAGAGAGAGGGAGAAAGAGCGTCCCAAGCAGGCTCCACATTGTTAGTACAGAGACTGACATGGGGCTAGAACCTACAAACTGTGAGATCATGACCTGAGCCAAAATCAAGAGTCGGACGCTCAACAGAATGAGCCACCCAGGCGCCCCCAACTGATATATTTTCAAAAGAGAAAAACAACTGTCAAAGATTAAAAAAATAAGAATACTTCTTAAAATGGCTTGGCTGTGAGAAAATGAATAACCCTACTTATTTCTGGAAGGAATGAAAATTAACTTTCTGGAGGGCAACTGATAATTCATCAATTCTACCAATATCCTACAGAATTTTTAGATAGGGGTACAGATGGAAGAATATAAAAATATTAAATACAGTATTACTTATAATAGCAAATAAGCTGGAAATAATCTAAATATTTCATCCAAGTAGACTAGTTAAGTAAATTACACATAAAATAGAACACTATTGCAGTCATTATAATCATAATTTGTATTAAGATGGTGGTATTTGTAATATATCATTCATTAAAAGAAATCAGATTCAAAGCAATATGATTCCTGTTTTTCAGCTAAACAAAACAAGAATCTACGTGTGCAAATATAAAACTTACAAAACAGTAAGTTGTTTTTTCCTCAATAATGGGATGATGATTCAATTATTTTGAAGGGTAAGAGGACTTTTTTTTTTTAATTAACTATGCATTAATTTTTTTCAATTAAAAGCCAGAGGAAAGTGGTTATAAAGTGAGTTCCAATTCTTTACATATAGTACTAAAAAATCTCCTTTAATCTAGGGGCACCTGGGTGGCTTAGCTGGTTAAGTGTCTGACTTTGGCTCAGGTCATGAGCTTGCAGCTCATGAGTTCGAATCCCACATCAGACTCTCTGCTGTCAGTGTATTGGTAGAACTGATGACCTGCTTCATGTCCTCTGTCTCCCTCTCTCTCTGCCTCTCCCCCACTAGCTCACACCTCTCTCTCTCTCTCTCTCTCTCTCTCTCAAAAATAAACATTAAAAAAAAATCTCCTTTAATTTCTAATGGGCTTTTGGTCAGGAAATCTTTTAAAAAGAGCTTAACTTAATATTCCAATTACCAGTTGTTATATATGTAGTAGAAAAAGAACACTAAAATTTCCCCAAATTTGTCTCATCCTTATAAAAACTTAACTTTAACATTAAGTAAAATATTAAGGAATAACATTTTAGCAATGTAAACATTAGTTGACAGTGCCTCATGAAATCTTATTAATAAAACAGAATTTATCTCTTGTCATCCAGCCAATGTGAAGATTCAGACCCTTTCTCCTGTAGATTCTATAGGAAATACAATAATTTATTCACAGTAATGCCAAAGTAACAGAATACCTAGCTTCTGTTACTAATTTTCCTCTCAGGCACAACTTGGGAAAGCAGAGAAAGGAACAGTAAGTAAACATGATATGATAAAGGAAAACAGTCTAATAACTTATGCCTACTTATATTCTATACAAAACATAAATACATTATATATAACAGACATCTGAACGTGTCTGTGTATATAAGTATACACAAAGACATCTGTGTATGCATGTGTGGTAGTCACAGTGGCAGTAAGGTGATGAACTCTGGAGTTACAATAGTCAGATCACAACCTGGCTGTGTCGCTTATGGCTGAGTGATCCTAGATGAATTATATAACCCATTTAAAAACACCTCATTTTTTCTTTTGCAAAATAGTGATAATAACAGAACTTATTCAATTACCTTATTATAGGAATAATATACAAGATCTAGCACACAAAAATTGCTCAATAAACAGTAGCTATTATCATCAAAGTCTAAACTCTTTCCAAACTATAAATTTTTATTACCACAGAACACTATCAATAACCAAAAGGACACACATGCTTTTCTACATTTTTCAGTAGCTTATCACTCACTACTAAAAAGCAAACATGACCAGGAGATATATATGAAAATGTTTGCTGACATGATTTTACAATTATATGGCAAAGATAATGGACGTAAAATCACAATCATATTTGAAGTTGTATTGTGAAACACCAGATCAGATACCATTTAGTCAACCATACCATCACATCCACTGTTAAGAAAGCTATCAACAGGCCAGGCATACAGCAAGAATCTAGAACTGATGTGATTTGTAGTGATTAGGCCGTGAGTAGTTACTGGAAGGTTAGGCTCATCACCTTCATAGAAATTTCTTCCATTTAACAGTTTCAAAATTTCCTTGTTCTATATTTAGAAAATTTTAGCATCAGTACGTATTTTCACTTTGTATCTTCCTTTGAAAGAGGAAAGCAAAAATAAGGAAAACAACAGGGTAGTTATAAAACTCATGATCTTCACAGTACGTACACTGTCATATTACTAAATTTCCAGAGACAAAGTCATATCTTCAAAATTTAGGTAATACCAACAGTAGCTGATAATGTTAAATAAAAGTTTTCAGTGAATTATTTTTATACCTGTGTTTTCTAATCAGGTACTTGCAGTGCCTCAGTAAGTAATCTTTTGAAGGCCTACATAACTTCAGTGACCAGAAGTCATCTAATCTCATCTTTGGGGAGCAAGATTTTCCTGGATTCCCACCAAATAAATAGTGAACCTATAATAAACAAAACAAGCCACATTTTAAGATGCAAGCATACTCAAGAAGCTACGGAAGTCCTAATAAAATTTCTTCACTTTGGTAGCCGTGTGTAACAGTAGTAAAACATTACTGCATTTCTACCAAATGTTTCTTTTGATTTTTCTTGTTCCCATTTTACTTTAAAATCCTATGGCTACTTCCTTAAATACTCTGCATTTTATGTTAAAATGAGTTGCATTACCACAATTATACTGACAATGGAAGACCTGAAGCAAAAGCAATGACAGTAAGAAGCTAATCCAAGATACAGAGTTTATTTAGGGCAATAAATATGGGGATTATTAATTTAAACAAGTGCTGGTCATAATAACAAACAAGAGGTTTAATAAAACTCTGACACACATGTTGAATCACTGAAGGTCAAGAGGAACTAGAAACTTTTTAAATTTTAGCATCTTAATTTTTTTAGGCTTACTGCCAAATATTAAATGATGTATATAATTGGTGATACTTTTTAAAATATTATATTATTCAATACCAAAAAAAGGAAATGAAAAAGGAATACAATAATGATTTCACTATTATAATTTTAGTGATATTCTGTACTTATACAAAGTGTTAAAGCAGTTCCTGAAATTTTGAAAACATTCACTGAACTACATGTAAAGTTTAAGGGAGACATAGTTTAAAGAAACCACTCTGAACATTTAGTGACTCTAAAACTTCAGAATGCAAGACTGTTTTCATGAGGCCAATTGAAAAGACACATCACTCATAAGGGAAAAAAGAAAGACTTCGTACACAATGGGAAAATCTAAAGTCAGAAGTTACATATACTTTTTCATATCATGGGACAAGGTATCCTAATGCTAAAAACTGTACATCTTTTACTTGGGTATTCGTAGTGCAGAAATAATAGGTTATACTATGAATCTGATCTATGCAGCTACAAAGCAAACAGAATAAGTGCCAGGAATTTTGGACTATGGAAAGTGTTTATTCTATTAAGGGGTTTAGAGAGAAATGATATTGAATGTCTGCTACATATTCTATGGATGTCTGCTATGTATTATAACTTTTTATTCAAATACACTTAAAAATAGTAAGAAACCTATTTTGGGATTCTTTCAGATTATAAGTCTTGGAAAGTTTACAGGCCGATGCAGTTAGGGTACCTTATGTAACTCATCATATACAAGCTGATGGGCAAATCTTGGACATGGCTCTTCCTCCTGAAGACTTTTACTTGGATTATCTTTTGCAGCTTGATCGTTCTTATAGACGCAAGACCTGTAAGACAGTACTTTTAAGGCATTCTATCCTTAACATACATAATGTTTATATATATTCTATCTATAACATACATAATGTTTATATACTTAGCAAGCAAATTAACTGGACGTCTAATTACCAACAAAAAATTTATAAATTTGTTCACATCAAATCTTAAAAGTTCTGGTCATTCTCATACAATAATGTGAATTTGTTAGAATTAAGTTCTTATGTTCTTTTAGTGTCGATCCAAAACCTCACTTAAGAACAACCTACTTCATGTTATGAAACACAAACAGCATATATGAAAGCTCAAACCAAAGTCTGAAAGAGAAGATAATCCCATCTATTTATTCACAATGAAAAACTCACAGATTTCTTTCCGTTTTACTGCTTAATATAAATGTTCTACTTAGAAAATAATAAATTCTAGGGTGCATCAGTGGTTTACTAGGCTAAGTGTCTAACTCTGGGTCTTGGCTCAGGTCATGGGATCAGGTCGTGGGATTAAGCCCCATATCGAGCTCTGCATTGACAGCATGGAGTCTGTTTGGGATTCTTTCCCTTTCTCGCTCTGCCCCTCCTCCACTTGTGCTCTCCCTCTCTCTCAAAAATAATTAAAAACAAATTCTTAAAAAAAGAAAAGAGTAATTTCCTTAGTTGCTCTGGGCACATAGTTCTCTGAAGCGCCTGTGTTTGTAAAATATCCACTTACGCAGTAATCACAGAATATTAGAACAGGATTCTTTAGGCCAGTGTTTTCTGAAGCAAAACGTGCAGATACTCTATAACAAAAAGGTCCCGGTTTGAAAACACTAAATAATACCCCCTACCCTGCTCTACTGAAATCACTTCCTTTACCAAAACTAAGACCACCTGGAAACATGAAAAAAACCATTTTTCTCATGTTCACACATCTACTTGGTAGCAAATTCTAGACTAAAGTATAATTCTCTTGATTTCTGGACCAAGAATCATCTACTAACTGAAAAATTCAGAGGTAAAATCCATTCACTGAACATCATTGTAAACACAGGCACCAATATTGACTTCTTTACCCAATACAGGCATGCTTCAGAGATATTGTAGGTTTGGTTCCAGACCACCACAATATTTTTTTATATAAATATTTATTTTGAGAGAGAGCGAGCAAGCACAGATGTGTGAGTGCGAATGAGGGAGGGGCAGAGATAGAGAGAGAATCCCAAGCAGGCTCCACACTGTCAGCACAGAGCCTGACATGGGCTCAATCTCACGAACTGTGAGCTCAAGAGTCAGACACTCAACCAAATCAAGAGTCAGACACTCAACCAACTGAGCCACCAGGCGCCCTCAGACCACCACAATAAAGCAAATATTGTAGTTAAGTGATTCAAAGGAATTCTTTTGCTTCTCAATGCATATAAAAGTTATTTTTATACCATAAGGTAGTCTGTTAAGCGTGCAACAGCAATATGTCAAAAAAAACTATGCATATACCTTAATCAAAAACTACGTGATTGCTAAAAAAGGCTAACCATCTTCTGAGCTTTTAACAAGTCATAATTTTTTTTTTGCTGGTGGAGGGGCTTGCCTCAGTATTGATGGCTGTTAACTGATAAGAGTGGTGGTTACTTAAGGATGGGGGAGCTGTGGCAATTTCTTAAAATAAGATAATACAGTTGACCCTTGAACAGTATTGGTTTGAACTATGTGGATCCACTACAATGCAGTTTTTACAATACAGTATGGTAAATATATTTTCTCTTTTCTCACGGTTTTCGTACTATTTTCTTTCCTCTATCTTACCTTATTGTAAGAATATGGTAAATAATATATAAAACATACAAAATATGTGTGAATCAACTTTTTTTGTTATCAATTTATGTTATTGATAAGGTTTCTGGTCAATAGTAGGCTATTAGTAGTTGGGTTTTTCCTGGGATTGTTTTGTTTTAAGTAGGTTTCATACCCAGCATGGAGCCCAATGCAGGGTCTGAACTCATGACCCTAAGATCAAGACCTGAGCTGAGATCAAGAGTCGGAACCTTAAGCAACTGAGCCACCTAAGTGCCACAGATGTTGGGTTTTTAGGAAGCCAAGTTATACACAGATTTCCAACTGTGTGTGGGTTGAATCCTCGTGCTGATAAAGGTTCAAGTGTAATGAAATTGGCTGCATCAACTGATTCCTCTTCATGAATGATTTATTTGTAGCACATGATGCTGTTTAACATTTTACCTATTAGAACTTCTTTCAAAATTGGAGTAAATCCTCCCAAACCCTGCCACTGCTATATTAACTAAGTTTATGCAATAACTGTAAATCCTTTGTTGTCATTTCAACAATCTTCACGGCATCTTTCAGGAGTAGATTCCTTCTCAAGAAACCACTTTATCATGAGAGATTGCAGCAATGCAGTCATATCTTCAGGTCCCACTTCTAATTCTAGTTCTCTTGCTATTTCTACCACATCTGCAGTTACTTCCTCCACTGAAATCTTGAACCCCTCAAAGTCATCCAGGAAGGTTGGAATCAACTTCTTCCAAATTCCCACTCATGTTGGTAGTTTGACCTCTTTCCACGAATCTGAATGCTCTTCATGGCATCTAGAATGAAAGGAATCTTTTTCTTTTGAGCAGTAGGTCTCAACAGTTGGCTTAAAATATTCAGTGAATTATGTTATAAACAGATGTGCTGTGTTCTGGGCTTTGTTGTTCCATTTGCAGAGCACAGGCACAGCAGATTCAGTATAATTCTTAAGGGCCCTAGAATTTTGAGAGTGGTAAAGGAGCATGGTCTTCAAGTTAAAGTCATCAACTGCATTAGCCCCTAACAAGACAGTCAGCCTGTCCCTTTGAACTTTGAAGCCAGGCACTGACTTCTCCTCTCTAGCTATGAAAGTCCTCGATGGCATCTTCCTCCAATAGTAGGCTGTTTCATCTACAATGAAAATCTGTTCAGTGTAGCCAACTTTGTTAATGATCATAGCTAGATCTTGCTAGATAACTTACTAGAGCTTCTACATCAGCACCTGCTGCCTCACCTTGTGCTTTTAGGTTATGGAGATGGCTTCTTATGTTAAACCTCAGGAGCCAACCTCTGCTAGTTTCATACTTTCCTTCTGTAGCTTCCTCAGCTCTCAGCCTTTACAGAATTGAAGAGAATCAGGGCCTTGCTCTGGAGCAGGCACTGGCTTAAGGGAGTATTGTGGCTGGTCTGATCTTCTATTCAAACCACTAAAACTTTCTCCATCAGGTGTTTTGCTTTCTCATCATTCATGTGTTCACCAGAGGCACACTTTTAATTTCTCCCAAGAACATTTCCTCCACATTCACAACCTGGCTGTTCAGCAAAAGAGGCCTATCTTTCTTCCCTTGACTCAAACAATTAGAAGCCTTTGTAGGGGTATCAACTGGCCTAATTTCAATATTGTTATATCTCGGGGAATCAGGAGATCCAAGGAAAGTGAGAGAGGTGAGGGAACAGCTGGTCGGTGGAATGGTCAGAATACATACATTTATCAATTATGTTTGCCATTTCATTATGTGTGCAGCTCATGGTGCCCCAAAACAATTACAAAGGTAACATCAAAGATCACTGATCACAGATGACCACGACAAATACAACAGTCATGAAAGGGTTCGAAATATTCTGAGAATCACCAAAATGTGACAAAGAAACACAAAGTGTGCCAACACTGCTAGAAAAATGTCAACATGTTCGACACAAAGCTGCCACAAACCTTCAACTTGTAAAAACTGCAATTATCTGCCAAGTGCAATAAAATGAGGTGTGCCTGCACTGACACTTAAATGCATGACATCACAAATTGACATAAGCCTTCCATATTCCTCTTCTTTTGAATAAACCAACAACCTCAAACAAATATTACATTGGGATTGCAACACAGACAAGAGCTCCTTACCAACTATTCCTCACAATGTCATAAATCCAGAATGAATTTCTGACATTCTCCTCCCTCTTCTCCTTGTCTTTGCTGAGTCCAGATAAGACATGTATTTCATTCAGTTCGGGATCAATGGTTGCTCTCTGTGTGAATCCTGTCATTGGAACTATAAATTGAAAAGAGGAAATAAGAGGACAACATTTGTGTTAAGAGTAGAACTACTATATACAAGACTAATCCCTCGTGACTCTGCTCTGCTTCTGTCCACAGCACTGATCTTCTCACATACTATAGAACTTTTATATCAAACAATAAACAATTGCTTATTGTTTTCTTCTAACTCTAGAATACAAGCTGTATGAGGGCAGAGGTAGTTTGGCTCACTATTCTGTTCCCAATGCTTAAAACAGTGCCTGGCACATAACAATTACCCAACTATTTGTTGAAAGAATAAACGAATGCTAACTATCCGGAAGGAGTTACAAGGAGGGAAGAGGTAGAAAGTGGTATACTATGTAATCATTTTTATTGAGGGAAGAAAGGTCAATGTGTTAGTTAACTGATTTATTATCTGGATCAGTTCTAACTTAATAGTAAAGGTAAAATATTCAAATGTTGACCTGGAAAAACACAAATCTGACAGGAAGTAAAATGCAGGTTTAATAAGGTCAGAGTTGTTTAAAATATCTGTTCATGACATACAATGAAACGACATAATTTCCAAGTAAAAATAAAACATTTTGGGCGATAATACGCCATTTTATTTTCCTGAGTGGCTCAAACTGACCAGAGTTAATAATGTTTTCTTTTTCTTTTCTTTTTTAATGTTTATTTTTTGAGAGACAGAGAGAGGCACAGAGCATGAGCAAGGGAGGAGTAGAGAGAGAGGGAGAGGCAGAATCAGAAGCAGGCTCCAGGCTCTGCGCTATCAGCACAGAGCCCAACACGCGACTTGAACTCATGGACCGCGAGATCATGACCATAACTGAAGGCGGACACCAAACTGACTGAGCCACCCAGGCGCCCCAATGTTTTATTTTTCTAAGAAATCTATTAAGTGAGTGATTGTTATTCTGCATTATCCAGTAATTTGCAAAACACTGACACAGCAAATGCAAATTTTTCTCACCATTGTTATATGGAAATATTAGTTGAAATGTAATTTTATGGATCATGACATAATTGCCTTGAATCTAAAACAATGTCATTGTTCCAACACTACATTCCCTTTATACATGAACAATCATCATATGCTCAAAACACAAGGTAAATATTAGACTGAAGTAAAATATTTCTTTTTTTAAAAAAATGTTTCCTTATTTTTGTGAGAGAGAGAGAAAGGGGGTAGAGAGAGTCTCCAACGCTGTTAGCAGAGCCCAACATGGGGCTCAAACCCAACAAACTGTAAGACCATGACCTGAGCTGAAATCAAGTCAGACGGTCTACGGACTGAGCCACAAGGGTGCCTCTGAAGTAAAATATTTCAATCAATCAAGAATATTATGGCAAGAGATGTTAGCCACATTGATCTTCATTTGTCTTTATCTACTTTAGCAGGGCCAAATAATCCAGCATTTATTTTTGCTTCATGTACTGAAATTCATGTCTCCTTTCATATTCCTCTTTAATAAATTTGTTTGGAATATTTTAGAGACTATCCAAATGCAGTCCATAGTATATATACTAAAATAATACAGACTCACACTACACAACACATAATTTGCATCCGTCCATACACAATTAACGTTTATATTTATACATACATGCACATCAACCTAATCTGAATAATAATCTCAATCCTCATGCCAATAGTCTCTAGTGGGTATGTAAAGTCTGGTATTTTTTTTTTTTTAATTTTTTTTTTCAACGTTTTATTTATTTTTGGGACAGAGAGAGACAGAGCATGAACGGGGGAGGGGCAGAGAGAGAGGGAGACACAGCATCGGAAACAGGCTCCAGGCTCTGAGCCATCAGCCCAGAGCCTGACGCGGGGCTCGAACTCACGGACCGCGAGATCGTGACCTGGCTGAAGTCGGACGCTTAACCGACTGCGCCACCCAGGCGCCCCAAGTCTGGTATTTTTTAAATGAGGTTTGGTAAACTTTCAAAAGTGCCAACGTTCTACCCTATTTCTCAGATAACCTTGGAAGAATAAATAGTAAAGAAATGACAACACTTTTATTAGTGGTAAAAGGAGAGGATGTAACTGCCTAAATTTACTGTATTTAAATTTCTCCATCCCATTACATCTTAATACTCAGCCTTTAAATTCAGATTCTCTAAGATGGGCTGGCAAACTATGGCTTGATCTAGCCTGCCTAGGGTCAAATCAGGTCTCATCCATTCATTTACATTTTATCTGTGGCTATATCACCCTGTAACAGCAAGGTTGAATACCTGCAGCAACAGTGTAAGGCCTACAAAACTGAAAATATTCACATCTGGCTCTTCATATTAGAAGTGTGCTGACCCCTGTTCTATAATCTTCTAAAATACAAATTTCAGAAATGTATTATAAATTAATCCAATAACCCACTTAAGTAAGAGCCTACCGAGAAAATTGGTATTTTGGGGTGGAATGGAAATCAGTGGAGAGGGAAAGAAATTTTGAATTTTACAAAATGGGAGTGGAATCACCAAAGAGAGGGAAAGGAAGGAGTACTGGGTTGGAGGAAGAAGCATGTGAGAAGATGAAGAATGCTAAGCCCAAATTTTATATGCTTCTCTTTCTAGATCGTCACAATTTGCCTAGAAGCAGCTTAGGAGCAGAAGAGAACAAGGACAAGGATTGTTTCTTAAAAATAGAAGCAGTGGGGGGGGTGCCTGGGTGGCTTAGTGGGTTGAGTGCCCAACTTAAGTCGGGTGAGTTCAAACCCCGCGTTGGGCTCTGTGCTGACAGCTCAGAGCCTGGAGCCTGCGTCGGATTCTGTGCCTCCCTCTCTCTTGCCCCAACCCACTCGCATTCTGTCTCTGTCTCTCTCAAAAACAAACCTTTAAAAAAAAAAAAAAAAAAAAAGAAGCAGTGGGCAGGTTTTCAATACTCAAGGATATCATGCTTATAAAATCCATGCTGTAAGGTATTACAAAATATTACTCTGATTACAAAGCATACTAGAAACTATGTATTTCCCCATTTCTTTTATTTTCCACATCCACTATGCTTTTCACTCTTCATAATGTTGTTTTACCTCCCAGTTATAATTCAAATCTGTTACTGACTTTTAAACAGCTTTACAGAGATAATTCATATACCATACAATTCACTCATTTAAAATATTCACTGTAAAATCATCATCACAATCTAAGTTTTGACTATTTATAATACAGAAATCAGATCTTTGTGTTCCATAGGTTTTTGAAGGCCAATCTAGGAACTTAAATATGAATAAGCACTGGAAATAAAATAGAAGTAGAAAATCTTATTTTAGTTTACCTTCCTCAATTAACTAAGTGATTTCATGCAAGAAACTTTTAAATTATTTTATCAAGGTTTTTTTTGTTGTTTGTTTTTTTAGTAATCTTTATACCAAACATGGGGCTTGAACTCACGACCCTTGAGATAAGAGTCGCACGCTCTTCCGATGGAGCCAGTCAGGTACTCCCTTGCAAGAAGCTTTTTTAGACCTCAGTTTTCTTATCCAAAATTTCAAAGTAGAGCTAGATAATGTACTGGGTCTCTTCAAAGTTGAGATTTCTGTTAAGATCAGACTCTAGAGGGTGAGAGCAGTAATAGTATGGGCACTTTCAGTAATATTAAATTAGTACTTACGTGTAGCACAGACTCCTGAGATACATGGATCAATTAGGAAGTTGTTATGATTATAATAGGAGTGGACTGGAAGAAGGAAATAAGGAGATACTGCTAGAGAAGCATTACTTCCACGAAATGGGTGTCATCAGCACAAGGAGGGTAAATACTATGTCCTAAGCACAAAAGTCCTCTGGACTGACACAACAGAGACCAAGCTTGAAGCAGAAATGTGTGAAAAGTATGAGTAAAAATGTTTCACTGAATTTTCTTGGAGGTTTCCAAATATTGCATTCTAGGAATATTCAAAGGCAAAATTTCTATTAATCTTTACAGACTTTTACAAATATAATTTTTATTACATACTAAAGATAAGGAAAAATGTTTATATATAAAATGTTTATAATTAGAAAAAATGGAAGAACATACATCAAACTATAAATAATAGTTATGGAGGCACAGTTAGAACACTTTTACTGTCATTATATACTATGTATTTTTCCAATATACACTGCTTTTATAGTTATAAGGAAAAAGAAAAACCCAAACCAAAATATAAAAAACATATATCTGGGTATAAATATTGGGGAATTTTAGCAATGTGAAAAATTCTCACATATCCTCCCATATCTGTCATGAAGAAAATTTTACATGAATATCTGGAATGTTATTATTTAGATGGAAAGGGAATTCAGGTTCCAAGAGATGGTTTATTGGCACTAAAACATTTTTTTTCAAGGGGCGCCTGGGTGGCGCAGTCGGTTGAGCGTCCGACTTCAGCCAGGTCATGATCTCGCGGTCCGTGAGTTCGAGCCCCGCATCGGGCTCTGGGCTGATGGCTCAGAGCCTGGAGCCTGTTTCCGATTCTGTGTCTCCCTCTCTCTCTGCCCCTCCCCTGTTCATGCTCTGTCTCTCTCTGTCCCAAAAATAAATAAACGTTTAAAAAAAAAAAAAAAACACATTTTTTTTCAAAACATTTTGCTGGCATGAAGTTACAAAACTGAAACTAGGCATTACTTTAGCTGAATTAAAGTATTTTTGACTTTTCCCCTAAAAAATAAAAATGGAAACTTGTACCTGAGGAGTTAGTTCCTAACAATCAGGGGATTAATTGAAACTTACACTAAATATATCTATGTTAATGGCCTTTTGCCTCAATTTTACAAATTGCACTTAAGCTTAATTCTTACTTCTACTCCATTCCACATGCAATAACAATTCAAAAACATTTCAACAACAAAAAATAATAAAGTTTTCCATATCCATCTTCAAAAGCACTCTAGATTTCTTGAAGAAACTATTAAAAATGTCACTTTCTGAGGGCGCCTGGGTGGCTCAGTCAGTTAAGCGGCCGACTTCGGCTCAGGTCATGATCTCACGGTCCGTGAGTTTGAGCCCCGCGTCGGGCTCTGTGCTGACAGCTCAGAGCCTGAAGCCTGTTTCAGATTCTGCGTCTCCCTCTCTCTGACCCTCCCCCGTTGTTCATGCTCTTTCTCTGTCTCAAAAATAAACAAACGTTAAAAAAAAAAAAATTAAAAAAAAAATGTCACTTTCTGTAATACTCCACATCTGTTACTTTTGTAAACAGGAAAAAAAAACTTATTTTTTATTTTAAATGGAAAATTCACATATTCTTATTAAAGAAATATATAAGAATTATAGCGTGGCACTAGTAAGCATTTTAGACTCAGATTTTCACTAACAGAAGCTGCTTCCGATATCTAAAGTTTGGGCCTTTTGGTTTCAAACAGTAAACTAAACACTACATTATCCTTCTTCCCCATCACCCCACAAAATTGGCAGGAAGGATATTCTGGCAAAAAGAAAGAAAAATAGCACTAGAAAAGAAGAAAGTATGTCATCAAGAGATAAGAAATTTTGAGGCTCTCACAGCCAAGAAAAAGAGAGCCTACTCACCAGAGGTAAAAGATGGAAAACTTCCAAATAAGTAAGTCATCAAATACAAAAGCACAAATAGGCTGTGAAGAGGACATCCCTGTGGGGAGCGTACTAAGGACACAAGGGCCTAAATGAGAATGAGAGCAGAGCCTAAAGTAACTCCCAACACAGATACTAGGGAAGAAAGCCTGGTGGACAGTATGTGCCATGCACTTATACAAAATCCCTGGTCAGTGTCTTACGTAAGGGAGAAGCCTGTGGGGAAATACGCCTATATACTGCACAGGAAGTCACTATCAATTATCTTTTTTTAACAGATGTAGTCCTTTATTCATAAATTTTAATGTTTAGACAGGAATTAGAAGACATATAAGAAAAATTTCAACAAAGATAGGAGCCTAGATAAACATACAGAATGGGAAAAATAAATCACAGAAAGAAACTTAAAAACAAACAAACAAACCCCAAGCTCATTATCTTTGTAAAGAATAAAAGAATATTACATGTGTAAAACAACAAGTTCCATAAAGAGGAATATAAAATATAATATTAAAAAGTAAAACTGATGAAAAAAAGTAAAACTAACAAAAAAAATCAGATGACAAAATGAAAAACAATGTGCATAGTTAAAAAGAAAGTCAGTGGTCACAGGATAAAAATGATACAAGTATAGCAAAAGATACAGAAATTATGATAGAAAAGTTAAGGGACACAGAGGATAAAACCAATGAAGTAAGAAATCTGTCTCAGAAGAACTCTTGGAGTGGAGAAATCAGATAGAAGAAAAAAATAATTATAGAAAATTTCCCTGAATGGAAGAAACAAGTGGGAGTCCCGTCTGAAAGAGCCCTGGGTGCTAAGCATATTTTGCAAAAAAAAGACTTTATATATAGGTACTCCCTGCTTTTTCAAAGTTTACATTAGGCCACTTTGCTTCTATGAAAGATCTATATTAGGACTTGATTTTGCTAACTGAAAGAGATCTGAGGAGGATTTTCAGTTTTATGAAAAAAAGGTAAAGGGCAAAAATAGCATTCAGGGCCTGTTGTGCAGTAAGCCCTTGTAGAGGCAGCGAGCACCCTGCAGTGAGAGTGGCCCGGCCCAGCACCTCCCCAGGAATCAGACTCAGCATCTCAGCATCAAGTAGCCAGAGCTGTGAACTGTGTGTGTGAGCTCTGTGCTTTATCTCAATTTATCTTGTGCATCAGTTAGCAAGATGTGTCCTAACGTATCAGAAAAGCCTGAGAGAGGGTTTTTTAGGGACTCTGGGAAGACGGAAAACGTTTTCTTTATAAATAAATGGTAATTGCTTCTTTGCTTTATGCCATTTTGGCTTACCAAAGTTTTCATAAGAATGCTATTTTTGGATACTGGGAGAAATTGAAAGAGATCTCCTAAAGAAACTTTAGAACTATAGGAATAAAAGTTCTAAAAGCTTCCAGAGAGGGGGAAAAAGCAGGCTGTTACCTATGAAAAAATAAGTATCAAACTAACATTAGACTTTAAAAAAAAAAAAATTTTTTTTAACGTTTATTTATTTTTGAGACAGAGAGAGACAGAGCATGAACAGGGGAGGGGCAGAGAGAGAGGGAGACACAGAATCTGAAACAGGCTTCAGGCTCTGAGCGGTCAGCACAGAGCCCGACGCAGGGCTCGAACTCACGGACTGTGAGATCATGACCTGAGCCGAAGTCGGACGCTTAACCGACCAAGCCACCCAGGCGCCCCTAGACTTTTTATCTGTAACAATGAATGCTAAAAAAAAAATAAAAAAAAAAAAATCCCAAAACAATGAACGCTAGAATACAATGAAATAATAACTTAAAATTCTGAGGCATAAAAAGATGGAATTAAATTCTATTTCCAACAATGAGGGTGAAATAAAAGAATTTTTGGATCAGCAGAAATATGAAAATTTATGTCAATGACTGCACATGAAAAATTATTTGAGGAGCTATTCCAACAAAACAAAACAAAAAAGGAATCCAGGAAAAAGAATGACATAGGATATAAGAAACAGTGGCAGTGACAGATGACACAGGAAAGCAAAAGGAAGCTTGAAAGAAAATAAAGACCCATTAGATCCTGAGCCTTGAATAAGACATTTGAAATGATAAAGTTTTAATAGAGAATATTTTCTTACCTGTAAGTCCAACTACAATACTTTAATTATATATGGTGGCCCATTTCCCCTTCCCTCATTTTAGTTTCATTGTTTAGAATTTTGGTCGTAGTGTTTTTCTTCTGGCAACAATCAATTTTCTCAAGAAAATTTGATCATCACTTATCACATACTTTCAACATCTCAATTTATTTCTGAGTCTTGCTTCCAAATTGGTTTCCAATATGGGTCTTCCTATAGCAAACTTTCTGAGGCAAATATACCTAAGAATATTTTACTTCTCACTAACACATGAAAGTTGGGAGAATATAAATTTCTTGCTTTACAGTCATTTCAGGGCGCCTGAGTGGCTCAGTCAGTAGAGTATCTAACTCTTGATTTTGACTCAGGTCATGATCTCACTCACAGTCCAGGGATTGAGCCCGCATTGGGCTAAATGTGCTAAATGTGGAGCATGCTTAAGATTCTCTCTCCCTCTCTCTTCCCCCTACTAAAGTCATTTTCCTCAAGTATTTTTAAGCTTTACTGTTTTCTTCCATTTACTACTGCTGTTGAGCTGTCTGATATTCATCCTTCTATCCATCTATCTTATTCCCTTGTAAGTCATTTTCCTCTCTGAAATGTTTCAGAATTTTCCCTGTCTTTGACTTTTTTAAAGTAAGCTTAATGTCTAGCACAGAGCCCAATGAGGGTCTTGAACTCATGACCCCCAGATCAAGACCCAAGCTGAGATCAAGAGTTGGATGCTTGGGGCGCCTGGGTGGCGCAGTCGGTTAAGCGTCCGACTTCAGCCAGGTCACGATCTCGCGGTCCGTGAGTTCGAGCCCCGCGTCGGGCTCTGGGCTGATGGCTCAGAGCCTGGAGCCTGTTTCCGATTCTGTGTCTCCCTCTCTCTCTGCCCCTCCCCCGTTCATGCTCTGTCTCTCTCTGTCCCAAAAATAAATAAAACGTTGAAAAAAAAAATTAAAAAAAAAAAAAAAAGAGTTGGATGCTTAACTGAGCCACCCAGGCGCCCCTTTGATACCCATGAACCATGAGGTCATGACCTGAGCCGAAACGAAGACTTGGACGCTTAACCGACTGAGCCACCCAACTGCCCCTCCTTTGATATTCTTAATCTTACTTTAATGTGTAAGTAATATGTAATCTTACTTTAGTGTAAGTGTTCCCCTTATTCTTCCTTGCTGGTTGACTATATAAGCCCTTTCATCAATCTGAGGCCTTTGGTCTTTTCTTAATTCTAGGAAGTTTACTTCTATTATTTCTTCAAGTATTTTGCCTTCTTAAAATTTTATGTTTCTCTCCTGTTACTGCTATTAAGATGCTGGTACTTACACAATTCTTTTCCATGTCCTTTGGTTTTTCTTTTATATATTTTTTTATCTCTTTGTCCTTTTTTTCCTATTTCTTCCTGAAAGAGTATTCATTCTAATCTTTCAACTAATTTATTCATTCACATCCATTCTATTTATAATATTTGTTGCAGTCTTCATTTCAAATACGTTTTTCATACCTAATATTTCCATTTGGTTCTGTTTTTATGATTTTTAGATCTTATTTCATATTATTAATATATAATACCTTTATTAATATATTATATATTAATAATTCTGGCATATAATATTCTGGCATATAATATATATAATATATATTATATATATATTATATATATAATATTCTGGCATATAATATAATATTCTGGCATATAATAAATCTGGCATATAATTCTGGCATATAATATAATATATAATAATATATAATACCTTATTAATATATTATACCTTTAATTATATTAATCATGCTTATTCTATTGTTATTTTTTTCAGTTTATTCATTTATTTTGAGAGAGACAGAGAGAGAGAGAGAGAGAGAGAGAGAGAGAGAGAGAGAGCGCGCATTCAGGCAAGCAGGGGAGGGGCAGAGAGAGAGAGAATCCTACTGCAGAGCCTGACACGTGGCTCAAAGTCACGAACCATGAGATCATGACCTGAGGTGAAATCAAGAGTTGGATGCTCAGCTGACTGAGCCACCCAGGTGTCCCAATCATGCTTGTTTTAAATTCCTGGTTTACCTATTATATTTCTGCTTTAGATCACATATGTTGTCAGTTTACCGATTTCTTTTGAGATAGCTGTAGTCCTCAACTATCTAGTTATATTGCTCTATGAGGTAATATTTTTCAGGGTGTCAGCTATTCTTTCATTAAGATATATTACACTGGGGGGGGGGGGACCAACGGTCAGGCCTTAACTAGCATCAGCACCAGTGAATTTAAGGAAAATGGAAGAGAAGAGCCATAAGCTAGTGAAGCCTAGGCACAAAGAATCAGATTAATCAATTCTACCATCATCCTCCTATGCAAGGGTTTCACACCTTTACACCCTTTGGAGGAAGTAGAAGGCAGTCTTCTTGGACTTGAAGGGTGATGGGAGGGAGAAATGAATTTTATATATGTATATATGTATATATATGTATATATGTATATATTATGTATACAAACTAAGAAGGAAGAAATGAATTATAGAGAGTAGATGGTCAGTCTGTATCTAGTGATATCAATTCTTAATGCCAGTAGGGTTTATGCACTAATGTTATTCTTTGAATTCTGGCACTAGTTATACAGGCTACTGCTCCTGGTTTCTGTAGTGAAGGAGTAAAAATTAACTCAAGGTAATTTAGGGGACAGACAGCATTTGATCTCATTTAAAGAGTTTCTGGAGGCCAGTTGCCTCTCATTTTATTTTTCCAGGACTTATTTCTCGGGAAGGGAATCAGCCACCTATGTTAGTTTGCTACTTTGGCAGAAACTTTTCATATTATAGCATTTTATATTGTTTGAATTGTTTTATTAATTAGCACAACTGCATTACTTCTATAATAATTTTATAAAAATAAAAACTGGTTGAACAAAAATGGCATTATCAAAAACTAAAAAGACCTAAAGGTCAAAACCAAAAAAGAAGTTTTCATTTTAACATGTTGTAACTATTAACACAGTCTTCTGTATTAATTTTCTTCCCAAGAAGAAAACAAGGCTATCTTTTCAATTTAATGGTTTCTAATGGGTAGTTGCGAGGGGAGGGAAAAAGGAGATTTACAACGTATAGTATTTTAAAGCTTTTAGACTCAACTGCCAAAAAGCTCAACTCAACAGCAGGAATCTTAATCAGTCTTTATAAATAAACTGACTCACAAAGAAAAATTAAACAGATCAGTAAACAAGACCATATGTTAATCGTGAACTCATTTTGAAAGGACACTTGTCTGAGAAAATAGAAAATAAGAATAATACAACAAGCAACTATTACAGCCAACCTGTTTTCAGTTCTTCCTGGAAATTAACAATGATAATCCTTCGACTCTCCCATTTTTTCTTTAGCATCTTTAAAACTTGAAATAGGACAGCTAAAAAATATTTTATCTGACAATCTGAATCACAGTTTTTCTTTTCATTTTCTTCGGTTGACCCAACAGGGGGAAATTAACAGAATTTGTAACATACAGAAACTCTACAGGGAAGATAAAAAGATCACAGAGGTATTTTTTATTTACTTATTTTTTTAATGTTTACTTATTTTTGAGAGACAGAGACACAGCACGAGCAGGGGAAGGGCAGAGAGAGAGGGAGACATAGAATCCAAAGCAGGCTCCAGGCTCCAAACTGTCAGCATGCAGCCCAATGTGGGGCTTGAACCCATGAACCACAAGATCATGACCTGAGCCTAAGTGGGACAGTTAACTGACTGAGCCACCCAGGCGCTCTGATAATAGAGGTATTTTTGAAGTCATTTCAACTCTTGAGGAAGATACATTATTCCATTAATTCATAAACTAATCTCAACTCTACTTTTGCTTCCTGATCCAAAGAACATATTATTAATCGCTTCAGTTAAGACACAGGAAAAATACAATTTTAGAACTGTCATGGACACATAAGTTTAATAAAAACAGCTTTCTAAAAATTGTTTTTTAGGATAGTTTCAGCTTTAAGTAAAAGAAAACCTGAATAACAGTTAATTGGCTCATATAACAAAATTTTGCAGGTAGGCAGGCAGTTCCAGGGTTGTTTCAGCAATTCAACCAAATCATGGTGCTAGGTTAGTTAACATCCCTACAATTCTCTTGGCCTTCCTTTCATTTCTGAAAGTTGCCAGTACCAGCTCTAAGCATTACATCCTTTCATACTACCTGTTCTGTTCCATTCCATTAACCTGTACAAAACTGTACCTTTATAAATATCTGGTAGTGTTAATACCACTTCATTACCTTCCATTTTCAATATTGTCTCTAGTGTTCTTGCATGTTTGTTTCTACTGGCAAACCGTAATTCCTATTTACTATCAAATGACCTAAATTTTATATTAAAAATATGAGGGGCACCTGGGTGGTTCAGCCATTTAAGCATCCGAATCTTGGTTTTGGCTCAGGTCATGATCACATGGTTCATGAGTTCAAGCCCCACATTGGGCTCCGTGATGACAGGGCGGAGACTTCTTGGGATTCTCTTTCTCTACCCCTCCCCTGCTTGAGCTGTCTCTCAAAATAAATAAACTTTAAAAAAAAAAAAACATTTATAAGCTTGTAACTAAGCAAAAACACCTCTGGGAGAGTGGAAGGGGGCATTATGGAAAGTTATTATTAACTATAACATTGAGAGAAAAAAAGTACATAATCCAATTTTATCAGAATAATGGCACAAGTGGAAAAGATGCTAAATGGAAAGCAATGAAACCCATTATACTGAAAATAAGCACTACCGTTAACCTAGCTCAGTAACTAATCTATGTTAATGACAACTCATTAGCTTCAGAATCTTCCCTATATGGCTGAATTAGCCTGATTTAGTTAATTGATAAAGTCTAAAAGGATAAAAACCGTAACTATTTATTCTATATAATTACATTCATACAAACACATACACTCTGTTATTAAAAAACAATGCCAATAATGTCAATGTTTGACCAATTCTGAAAGTTGAACTAAAAATCAGTAAGATTTTAAGGTTTTCATGAAAATATGTTTATAGCTAAATCAGATCTTGCAGACGTTACAAGCTTAGCCCTCATGTTAGTTTCACAGCCTGATAGCAGAAGGGAATGAAATTTAACTGTCAAAATTTTGGAGCTAGATGAGGCCTTAAGATCAACTGGTTCAATCTCCTCATTTTCAGATGAATAATCAGGCCCAGAGGAATTATGCATATAATTCTGCCAAAGTTGCAGAGGGATGAGTGGCAGACCCAGAAGAAGAGAGACCAAGTTTTCTGATTCTCAATTCACTATTCTTTCAATTATACCAATCTGTCACTATGGTTAGAACAGAATGGAATAAACAGTGACAGATGTGGGAAAATACAGTCAACAGATGTTAAGGAACAAAACAAGTAAACACATCACTACTAGAAGAACAGGGATTAGGTTGTAAGAGCTCTGTATCACCAAAGCTCGACTCAGCATCTGGCAAATGGTAAAGACTCGATCTGTGTGTGTTACCTTGAATAATACAGATATGAGAAAGTAATCCTATTACAATAAACTGAGTTTCTATACCAAACTATAAAGCTCTGGTGGTGTAACAGACTATCTTCTAAACATAATTTTCAATTAGTGTTAAATACAGAGCTTACATATGGGGAGTCTGCTAAACCCCCTGTGCTTGCCAAAAGTTATTCAGAAATAAACCCAAATTTTAGATGTGCTGAATTTTGATGTAATTATGTATGTGTTAGACACAATACTAATAAATCTCTTCTTTCTAAGCAGCTGCCAATCCGCTGATTTAAGTTGTAATCTCCTTCTGAGGGGAGCATAAAATTGTTATACTTTAATAACAGTTGAGGTTTCTTTAGATCTTGAGATGTTAAAGCTAAGACAATTCATTTAAATAATTGTAAAGAGCAACATTTAAGATTTTATAGCATCTGATACAAAAAATTATAATAAGCAGCAGTAATTTTACAATTACATATGCCGTCTCTAATTGGTGATCTTAATAGTTCAAATTTCTTCTATGATTTCAAACAATCCAATTTGAAACTCACATCATAAATGCAGTTTTAATCAAATAACCCACATTACTGAATCATAGATAAACATGGTAATTATATGTTAAGTCCATCTCAAATTACAGTAATTAACTGTAGTAGACAAGCTTTAGAAGAACAGTTAATAAACAGACTGTTTAAATAAGCTACAGAGCATCCATGTAATGGAACAAAACTGGTGTTTTCCAAGAATATTTAATAATGTGGAAATTTAAATAGTATCCTGCCTTGTCCTTAGAAGGACTTTTCATGGCTTAAAAATAATAATCTAGTAAGGTAAAATAAAATTAAATGGACTTTTAAAAATCAGGTGAAAGTAATCCTATGGGAGGACAATACAATATAACATAGTTCTGACATGAGGTTTTCTGATTGGTCTAACTTAATCCAGTGAAAGATTTTTTAGGAGATCTGGAGTACTGAAAAGATTGAACGCTCTTTAGGCAATCTTGATTAAAGTCTATGTATTTCAGATAAGCTTTTCACAGGTTTGGAAAAGCAGTCAAGATTATACTGTCAGATGAATATCTAGAATTGTGTTTACAATGAATATTAAAACCACATGCTTTAACCCTTCACCTGGGCTTGAGGAGTTAGAGAATTTCAGGAGACAATGATTTGTAAGCTAAGACCTGAAACACGAGCACAACATAGCTACACTTTGGAAGTCAGAGGGAAGAGTGATTCAGGTAAGGAGAAGAGCATGGGCAGAAACCCAAAGGCAAGAAAAAGTACTGTATCTATAAAGAATTATTATTCAGTAGTCATAAAACAAAGAATTGGTGGAAAGGTGAAGGTGGATCCTAAAAATACAGCTGCAGAACTAACTAAGGTGGGGCATATCATAAAGGAATCTGAGAGCAGGCTGAGTTTAGACCTAATCCTGAGGGCAAGGGAAACCATGAAAAAAATTTTAATCAAGGAAGAAGACCTATCAAGTTGACATTTTAAAAAGAGATTTTTTTTTTATCTCGCTAACACTAATCAAAGGTAAGGTTGTTAATCTACTTCTCTGTTCTCCCCATACACAACTGTAAGCTCTAGGAAGATAGAGCCCTTATTCCCAATTGTGATCTCTAGCACTTAGCTTGTATCTAGCACCTAGTAGGTGCTAGATACAAAAAGTATCTGTTGAATAAATGTTAAAGCACATGATTCTGCACTGCACTGGTAACACAAAACTGCTATATTCTGCCTGCAGTATGGAGAAAGACTTGGGGGGAGAGGTGGGGTACACAAGAAGAGGAAGACCACTTATTACAGTGAAGTGTAATCAAGTAAATATTTATCAACTATATTCTCAACACAAAATGACTATAGTAAATACAAGAACTTGATAAGCCTTTGAGAGGTTTTAATGAAATAATCAATGTAACAGTCTCTGTTCAGAGTATATATGTTTTCAGGGCCCCTGGCTGGCTCAGTCAATGGAGCAAGCAGCTCTTGATCTCAGGGTTGTGACTTTGAGATTACTTAAAAATAAAATCTTGTAAAAACAAATAGACAAACCAAAAAAGAAGAAGAAGAAGAGGAGGAAGATCAGGAAGACAGGCCAAACAGGTGATGACAGCCCACACTAGTGAGGTTGCAATGGGACAGAGAAAAGATGGAGGTAAAACTAGCATGAGTTAATTACTGAATAGATCAGTGAACCTACAGGTAGCACTGGCAGACTCTCGTGAAAATTGAGGTACCCAACAGTAACACCAGCTGAAACTAGAGGGTCAATCTGGCCACAAGCAGGGATACTACATAATTTTGGTTACTTACAGACACACAAGCTAAGGCTGAGAAATTAGGTAACTTGTCCAAGGTGACATGACTACACACTGAGATGGGCTCTGGAGAGCTAACACAGTGGTTCTCAATTCTGGCCACAGGAGTATCAGAAACCCAGGAGGGGAGCGGAGTGAGGGGAGACAGACAGAGCTATATGGGTGGGGGGGGGGAGAGAGGAAGGGACAAATGGGAAGGAAGAGAAAAAAAAGAAGGAAAGGAGGAGAGGGAGAGAGACGAGGAAGGGGAGAGAAGGAAGGAGGGAGGAAGATGGAGAAAAAGAAAGAAAAACAAAAATGAGAAGAACGGGATTTCAGTTTCATTTGAACACACCCGACAGAGCTGCTGAGGTTCCACAATTCTAAGTAAAACCACAACACTGTTAGGCGGGAAAACTTCCCAAGTATGTAGTCTAGCCAGATGCTCAACTCTGCCAGAAAAATCCTCTCTTAAAGCACCATACGACCTTTGGACGCTGCAACTTGTAGACACTGTCAAAATTAAGCACTTGGAAAATGTGTATCTGGACAAAAGAGTGATATTTGGACACAGAGTGATATTTTCAAAACTTCAATCAATCAGATCATGACCCTGGCATTAAACTTTTCAATAAATTCCTATTCTATTTAGAAAAAAAGAATTCCACATTTCTTGCATTTGTACAAGGCACTGAATAATCAGTCTTAACCAGTTCACTAACCTCATTTCATACCAACTCTCCCCACCCTCAACTGGCACCAGCCCCATCTCTTTCTGGAATACGTTAAGTTCTTTCCTGCTTTGGGACCTTTGTACTTGCTCTTCTCTCACTTCTTAATGTGGTTCTTTCTAACTCTACTTCTCATCTTAAATCTTGAAGATGACCTCTGCAGAGATGGTTTCCAACCTGCTTTATCTACATGGGACATGCCTTATTCTCATGGAAGGTTTCTTCACAGCACTGAATGGCAACTGCAAGTCTCTCCGGTAGCATGTGAGTCCTCTAAGAGGAGGGATCTTAACCCCCAGGCCCACAGCTATTTCTCAAAGTTCTTAAACATACACAGCATACGGAAGGCACCAAAATATGTTAGGAGGGAAGACAAGAGAGGGTCAAACTTAAGATGTTAGCAGATGACCAACAAATATCATTAAATTAATGAATAAACTTGCTTGCATGAAATAATTCACCATAAATCAATTAAAAATTAAAGAACACATAGCAAAACTGGTGATTCTGATTTCACAGAAGTTGACTATAGCAATAATTAGGGAATGAATCCACACTTGTCTTTTTTCCTAATACTTCTAGTCCACGGTAGTAAAACCATATGATGAAAAAATATTAGCACAATTTAATGTTAATTTAAAAATTGAATATCAAATTCTGCAAAGTTTCATACAATAAATACTTTTTGAGAAACTGTTTAAAACAATTTTAATATTTATGTATTGTTGAGAGAGACAGCATGCATGCACGTGAGCGAGCGAGCAGAGGAGGGGCAGAGAGAGAGGGAGACACAGAATCTGAAGCAGCTCCAGGCTCTGAGCTGTCAGCACAGAGCCCGATGTGGTGCTCAAAGTCACCAGCCATGAGATCATGACCTGAGCTGAAGTCAGACGTTCAATTGCCTGAGCCACCCAGGCACCCCTGGGAAACTGTATTATTATTATTTTATTGTTAAGGAATCCACTTCTATGACTATCTTGAGGCCCAGGCTGGGTTAAGAGTAATGAGTCCTGGAGGTAACTACACCAGACTCTGAACTTTCTGGTTATAAGCACTGTATTCTCTCTCTACCTCAGCTGAAAACCCAGACTCAGGAGGCCTCAATCCCTGTTTCTCTATTCCCAGAAGATGCCAAAGCCAACTCTAAGAGGCTTTTTCAGAGAAGAAGACGACTTTGCCTTCCCAGAAGACAAACCCTTTACTTTGCTTTATGAGTCACAATAAATATTCAAAAACCAGACAGAAATATACCAAAATGGTAACAGATTATGTCTGGATAGTTTGATACATTTTCTTTTTTTTGCATCTTTCTAATATTTTCCAAATCCTCTACATATTATTACTTTTATAATGAAAACAAAACTGAACAAAAAAAATAATTATCACATGTTGCTGGCTCTAAAGCTAGCCATAACCGTAAGCAAAGCATTATCCTGATCAATTCTGCAAGTTACTATATAATAACAACCAATCTTGAAAAATCTCCAAATGATTGTCATTAGAGCTTACTTAGAGGGAATTTTTGTACTAGGTCTTTGCTCCTATCACTGTTTGCTACTATCACACTTTGCTACTATCTTGGAAGTAGCTTAAGTATGGTGGGAAAAAAACACCTCTGTACTCATTTCCCCCAGAAAATAAAGCTCTAGCCTCTGTCTAGTAAGAAATATGGGAAAAGAGTCCTAAGGGTCCCTTCATGTCCACTTTTTAAGTATGGTGCTCTTTTGTCAAAAAAAATTTTTTAAGTTTTTCCTCATTAATATCAACTATTTTAATAAAAAGATCTATTTTCCTAAATAATAGCTATGGGGTGCCTGGGTGGTTCAGTTGGTTAAGTGTCTGACTTTGGCTGAGGTCATGATCTTGCAGTTTGTGAGTTTGAGCTCCACGATGGGCTCTGTGCAGACAGCTCAGAGCCTGGAGTCTGCTTCGAGCCTGTGTGTGTGTCTCTCTCTCTCAAAAATACACATTAAAAATATTTTTTAAAAAGCTAAAAGAAAAAAAAAAAGCAAGCTGATCTAATTTCTCAAATTAGACATTTCAAACCATTGGGTCTTAAACAAATATTATTCTTCTGTGTGTGATAGTCACAGGGTAACTATGTAAATTATTATCCAAAATAAGACACTTGAGAGTGAATGGGGCACTATTAATAACCATGCAGGGCAATATGCATAACACTGGGACTATCTCAAGCAAATCAATCACCCTAGTACTTAGGAGAATAACTTGGATGCTGAGCTTGCAAACTTAAAAGGCATTACCAGTTACATTAGGTCCTCCCTCAGAACAAAGACATACTCTATCATGCTAGTGCCTGTTATATTAGTCACTATAGTAAAAGCAGAAGGTGGAAAGGATTAGCAAAAATAGAATAAGAGTTTTTAAGATACTAATTTTTGCAAAGCCCCTCCACCAAACAAGCACACACATAAATAATATCTTTAGAAATTTATAAAAGGAAATAATATAATAACTTACATATTTTAAACAGATAAAACTGAATAATTTAGCTGGTAGATTTTTCTTCCTCTTACTCAGAATTATTCAATTAAAGACACAGGGAAAGGGTGAAGAATGGTTAGAAAGAAAAGATAATGGTCTACAGTCTTCTTTCTAAAGTAGCTAAGACGCGAGAGAAGAATCACTAAATGCCTTTACCCATTCCAGAGTCTTTCTTGGTGCCATCTGATATTATGTCTACATGATCAGAGTCCACATCATAACTAAAGAAATCATTCAAATAGGTCTTCGATCGCTGGCCACCAAATACATATAAGCAACGATTTTTCTGAAAAATAAGGAAAAAAGGGCAAAGAAGGGAGAAAGTAGTCACTTCCATGAAGAATTCAGAGTGATCCTTTTAAAATTTAAACCTCTATAAAAGCCATTTTATGACAGATCCCATGCAATGGAGTACTGTGCTGGTATAAAGAGGGATGATGAAGTTCTCTCATACTAAGAGGTGGTGATCTCTAGGATACCCTATGAAAGTAAAAAAGCAAGGTATAGAATAATGTATACAGTGCTTCCTTTGCGTAAGAAAGGGAAAAAAGGAATATGTATATGTTTGTTTCTTTCTTCAAAAAGAAACAAAGGAAAGAAAGTAATAAAAGACCTTTATGAGAAGGGACAAAGCAAGAAGACAGGGATAGAGAAATCTGATCACTCCAAAAGTATGGTTTTGCCTTTAGAACCATGTATACTGTTTTTATTTAATTAGAAAACAAAATTAACTCAAAAGAAAAAAACAATCTCTGAAATTTGAAAAACAATGAAATAAATCTATCTGTACATAAAGATATGACCACACAGGGACATGATCACACAGAGAAATAGTATTTCTAGTGATTTTAATTCATGTTTTTTGACTCTCCATCCCTAGCTATATCCTAAACAGAAAAATAATGAGAAAGCAACCTGAAACAACATTCAGTAATTTTTGTTAGTTCTGTGATTCTGTAACTATTACAGAAAAACAGAATAATGTAATATTGCCATTAAGAAGGATTTTAACCTTAAAAGATACACAAATACAAAATCGAAAGGGTATTAAATTTTAAAACTCTATGATTTTTAATTTGAATTGGCCATGTTAGTAGGAACTAATGACTTAATTTTTCTCTTACTAAAAAAATATATAGATATGTGCATATATACATATAGCTATATGTGTACATAGCTCTATGTGCGTGTATAGTGGGAAGGGGGCACTCTTGGACAAAGAGAAAAACTGGGGCATCAAGAATAATGACAGCACTGGATTAAACACATCAAATATATAAGTCCACAAGTTCATAATAATGCTTAAAAAAATACACTGGTTAACTGTGGAGCCTCAACTTATTAATATGAAAAGGTGACAAAGAGAAAAAAATCAAGTATTTTTCTGTGTGGTGTACACATCAGGGTAGCCAAATCGTTAATGAGGATAAGTTTTTAATATCAGAATCAATTAATAAATACAGAATAAATAACATAATTAGAAAAATCTGTTTCACAAACCCTACACAATGATTATCAATGACTGCAAAAACCATTCAGTAAAAAATTGACAAGAAACTTTATTACTGATCAATCAGGCTGTAACACCTAAACCCACAGAATATTCTTAACATCACCAAAAGTATGACAACTACACATTAAATGCCTCTTGACATTTTGCAATCAGACCATCTTTTAAGTATTCTTGCACCCCTCTTTTTGCCTTCCCTGCCTCCAAAAAAAGAGAATCTAAAATGAATGAAGCCTCTAGATCTAACTACCAGCTTACAGGAAATATAGAGACTAGACAATCACAACACTACAAGGATAACATTAGCCAAATCAAGAATACAGGAAATTTGAGAGCACACATGATTCAGTTTAACAAGTAAATAAATGGCATGCAAGGGGGAAAAAATAGGAGCAGGGAGTACTGTTATGGCTTAAAAGAAATCTCAGAGACATAACAACCAAAAACAATACACAGATCTTTTTTAGAGCCTGACTTGCCGAAACCTACTATAAATAGGTATTTTTCAGTATTTCAGAAAACAAAATAAATGCAAACTATATATTAATGATAATATGAACTTGCTGGTGCTTTGGTTCAGTATTATAATGGTATCATAATTATGTTTATAAAAAGTCCTTATCTGTTAGAGATACACTACCGTATTTACAGGTGTAATGATACATTGTCTGGGATTTGCCTTAAAATACCCCAGCACAAAATTTAAGAATAAACTTAAAAAATCTACTCCTGAAATCGCTGTTGCACTATATGCTAACCAACTTGGATGTAAATTAAAACATAAATCAATTAAAAAAATAAACTTAAAAATCAGAGAAACATCAAAGAAAGAAGTGAAATATTAAGGGGCAGATATATGAAAAATGAATAGTGGAATATTGCTAATTGTTGAGACAGATAAATAAGTACACAGGAATTTATTACACTCTTCTCTATACTTTGATATATGTTCAAAATAGCCCACAGTATGTTTTTCAAGTTATGTTCACAGAAAGAAGCCCAGGTTTTCATTATAACATCTGAAAAGGTAAAACAAATGTTTCTATATTGGTTTTGCTGATAAATTTAAATTCTAATTCTATACAGTCAATTCTTAATTCCTCACACTTAATGGAGAGTGGCAGAGAGGAAAAGAGAACAATTGATCTTCCAGTTACTAAGAGAAATCAGTAAGTAGAAAGGTATTAAGAAAGAGAAATAGCTACAGTATCTGTATAAGCAGTAAAGTTAGTCATAAAAGTGCCTTGATTAATAGTTGAGTAATAACTATTAAGGAATTACTAGGTTAGTGGGAAGAGTCTCATAATTACCAAACAGTACATTGGCTAAGGAAGTTTTATTTTTGCTTCTCATTGCTAACACTAATCATTTATTTTTAATAAAAAGTTTTGACCTCTTTCTGAAGATTTAGATTTTACTATTCCTTTTCCTATTGAGATATACATGACAAAATAAGAATACGATATATAGAATATTCTTACTGAGTGGAATAGCATGCAGTGTCCTATCCGAGACTGGATGTCCTCAGGCCCAGCATTACAGGAGTCCTCTCGAAGAAGTTTCCAAGTTTGACATTGACAGTTGAAAGCAAACAACCCACTGAACTGTGGTTCACTGGCTCTGCTGTCGTCTACGCTGCCATTACATGTCAAAATTCTACCACCAAAGGTGTAGATCATATGTTTTTCTGAATCCATACACATCTATCAGAACAAGACAAGATTGAAGAGTTATAGATTGTTCCTGTCATATGTGCTAAAATGAAACCAACGTGTGCAGTTTTAGATTCTCAAAAAACTAAACTTTGCCTTAATAACACTAAATAGCACCCTTGGTTACCGTGTGCACGTACTGTAATAATGCTCACCATCTGCAGAGATTCAGGATGGATTCCTTAATACTTGGTCAGGTTTCCATTTGTCCCAGTGAGAGTAAAATATATAGGGTTAAAGAGCTTTATGCTTTCTTTAAACTGTGTAATTTTTACCAAATCAATCAATAATACATGAAGTGCTAAGTTATACCTAAGATTGAATACTGATCATACTCTATCGGTAAAGTGATCACACCCTCCTGTTCATCCTCCTTATAAAAAAACTCCCTTCTTTCTATTCTAGGCAAGCATCCATCCTATTAATTTTGCTACCATTTAATCAGACAGCAGATATGTCAATAAGAGTGACACAGCTGAATTCATCTTTCTGTATTTATTTTGCAAAACGCTTCAGATTATGTTGTTACAAAATAGCAAAAACAAACAAAGACATTTGCAGTCAATCCAGACTGACTTCTGTGGTGATGACTTTACCTCCTTTAACACACTACATATTTAATTTTCTTTGATGTATGTTTTGCAATTTATGTTCAAAAGCCAACCTTGATTCTTTCATTCTTTCCACTCAAGGAGATCATGGCTTTTCATAAAAGGATCTCTGAGAAAAAAGCCATATGCCGCAAGACAATAAGAACCAAATTCTATTTCAAAGTGGATAGACAAACTGGACAAATTCTATATAAGTCCAAGTTGGGAATCAGATGTTGAACACAAGTGGCACTGATATTTAAAGAATAAACTGCATATACAAAACATCTATTTTTTTGGCCAAAGCACAAATACCAGCCATTGTATGCTCAATTTTCTCCTCCCATCAAATTGTGACATTCATCTATTTTTGTACTGTTTTTAGGAAAAACCTATTTTAAATATAAATTTTATTTTTTAAATTCATATTAAAAAGAAAAGATTCTAGCATCTCCTAATTTTCCCCTAACCACTAAAAAAGATCCAGTCACTTGCCAGGTTTCTGACAACCTTCCATAAATTAAGGTGAAAATCTATTCCTCAAGGGTGAAATCTTGGTGAATATAGTTGAAAGTATTCCCACTCTTGAGACATTACCCTGTCTCAAGTACTTACTGCTCAGATCTCTCCAAGCACCTCAGAATCAGGTTGAAAATCTTGAGTGACTCATTATATGACCCTATTTAAATTTTCATAAATTTACAAATTCACACTATTTTTGGCCAATCTCTGTTATCCAGTCCTTATGTTTCTGCTTCATATAGCTACAAAAGGGGTTTCCATTTCCTTCTGGGGATATTGAAGTTTAGTTTTAATGTGGTTATTCTCATTTGTTATTAGTGGTGAAGCATAAACATAACTTTATCTCGGTAGCTCTCTCCAGAATACCAGACCAAACCAACTCAAAAAAAAAAAAGAGTAAGATACTGTAGTAGCTTCACCAATTCTTTCCCATGTCTTAGAACGAACAGGACACAAAACAGAAATAATTTTATTCCTTCAGTTCGGTTCTTCCCTGGATAAGATAAGCAGTTTCAATGAGAGTCAATTATCGAACAAAAAGTGTTAATCACCCTAGGAAACTTTATGCTTTTCAGCAGTTTATAATTTCATTTTCACTCAATCTCTGAAAAAATTTTCTGAACAGCTAATGATTACTAAAGTTTGTATGGTAATATTAACATCTTTTCTCTGAAGATTTCCAGAGATCACCGAAGTCAAAAATTGGAACACCACTCACTCATCTACTCTATCAAGTTAGAAATTTAATTTCTAAAATCAAATAGTGGCTAGTCACTTATTCCACACCCCAATGTTTTAAAATCCAAAAGAGTCTTTATTTTACTCTATCAAATGAATACAACATTGGCTAGGATTACCCTGGGTTCAAAATAATTCTCTCCTCACAAAATTTCAAGCTTTCAAAGCAGTGTTGCCCAAACCACCAACCTCTAAAAACGCCTCATACTAATCTGATCCTTGCTTCCTTACAAAGGTAACCAGTTTCCTCTCTGCAGCCTTTAGGATTTTCTCTTAATTCCTGGTTCTAAAATTTCATTAAGGAAGTATCCAGGTAGGGAAAGTTTTACTTCATTCATCCTAATCTGTCCCTGGTGTTTTAATTCTAAAACCTGTCTTTCTTCAGCTCTGAGTTTTTTTCCTTTTTAACCTTGAGGTTTGCTGTTTTTGGTTTGCCTCCATTCTTTTTCTAGAACTCCTATTAGGTGGATATTAGAACTTCAGGATCTTTTCTCTTTTCCTTAACATTTCTCTCATAATTTCAGCTAATTTAGTAACCACTTAAAGGTGAGAGCTTTTTAATCAATCCACTGAGATTGCTGTTTTGCTGTCAAATCTTTAACTTATATTTTTTCTAGATACTTCTTTATCATGGATGAAACAGCCTCCTGAGTTACTCTAAAAACATCACTTAAATTTATCTTAAAGGCTTCTTCAGTTTACAGTTCTAGCTGTTTTTGTTAATTCTTACTTTGCTGAATTCAGTACCCCTGTCTCATGGTATTAATTATGTGGAATTTTTTAGCTGCTGTTATAGGCCTTTTTGTATCTGTGAATCCCTATTCATCCGCCTCTTCATATCCAGCAGCCTTCCCCAAGGGAGCCGGTGGGGAGAAATGAGACATGATGCCGTCAAGGGCGCCAGAGCAGCTCTCCATTGCCTCCTGGGAGTACTGTTCCATCATTCCAGCTCCAGTGTCTATGCTCAACACCTGATCTGTAGACAGTTATCAAAGGTAAGTGCTGCTCAAACTGGAAAATGCCCTGCTGTTCAGTCACCAATTGTTCATCTAATACTTGCCCTAGCTATACACACTTTGAGACTCAAGGAATTCTCCCCATTTTTTTTAAGTTCCCCAAGAACACTCTTTCTTATTAACATTACTACCAGTGTATCCTTTTGCATTTCATAGATTGTGGGGCAGAAGGGCAGTAAAAGTATACATTCAGCCTGACAATGATCTAGTGGCCCGGGGAGAATGTTAACGAGCTGAGATCTCCAATGCTTTGATTAAAGTTTCTCCAGCCACTTCTTGGCTAGATTGTATTCTATTTTCTAGTAATTTCCCCCCAAAATGTTTATACTTGAAGGACAATTTGGCCTGATATAAAACCCTTGATTCACACTGTCTTTTCTTGAATACCTTCTAGATGTTGCTCTATTGCCTCTCTTGGCATTGAACATAGCTGTAGAAAAATCTGACACCAGTCTCATTTGATTTCTCTTCTAGGTGACTTGATAAGTTTGCCTAGCTGTATCAAAATGCTCTAACTTTGAAATTCAATATACCTTAGAGTTGAATGTCTACGTCAATTTCCCCTGAAGGTAGCATGCCCTTTCGATATGTAAGTAGTCTTGAATTAATTATTAATAAATATTTATTCTATTCCACGGTCTTGGTTTTCTTCTTTAATGTCTCCAATTATGTGTATGTTGGCTCTCTTTTGACTGCATTCTCCATCTATACTTTTCTGGCTAATCCTTTTTAAGTCTTTTTTCTGTTTTCTTTATCAGCTCTTCTTATTTCTATGCTATATGACACTTACCTATTCTTTACACACCTTGTAGATTATTGTTACTTTCTGGAAGTGCCAATATAATTTTCTTTTTTTTTTTTTTTTTTTTTAACGTTTACTTATTTTTGAGACAGAGAGAGACAGACCATGAACGGGGGAGGGTCAGAGAGAGGGAGACACAGAATCTGAAATAGGTTCCAGGCTCTGAGCTGTCAGCACAGAGCCCGACGTGGGGCTCGAACTCACGGACTGCGAGATCATGACCCAAGCCGAAGTCGGCCGTTTAACTGACTGAGCCACCCAGGCGCCCCCAATATAATTTTCTTTAATCTCTTTCCTGAATTTTATCAGGTCCACTTTCACTTGCACCTATTATTTGGCCATCTCATCTGCATTCTTGAACTTATGCTTTGTAGTCTTCTTGACAGTTGCAAGCTTCCTTAAGCCATTTAATTCATTTTAGAATACTGGGATATAATTTTTCACCTGCTGTTACATGAAGGAAAGTTTTGCTGGTTCTTTTTCTTCACAGTACCTCTCTAAAGATTTGGTGTTTATTGCTTTTTCATTTTTCATATTTAAATGAGTTGAACTGCCCTGGATGGGATTAACAGAAGGTTCCTAACAGAAGGGTGATGCTCTTGCTCCAGGATTCTCTCCTCTGCTGCTACTGAATTAAATGACTTCTTCAAAACCGGGTGCTACTGTGAAGTCACGTTATCTCTAACTACAAACCTTATCTGGTTTGGGGGGGGGTTCTGTTTCATGCCTTGAGCTCTCCCCTATTACACTGTTGTGGGCTTCAATACTGGTTCTGGGCATTTCAGTTGTTTCTGGCTAAACTTATAAGGAATTGGGAGTCGTGGGTTTTCTCTGGGTCCTGGTTTTACTGAAATGTGACCTGTGGGGGTGTTTTTCCTTAATCTTTTTGTTTGGTTCTCATTGTTACTGAAAATCATACAAAGAAACAACTTGGAAAATTTCAGAACTAAGCTACCACTGTGATCTTAAGAAATCCAAAAGCTTTAAATTTTAGGGTTTTTTTTTTTATGTTAAAATTCAAAATGGCAAAGTAACTTCTAAACATGTCTTCATGCCTCTAGCTTTCTCACATTCTTCTCAAATTTGAATGTGAAGTGTCAAGTCTTAATGTGTCATAAATGACCCTAGGTAATTTTTGGAGTAAGTTCCAACATATAGTTTTATTTGCATGAAATCGAATACAAAATGAAGACTTATAAAGACTGTGTTAATTGGTGAAATCCTGGTTTCTTCACCCCTAGTATTCTTCTATTACATCTAATCAGATGAAAATCAAGCATCATGTAACAGAACCTAGCTTCCAAAGAACATTCAATTTTATTAAAGTCAAGACAAACCAAGGTCACACACAAGGACAATAAATGTGCTCCACTCAGACTACCCCTGAGCTATTCTTTTTTCAATCTATAAAAAGAAAGACATAAGCATCTTTTGTAAAAGAAATTTGTAACCAGTTGGAAGAAAATAAATGGTTTCCCTAACAGTGTTATCTGCTGATGCTCTGTTTTTAAAAGATTGGAACCAGCCTAACATTTTTTGGAGTATTTATTTTCCACATGAGCAACACTGAAGGTGTCAGCAGGGAAGTGCAGAGCTTTGCAGAGTTCAGTTATGTAGAGCCAGCAGAAGTTCTAAATTCAATCTGGGGAATACTCTGAAGACTAACATTTTTGATTTTCTACCCACTACTCACTTGATAGGCATAAAACCCACTCCTCTTTTCCTTACCATTCTCCTATAAAAACTACTTGTTATTATAAGTATGTCAGTAGAATAGTTTAAAGGCAAAGAATTAACAAAAACCTCCAAAGAAAATAAAGACTGGGGTTTTAATTCCTAGATAAGATATTAGGCCTAAGCTAAATTCTGTGATAATCTTAGCACCACCTACGATTTCTCAAGTACTAGATAATACTATGTTCATCAACGCAGTGCTACAGAGTTTTAAAAAGTCTTTTCTCCCTCATATTACAAAAAACCCTTTGGATATGGGGTGAGCCAAGTAAAACTGCCTACAGAATTGTTACTGGTTATTGTTTTGGGTACTGACCTAAACTGATATACACTAAATATCTAAAAACAGATAACAGTGACAATGACACTGATGGGGATAATGATGAGCATATTAAATTTTTAATATTAAAAAGGTTTACAGATCAGTGTGTGTAGTCTTCTAGTTTATAACACCATTATGTGATTTCTACTGTTGCTCAGTTTAAATTTTGTTGTTGTTGTTGTTGTTTAACATTTATTTATTTTTGAGAGGCAGAGGAGGCAGAGCATGAGCGGGAGAGGGAGAGAGAGACATAGAATCCAGGGCAGGCTCCAGGCTCTGAGCTGACAGCACAGAGCCCGATACGGGGGTCGAACTCACCAACTGTGAGATCATGACCTGAGCCAAGTCGGACGCTTAACTGACTGAGCCACCCAGGCACCTTTTTAAATGTTTATTTTTTTTGAGACAGAGAGAGTGTGAGCAGGGGAGGGACAGAGAGAAAGGGAGACACAGAATCTGAAGCAGGCTCCAGGCTCTGAGCTGTCAGCACAGAGCCCGATGTGGGGCTCAAACTCACAGACCATGAGATCATGACCTGAGCCGAAGTCGATGCTTAACCGACTGAGCCACTCAGGCACCCTTTATTGGTGCTCAGTTTAAACTTCATCTAGTATATGTCAAATTCCTATCTGCTTTATGATTATATACAAAAGTAAATATATTTCACTCCAACTGGAAGAAAAGCTCTGGATTTCAAATTCTCAAACTCATTATAAAATAATTTTAAATTTCTTCCAGGAATGCAGAATAAAGTTTTAAAAGTGTAAGTTGTTACTGTTATGAGTTATGACTGTTTATTATAAAATCAAAATTTGTTTTCCTAATAGGTACTGCTCCATCTACTCTATAAAGTTTTTATAAATTAACACTTGTTCTGATATTAGTATTTTATCTTGCATCAAACAAGAGAAAAAAATTTTATTTATTTTTTATTTTTATTTTTTTTAATTTATTTTTTTTTAACGTTTATTTACTTTTGAGACAGAGAGAGACAAAGCATGAACGGGGGAGGGGCAGAGAGAAAGGGAGACACAGAATCGGAAGCAGGTTCCAGGCTCTGAGCCATGAGCACAGAGCCCGACACGGGGCTCGAACTCACGGACCGCGAGATCGTGACCTGAGCCGAAGTTGGATGCTCAACCGACTGAGCCACCCAGGCGCCCCGAGAAAAAAAATTTTAACTAACTTTATACCTACTGAAACAATAGTTACTTTTATTATCTATTATAGGTATTTATAGGAAATCACTAATAGACAACACAGCATAACATGCGAAATAAACTCTAAGAGCAAGAGTTAACTGAGCACTAATTAGTTCCACCATATATTTATCTGTGCACCAAACCTGATGATCAAACACCAATTTTGGCCCTCCGTCAGCAGCAGTGTCCTCACTGAGTAACATCCATGTGTTTGTGTCAATGTCATAACGATAGAAGTCACTTTTCAGAGATTTGCTGTTCCTCACAGAGGAATCCAAATAACGCCCCAATGTGTAGATTTGCCTTCGCTGAATGTCAATGCACATCTTATGACATGATCTGGCGCTAGGACCATTCTGTGAGAGCAAAACAAGAAAAAAGAAAAATACTCAAAGACCAAATAATAAAAAGTAAAATTAAATGTTCTTTTTTGTTGACTTTTATTGAAAGGTTTGCAATATAAGTCCAACACACAGTTAGATCTTACCACAGAAATGCTTAAAATCTACCAGGAAAGATGAGATGAACTATTCTGCACATGGCACTCTGCTTATAACACTCATACGGCTTCTGTGATATATTCACTGCACTGTAGTCATTTGTGCACAGAACTCTATTCTCTAGGACATGTTAATCTAAAGACACAATTGGTCTTTTAAAATATTTCTCATTACAATTTCTCATCTGAATCTAGCACAAAACAGACACCCCAAGAATACCTAGAATTGCTGAATTTCGTAACTGGAAGGAACCTTAAAAAGATCTCTAGTTTAATAATCTCCTTTTAAAGATGAGGAAACATAACCCAAAGAGAAAAGTTATCCTGAAGACTAGTAAACTAGTGACAGCACCAGAATAAAAATCCAAATCTCTGACTTCTTCATCCATACTTTACATTATATAAAACGGACACTTCCGCTCGGACAAATAACACAATGAGGGAAACAGTATGAATAACACTATATTATCAACAAAAATTATTTAGTCGAGATCATTTGTATCACAGGACTGAATAAAAGGCAAAAAAAATATATTGCAGCATAAACAAAACAGAGTTCATGGAAAAAAAAGAACTTCAATTGGGCAGGATTTGATTAGTTGAAAGGGGAAAAGGAGAGATTTAATATTTGTTAAATATGTCCTAAATTCTATCTATGTTACAATATTTGTTAAATATGTCCTAAATTCTATGTATACTAATTACGACATGTCTATGTATATTTCATTCAATCCACATAACTCTATAAGGAAATATTACCATTTCATAGATTCTAAGTAATCTGTTCAGTGTAACAGAACTAGGAAGACAGAGAATCTAAGCTTCAGTGTAACTAGAACCAAAAACTGTGTTCTTTCCACTCTTCTAGATTAGTTTTCCACAACATAAGAGAAACAAAAGCAAAAATAGACTGAATACAATGTGTGTGGTTATGGCTGAGATGGAGAATTCCTACTGCAGAAATAAGAGTTGAAGAGTAATGCAGAAATAGAAGCCTGGTGAATGACTGACAGAGGAGACTGGATATAACCTCACAGGCAGTAAAGGACTATCATGGGTTTCTAGAGCAGGATAGAACATTAGAAAAGCAGTATTATAAAAAGAGCATTCTAGCACTGTTATTTAGATTAAATGAATAAAGATATTAGGCAGGAAGAATAATTTGACATTAGTTTAATGAATCTAGATGTTAAGTTGATTTGAATCTGCACTTTAGTATTCATACTAAATACTATTTTAAAACTTATTTTTAAAGGTTTTTGCCAAAGAAAATCTCCAGCAGATAAGGTGGAAATATTATTTTTTGAAAGAATTTTCTCCCTAATTAATCTCAAAAACAAAGATAGGGTAATGCATAATAAATCTATGCCATATACTCTAGAATGTGAAATTTGAAATTTTATTAGGGGAGGTAACAGAACTTCTTGCTTCAGCTTAATTAGCCCAACTGCTATTCAAGTGAGTAAATTATACTCTTAATATGAAGAAAAATGGAAATAAAAAATAGGAACCAAGAGAATAGAAAACAGACAAAAAAAATTGAGATAATTAACAAAGTTGGTTTCCTTAAAGATTAGAATTATAAACCACTAGCAAGACTAATTTTTTAAAAACGAAGAGAAAACACAAATTGCCAAATATGAGAAATGAAAGCAGGAACATAACTTACAGGCTCACTAGAAGTTAAAAAGAAAATAAGGGACCATTATGAAAAAACCTAGGTAAAATCTGACAATGTTGATAAAAATGGGACATATTCCTTGAAAAACTGTAAACTTACCAAAATTGACATGAGATAAAAGAGAAAATCTGAAGTCACTATATCTACTGAAAAATTGATTTTATAATTTAAAAACTTCCCATAGTGACACCTGGGTGGCTCAGTCCGTTTAGCCACTCTTGGTTTCAGCTCGGGTCATGACCTCACAGTGTGTGGGTTTGAGCCCCACATCAGGCTCTGTGTTGGCAGTGTGGAGCATGCTTGGGATTCCCTGTTCTCCCTCTCCCTCTGCCCCTACCCTGCTCTCTCACTCTCTCAAAATAAATAAATAAATAAACATTGAGGTTTTTTTTTTTTAAATAGAATCTTCCCACAAATAAAATGCCAGTCCTAGATATGTATACAGGTAGATTTTTATCAAACACAAGAAATAATATTCCTAACTTATTTTATGAGGATAAGAGAACACTAAAACCAATTAACAATACTACAAAGGAGAAAGAGGAAAAATAATTTACAGTCAACACCAACCAGTATAACTCATGAACAGACACAAAACTAATCTTTAACAAAATATCATCAAATAAAATGCAGCAATATATAAAAAGGATATTCCTTAACTAACGGGGGTTTATTTCAGGAATGCAAAGTTAATTTTACATTTGAAAACTGATCAAGGTAATTCACCACATTAACAGAATTAAAGGGAAAAAATATGATCTTATCTATATAGAAAAAGCATCTGATGAAATTCAACAGACATTTATGAGGAAACTCATAGAAAACTAGGAATAGAAAGGAATGTCTTCAATCTGGTAAGAATGCATGAAATCCTAAATCTAATTCTTCACTTTTTAAATTTTTTTAGAAAGAGTGAGCGCTCAGGTGCATGCATGAGAGAGACAGAGAGAGAGAGGGAGAGAATCTCAAGCAAGCTCCACACCCAGCACGGAGCCCAAAGCAGGACTCAATCCCATGACTGTGAGATCACCACCTGAGCTGAAATCAAGAGTTGGACACTCAACTGACTGAGCCACCCAGAAGCCCTTAATCTTTCACTTAACAGTGAAATAATGAACGTTGTCCTGCGAGAATCTGAAACAAGATAAGGATGTCTAGTCTCACTTGCTCTATTTAACACCATATGAGAAGTCCAAATCAGTGCAATAAGGCATTTAAAAGGTTAGAAACAGAAAAAAAAGAGCAAAAAGGAAGAAAGAAAATTGTCTCTATTCATAGAGACAAAACTGTTGAAACATCTTAAGAAATCAACAAAGAGAAATAATAAATGAATTTAGAAGTGTCATGATATAAAGGCAATAGTAAAAAAATAACTATATTAGCAGTAAGCAAAAAGATAAAAACAATTTTAAGCTCCATTTATAATAGCATGAAAAAACAAAATACACTGGGATCAATCTAATAAAAATATTCAAGACCTCTAACCTAAAAACTCCAAGAGTGCTGACAAATAATGAAGACTGAAATAAATGGGAGATTTAATTTAACTATGCTCATGGATTAGAAGATCTAATATTATTAAGACATCAATTCTCAGCAAACTGATTTATAGACATTGCATTCTCAATCATAATCCCAACAGTTTTAGAAATTGACAATATTATTCTAAAATTTATATGGAATGTAAAAGACCTAGAAGAATCAAAATAATTTCTTTTTTTAAAGTTTATTTATTTCTTTTGGAGGGGGGAGGGGCAGAGTGAGAGGGGAAGAGAGAATCCCAAGCAGGTTCCACATTGTCAGTGTAGAACCCAACACCAGGCTTGATCTCATGAACCAGTGAGATCATGACCTGAGCAGAAATCAAGAGTCAGATGTTTAACTGACGGAGCCACCCAGGAACTCCTCAAAACAATTTTTGTTTATTTATTTATTATTATTTTTAATTATTATTGTTTTTTAATGTTAATTTATTTATTTTTAATTTTTTTTTCAACGTTTATTTACTTTTGGGACACAGAGAGACAGAGCATGAACAGGGGAGGGGCAGAGAGAGAGGGAGACACAGAATCGGAAATAGGCTCCAGGCTCTGAGCCATCAGCCCAGAGCCTGACGCGGGGCTCGAACTCACAGACCGCGAGATCGTGACCTGGCTGAAGTCGGACGCTTAACCGACTGCACCACCCAGGCGCCCCGATGTTAATTTATTTTTGAGAGAGAGACAGTATGAGCAGGAGACGGGAAGAGAGAGAGGGAGACGCAGAATCTGAAGGAGGCTCCAGGCTCTGAAATGTCAGCACAGAGCCTGATGTGGGACTCAAACTAATGAACCATGAGATCATGACCTGAGCCGAAGTCGGATGCTTAACCAACTGAGCCACCCAGGTGCCCCACAAAACAATTTTTAAAAAGAAGAATAAAGAGGTCTTGTATTACCTGACCTCAAGAAGTGTCATAATGGTATATGAGCAGACCAAAAGATAATGGAGCAGGCTAGAGTATTCAAAAAGAGACATATATAATCAATTGATTTTTGACAAACATGCCAAAGCAATTCAATGGGGAAAGAAGATAGGGGAGCAACCAGAACTTTCATACATTTCTGGCAGGAATATAAAATGGTATAATCACTTTGGATAAAGCTTTAGAGTTTCATCAATAGATGCTAAAGGTGAAAGTTTGATGAGTAATAGGGTATTTTCATAATCTCAAGATGTCTCCTCACAAATTACATATTAATTATAGAGGGGGAAAAATCTGGAGGGCACTCTCCTTAAACAAGTGATCAAAGGTACCAGACAAGCTGACACAATGCGCCTCCTGACAGGATATACTAAGGGCTACCCAATGTCACCCACATGGTATTCCTGCTAAAAATGCTCAACCTAAATCCAATCCCAAGGAAAGAAGAGACAAAGCAACTGAGTGACAGTCTACAAAATAATTACTATGTGTTCTTCAAAAATGTCAAGGTCTAGAAAGATAAGGAAAGGTTGAGGAACTATTCCAGACTAAAGGAGACTAAAGAAACATGCCACTGAAATGAATGCATGATCATGAACTGAGTCTTGGTCAGGGATGGGGGTTGGGAGTGACAGTGGGACACATATAAAGGACATTACTGAGGTATTACATGATTAGTGTCTATATCTAAAAAGGGTCTGTGGATTAAATTAAAGCAGCAGTTCTCAGTGCATTCTGGGGTTTCCAAGATACTTCAGGGAGTCCACACAGTTTTCTTTTGTTTGTTTGTTTGTTTAATACCACCACTAAGGGTAAGAATTTTGTCCTTTCACTCTTATTATCTTTTGAGTGTCCATGAAACTTTCCAGAGGCTACACAACTTCTGATATAATCACAGATTGGATACAGAAGCAGATATGAATCCAGCTGCCTTCTGTTAAGCTGAACATTAAAGAGATTTAGAAAACTATAAAACAGGGGCACCTGGGTGGCTTAGTCAGTTAAGCATCTGACTCTTGATTTCAGCTCTCATGGTTTGTGGCTTTGAGCCCTGCGCTGGGCTCCACACTGCAGTGCAGAGCCTGCTTGGGATTTTCTCTTTCCTTATCTTTCTGCCCCTCCTCTGCTCTCTCTCAAAATAAATAAACTTAAAAACAAACAAACAAACAAACAAACCCATACTTAAAAAACAAAAGAAAACCGTAAAACAGTGCTACTTGACACACGGTGGTTATTTCAAGGAAATGTACCTTATGTGACTGAGTTACAAGCTGACCTAGTTGCTTTCTCCATGGAACACTATATTCACTTGAAAGAAAATTAACAATCCAAATATGGTTATCCAGACATTATGGCTATGACAGGCATTTTCTGAAAAATGAAGTATGTCATTTTGAAGGAAAATAGACAAAATTTGTATCCAATGATAAAAGCAAATTTTATTAAAAATTTTAAAAATACATATTAATTTTAAAAATTAAAAATTAATTTTAATGACTTTTATTATTAAAAACATTTTAAATAGGCTTCATGCCCAGCACAGAGCCAACATGGGGCTTGAACTCATGATCCTGAGATCAAGACTTGAGCTGAAATCAAGAGTTGGATACACTTAATCGACTGAGCCACCCAAGGGCCCCATTAAAAGCAAATTTAAGAAAAGAGTGTGCAATGGAAAAAAGACAGTCTCTTTAGCAAATGGTGCTGGGAGAACTGGACAGCAACATGCAGAAGAATGAAACTAGACCACTTTCTTACACGATACACAAAAATAAACTCAAAATGGATGAAAGACCTCAATGTGAGACAGGTAACCATCAAAACCCTAGAGGAGAAAGCAGGCAACAACCTCGATCTCAGCTGCGGCAATTTCTTGCTCAACACATCTCCAAAGGCAAGGGAATTAAAAACAAAAATGAACTATTGGTACCTCCTGAAGATAAAAAGCTTCTGCACTGCAAAGGAAACAATCAACAAAACTAAAAGGCAACCGATGGAATGGGAAAAGATATTCGCAAATGACATATCGGATAAAGGGTTGGTATCCAAAATCTATAAAGAATTTAACAAACTCAACACCCGAAAAACAAATAATCCAGTGAAGAAATGGCCAGAAGACACAAATAGACACTTTTCCAAAGAAGACATCCAGATGGCCAACAGACACATGAAAAGACGCTCAACGTCACTCATCATCAGGGAAATACAAATCAAAACCACACTGAGATACCACCTCACATCAGTCAGAGTGGCTAAAATTAACAACTTAGGAAACAACAGAAGCTGGCAAGGATGTGGAGAAAAGGGAACCCTCCTGCACTGTCAGTGGGAATGCAAACTGTTGCAGCCACTCTGGAAAACAGTATGGAGGTTCCTCAAAAAATTAAAAATAGAACTACCCTACAACCCAACAATAGCACTACTAGGAATTTATCCAAAGGATACAGGAATGCTGATGCATAGGGGCACGTGTACCCCAATGTTTATAACAGCACTTTCAACAATAGCCAAAGTATGGAAAGAGGCCAAATGCCCATCAACTAATGAATGGATAAAGAAGATGTGGTTTATATATACAATGGAATACTACTTGGCAATGAGAAAGGATGAAATCCTGCCATTTGCAGCAACAAGGATGGAGCTGGAAGGTATTATGTTCAGTGAACTCAGTCAGAGAAAAACAGGTATCATATGTTTTCACTTATATGTGGATCCTGAGAAACTTAAAAGAAGACCATGGAGGAAGGGAAGGGAAGGGGAAAAAAATAGTTACAAACAGAGAGGGAGGGAGGCAAACCATAAGAGACTCTTAAATACAGAGAATAAGCTGAAGGTTGATGAGGGCGTGGGGGAGAGGGGAAAGTGGGTGATGGGCATTGAGGAGGGCACTTGCTGGGATGAGCACTAGGTGCTGTATGTAAGCGACGAACCATGGGAATCTACCACCCTCTGTAAAGAGCACACTTTACACACTGTATGTTAGACAATTTGACAATAAATTTTATTTAAAAAAATAAAGCAAATTTAAAATTTTAAAATTTGTTTTTAAGCAAAATTAGAATTTTTAAAAACTTTTATCTGCCACTGTGATCTTGACTTCTATCTGCCACTTGTGATACTTAAAAGAGTTTTCTAATGAAATTGATAGGGATGTTAACAAAGATGGGGGATTTTGGGTATTGTATAATAAAATGTCAACATTTGGAAGATATGCAGAACTCAGGAAACTAGTAATTTTCAAGTGGTTGATACATGGGTAAAAAAAACCATGCATGGGTAAAAGATCCACTCAAAGAGCAGATAGAACAATGGATCTTAATGTAACAGAAAATATTAGCTGATATGGTTTGAGTCTATAATGCAATCAATCACTTTTAAGAAACAACCACTTGTCAATTTGGGATATGAGACCAGATCAAAAAAGACCATGTGCAAGTATCTGAAAAGGCTATTAAAATACTATTCTCCTTTCCAGAAACATATCTATGTGAGGTCCAATATTCTTCATATATTTCACAGAAAACAACATGTCACAAGGGACCAAACAGAGAAGCAGATAGGAGAATCTAGCTGTCTTCCACAAAGCCTGACATTAAAGAAACTTTAGAAATGCAAAACTAAAGAAAAATATATTTTTTTAAACCTTTATAAGAACTTACTTGCATATCTAAATGAACATTTAAAATAATTATTCTATGGCACAAAAAACAGACACATAGACCAATGGAATAGAATAGAAACCCCAGAACTAGACCCACAAACGTATGGCCAACTCATCTTTGACAAAGCAGGAAAGAACATCCAATGGAAAAAAGACAGTCTCTTTAACAAATGGTGCTGGGAGAACTGGACAGCAACATGCAGAAGGTTGAAACTAGACCACTTTCTCACACCATTCACAAAAATAAACTCAAAATGGATAAAGGACCTGAATGTGAGACAGGAAACCATCAAAACCCTAGAGGAGAAAGCAGGAAAAGACCTCTCTGACCTCAGCCGTAGCAATCTCTTACTCGACACATCCCCAAAGGCAAGGGAATTAAAAGCAAAAGTGAATTACTGGGACCTTATGAAGATAAAAAGCTTCTGCACAGCAAAGGAAACAACCAACAAAACTAAAAGGCAACCAACGGAATGGGAAAAGATATTTGCAAATGACATATCGGACAAAGGGCTAGTCTCCAAAATCTATAAAGAGCTCACCAAACTCCACACCCGAAAAGCAAATAACCCAGTGAAGAAATGGGCAGAAAACATGAATAGACACTTCTCTAAAGAAGACATCCGGATGGCCAACAGGCACATGAAAAGATGTTCAGCGTCGCTCCTTATCAGGGAAATACAAATCAAAACCACACTCAGATATCACCTCACGCCAGTCAGAGTGGCCAAAACAAACAAATCAGGAGACTATAGATGCTGGAGAGGATATGGAGAAACTCTTGCACTGTTGGTGGGAATGCAAATTGGTGCAGCCGCTCTGGAAAGCAGTGTGGAGGTTCCTCAGAAAATTAAAAATAGACCTACCCTATGACCCAGCAATAGCACTGCTAGGAATTTATCCAAGGGACACAGGAGTACTGATGCATAGGGGCACTTGTACCCCAATGTTCATAGCAGCACTCTCAACAATAGCCAAATTATGGAAAGAGCCTAAATGTCCATCAACTGATGAATGGATAAAGAAATTGTGGTTTATATACACTATGGAATACTACGTGGCAATGAGAAAAAATGAAATATGGCCTTTTGTAGCAACGTGGATGGAACTGGAGAGTGTGATGCTAAGTGAAATAAGCCATACAGAGAAAGACAGATACCATATGGTTTCACTCTTATGTGGATCCTGAGAAACTTAACAGGAACCCATGGGGGAGGGGAAGGAAAAAAAAAAAAAAAGAGGTTAGAGTGGGAGAGAGCCAAAGCATAAGAGACTGTTGAGAACTGAGAGCAAACTGAGGGTTGATGGGGGGTGGGAGGGAGGAGAGGGTGGGTGATGGGTATTGAGGAGGGCACCTTTTGGGATGAGCACTGGGTGTTGTATGGAAACCAATTTGACAATAAATTTCATATATAAATAAAAAAAAAAATAAAGAGAATGTTGTCAAAAAAAATAAATAAATAAAATAATTATTCTAGGAGGTGAACCATTCTATTATCTTTCAATCTCCTAAATGTGTTATTAGATACATATTTAAGTAAATTAAAATGAATTAAATTAATACTGCTTCTTTACTGTACATCATATTTTTAAACCACATGTCTCGCGGTATCATCAAACAATAACTTGTACTCACTGGTACAGAAAATAAAATTAGATATATGAAATACTAACTGTTTAATTTTGAAAGAAATGAATATGAATATTTATGCTACAGCCATATACCATTACTATTTACTTCATAGATCAACAAAAGGTTTTTCAGCATCTATATGAAGAAAACAATAATAAATTATAATAAATCTGAACTCCAGTAATGGGTCATCACTTATCTCTACTGACTTCAAAATAACAGAAACAAAGTATTCTCATCAAAATAAATTCTATATTTTTCCAGTATTAGTTTTAAATATTTATTAATTGCATTCCAAATATTGTTTATAACATATATAAATAATATAAAAGTAATACTCATGCCCAGCTTCAAAAGTAGAACATTAATATGACCTTTAAGGCTCCCTGTGAACTAACCCATCTTTTGCCAAAAGAGCCACTCTCCTGATTTTGCATTTATCTTCCCTTGCTTTTCTCCAGCATTAACTTTTCATCTATTGGAGGCAAAAGTTTAAGAAAGAAACCATAATGTTGGAATTAGTGTCAAAAGGAGTAGAGAGGAAGACATGTGAAATGCAATACTGGGTGCTAGAACTCTTGGAACTTACGTACCAATTAGGCATATTCAATGATGAAGAAGGAGGATTTCAGGATGAACCCTAGACTTAGTACTGCAAGAATAATTACAGGTGCAATCAACTTGGATTTAAAATAGTTTAAGAAAAATAAATTAGGAATTTTTTTAGATCACTCTTTATTTTTGTTGAAGATAGAAATAATGACTTCAGAAAATAGTACTTTAAAATACTGAAAGACAAAGACCATTTTTATATATTTTTATGGGAAAACAAACAGAAATCAGAATTTTAAGATAGCTTTGAAAAGATAAAAACTACTCAAATAAATCAATGAACACCCCAAGTAAGCAGGAATCCAAGTTCTTAGAATTAAAGGCATAGCACCAGATCATTCTAAAATGGCCATCCTGGATTAATAGGAGTGGATTTTGAATTAGGTCTTTTCCCCTCACTTTTCATTTTCAGCTCCTACCATTTTGTTAAGTTTATTTGTCACCTCATAATCTGAAACAGCTTAGATGGGAAGGTACGATAAAAAATTCTAGGGGCACCTGGGTGGCTCAGTTGGTTGAGCATCAGACTTTGGCTCGGGTCATGATCTCACAGCTCGTGGGTTTGAGCCCTGTGTCAGGCTCTGTGCTGACAGCATGGAGCCTGGAGCCTACTTCCGATTCGGTGTCTCCCTCTCTCCCTTCCCCTCCCCCTCTTGTACTCGGTCTCTCTCTCTCTCTCTCAAAAATAAATATTTTTAAGATTTCTATAAAGATTTGGAAAAAATAAATGAATTAACATTTGCTTTATACTAGTGTATAATTATGCACTTCTTTAATCCAAAGCTGTAAATCCAAGCCATTGTATTCACTAAGAAAATGCTTTATGTATGTATGTATCAACACACACGTGAATACAATTTTAGTTAAGAATAAAATATACATCATTTGTGAAAACTGATATATATAGTCAAATAATAAGGGGCCAAAATAGTGAAAAAGCAAGGACATTATAAGCATATTTTTCCAGAGGAAATTAAAATAAGATGAATGCTCAAAGTAAGAGTAGAGGTGACAGAGACATGAGAAAAAAGATCAATACACAGTTACATTTCCAGGCTAACATAGTTAAAAACTATATTATATTCAATACTCATTTCTATTTATCCCTATGAAATAGATTTGTTCATGTACCAGTAGCTGAAGAACCAGGTATAGAAGTTCACCTGTTCACCACGAATTCTTCTGCTACTACTGTGGACAGACATGAGAAAAGACTACAAATCATCTGGAAAAGGAAGTGTACACCCACACCCCTATCATAATACAGATGGATGAAAAGTCTGAGAACTTGCCTCTTTCTCAGTGTCTCTAGAGATACATGTCCACTGGTTCTCCTTCACACTGTACGCCCAGAAGTCAGCAAGATCTTGAGTTCCATCCCAGCCACCAAACAAATAAACGGTCTCTATGAAAATTAGAAAAATATGTATAAAAAAAACTTAATGATAAAATTTAAGTAAATGCACCCAGATCTAGCCTTTGTTTCTAAGATCATTTAAGGCATATCTAAATAAACTTAAAAATGAAATTTGTAAATGGATGGCATTCCAAAATATACCCTAGACTAGTATCTCCTAAACATGGGTATATGGAAAGGCTGCTGTAGGACCACCATTTCGAGAGACTTATAAAAGTACAAATAACTAAGAGACATCCTCAAGATTCTGATTTCATAGGTCTTCAGTGGGTAAGAAGAGTATGCATTTTTTAGTTTCCAGCGTGAATCTGATGTGCAGCCAGTTTAGGACTCTCTGTGTTAGGTTGTGGAAAGTTCACATTTGGCAGTTTCTTAGCAATGCAGCTTCACATCGTTAAAAAAAAAAAAAAAAAAAAAAAGGAACCCTAAGGGAAAAGATGGCCTAAAATACAACATAAAGACATCTCGCGACTTCTGGAAAAAAACAAACAACCCTTCACATTAAAACTATTTCCCTTGGGGCGCCTGGGTGGCGCAGTCGGTTAAGCGTCCGACTTCAGCCAGGTCACGATCTCGCGGTCCGTGAGTTCGAGCCCCGCGTCGGGCTCTGGGCTGATGGCTCAGAGCCTGGAGCCTGTTTCCGATTCTGTGTCTCCCTCTCTCTCTGTCCCTCCCCCGTTCATGCTCTGTCTCTCTCTGTCCCAAAAATAAATAAAAATGTTGAAAAAAAAATTAAAAAAAAAAAAAACTATTTCCCTCTATCGCAATATCAAAAACAATGGTTAAAACTAGCTGTGAGTTAGTTAGACACCTTAAGAATAAGGTGATGTACAGCCTTGGCATTCCAATGGAAAATGGGGAAATTTCTTCCAAATATACAATGGTAGGGGTAACTCCTCAGAAATCAACCTTTAAGTCATTCTAGGTATCTTGAGAACTTGGTTTCTTTTAACTCTGAAATGTCTATTATACCCATGGACTGCTGCACTGCAACAAAATAGATTTCTTGCCCAGTGGGTAGTGAAAATCTTTACACATAACACCATGTCCCATCCACATCCTTCTTTATAATAGTGCCTTTCTTTTCTTCAAATATAACCCCCTTTGAAATGACTCTGTCTACTTGTTACACAAGTTCTACCAATTTATTTATTTTTTTAAGTTATGGCATTTCTTTCCTTTTTTTTTTTTTAATTTTTTTTTTCAACGTTTTTGTTTTATTTTTGGGACAGAGAGAGACAGAGCATGAACGGGGGAGGGACAGAGAGAGAGGGAGACACAGAATCGGAAACAGGCTCCAGGCTCTGAGCCATCAGCCCAGAGCCCGATGCGGGGCTCGAACTCATGGACCACGAGATCGTGACCTGGCTGAAGTCGGACACTTAACCGACTGCGCCACCCAGGCGCCCCTCTTTCCTTTTTTTTTAAGTAAACTCTATGCCAACGTAGGGCGCAAAGTCACCACCCCAAAGTCAAGAGTCACATGCTCTACCAACTGAGCCAGCCAGGTACCCCCCTTTTTAAAAAAGTTAAATAAGACATACAGGAACACTATAAAACCACCTACTACCTAACTGACACGCCCTAGGCCTACATATGTGGAGGCTGGCATCTAAGTTATGTCCTACCATGAAGGGTTACAATTCAAAGTGCACTTCAAAATACTGTGACACCATTAAGAAAATTCTTGCCACTCACAGAGCTAGGCTTTTGTCTAAGAAATTTTTATCATATTTTCATATAATTTCAAACCCTAAGTGAATTTTCTAAGTGAAATGCCCCATTCTATGCCCTAAGAAGCTAGGGAAATCAAAACAATGCTTCTGGGTAGGAACATACCATTGGGACAGGACCGAGTTCTAGTGCTAACTGGGTAGTCAAATCAAGTACAGGCCACAGAATCTCCCTGGGTCTTAGTTTTTTCACTTACAAAACTCTCAGTGTTGTGGTATAGTTCTTCAGATGTAAGTTACACAAAAACATTCTGAAGTCTATCAAGCATGAACAGCATTTTTACCTCTAAGACATGCACAAAAATAAAAAATCCTCTGTGGTTACTAAGTGCCACAGATGCAATAAAAACAGCATTATTGTATCTGATTTCATGTCTAACTCAGTACCTAGAACACTCTGGCTCTGTACAAATGTGAAATAATGGCAATTATTTTAAACTGTTAAAAAATAATATCTCAGAACTATACAACAATCCATTTTCATTAGTTAAGTAACATTCTGTTTCCCAAATGACATGCGGTGATGCCCAGATACTTCAAGTTTTACAAGAATAAAAAAATTAAAGAATTTTCATCTGCCTTAAAAATTATTTGCCAAGGCTTCACTGTAAATGCAATTAACCCTGATAAATTCTGAGGCCAGGAGAGGGAGGCGATATATAACTAAAATAGCAATAGCAATTGACCTTTTGTTTTATAGTGTTTCTGGGTACCCTTTGGATAAGGTTACCCTGGTTCATTAACTTTAATAACCCTTCCTCTTGGGCTCTGGGTTCTCAATGTTCTTTCTGAAAAGCAGGTCTCTTTGTACGCATAAATTCTCACAGCAAAGAAAACCCACATTTCCACAACAGCCTCATTGATAGCTGAGCAAAATAAAATCTGGCAGAGAGCAAGCATCCCAATGGAATTAATCCAAGATGTCATTCTTGTCTGTGAATGCTTTGTAGTCCCAGTTGAAGTTTAATAGTAAAATTGAATGAGTCGGATGGAAGCAGGACCTTTTGACATACCTGAATGAAATGCATGACAAATTTTTAATTAAATCATCTCATCATTTAAATCATTCAGAGATGAAATATTATCTAGAAATAAACACGAGCAAAAGTATTAATTAATGAGTAAAGGGTATCAAAAACTTTTAAAGATTATAGAAATCACTGGAGAGAACTGTAGGGAGAAGGAAACAGAAAAAACATTATTCGCAACGGGGTCCAGTCTCATGCTTATAGGTTATGTAACAATTCACGTACATCCCTGGGCAGTACAGTCCTCCTCAAGCAGCAGCTCTTTCTCTATATTTTTTTCTTAAAGGAGCACAGGCTATTGTGGCTATCCATTTCTCCCAGCACGCAGAGGATCTTGCTTGGGATCCTGTCTCCCTCTCTCTCTGCCCCTCCTCCTGCTCACACTAGCACGTGCTCTCTCTCAAATAAACATTAAAAAAAAAAAAGAATATAAAACAGGCACATAAGTCACCATAACGCAGGGCAGCCTAAGTGCCATAAGAAAGGTAAAAAGCACCATGGGGAGTTCAAAAGAGGGAAGTGAGTATACCTGGTGGAAGGGACTCAGGAAAGGTTTCATGGTGGCAGTGGCATGTGACCTATCCAGCAGAAGATGGCTTTGGTGGCAGAATGGGAAACGGACAGGAGGACTTTTCAAGCAGAGTAAAAAGTATAACAAAGGTACAGAGACAGAAAAACACGTGAGAAGTATCTTAAAGCACATGGATTCTAAAGTCAGGCAGATCTCAGATAGAATTAAAGCTCTACCACTGTCGGTCTCCTTACATCCAAAACAGCACACAAGCACCTAGTTTATAAAGCTACTGTGAGAGTTAAATTAAATAATGCATGCAAAGTGGTTAACACTGTGTGATGAATAAACGCACTGTTCGATTTAAAAGAACACAAAAGGTTAAAAAGACAGGTAGTGGCCAGATCGTGGAAGGGGTTAAATAACAACATAAAGGCTCCGAACTCAACTCCACAGACCATACAGTAGCTTCAGAAAATCCTAAGCAGACATGCAACTAGGCCAATTCTGAACGTGAAGCATGATAGGACTTGATCAAGAAGGAGAAGCCGGCAAAAGAGAGGGATTGGAAGTAAAGTGACCAATAACGGCCTAAGTTCAAGATGTCAAACCAATTTCATTCTAAGAGACTGAATCAATGATCAATCAATCTGTTGTTACTGAGGCCACAAAAACTAAAATTCAACCACATTCTTAAGCACAAATCTCTTTGGCACCAGTACTAAATAAACCCTATAATTACTTACTACTAGCAGTACTCGTATACACATCTTATTTACACTAAAAATAAGGTAGAAATGTTAACACATCAGTGTCTTAACACCATTCTGCACAAAGAGGCAGGCTTTTTATCTTATGAGCCTGACTGCAGTACCTATCCTCCTACTAATTCCTCTGGGTAAATCTGACTTTACTGTCTGAAAAATCCTCCACAAGATGGCACACTATTTTCGTAATTAGATCCATGCTTCCACTTTGAAACCATATGGAATACACATACACTCACATAGCATGGGCCCAACCTTAAATAAAATTTATGTGCCAAAAAGGAGAAGGTAGGAGAAGAGTTAACAAGATAGTAAAGGAAGTTACTTTAATTCTTAGTTCAATTAATAATATAGACAATGAGAAAAACAAATGAAATTAAAAAAAAGTTTTAAGAAACACAAATTTATAGTCAAGATAAAAATGAAACCCTGTCAGGGCATTTAATTCAAGAGTTTAATCCTTCTGAAAACGCAGTTAGTAAGACCTTAAATTAACTTGAAAATTTTGAAGAGAGGAATACATGAGAAGGGGAAAGCTGTTTTACATATTCTTCAACCTTGTCTTCTTTAGCCGTTCCCTTGAACTCTCATGACCCAACAAATTATCAACTAGATTTATCTGCCTCCCTTTTTAAATAGAACCATATTCTTACTATAGCTATAATTACAAAACTATCTTGAGACTGATCCTTTGGTTAAATTCAACATACACTTTCCCTGCTAAAAGGCTGTATTTTCAGTATATATATTTGAATATATTTTGTATCCTTAATTAAGGCTGGATTTCCAGGGTGTCTGGGTGGCTCAGTCAGTTGAGCATCCAACTTCAGCTTAGGTCATGATCTCATGGTCCAGTCCATGGGTTTGAGCCCCGTATCAGGCTCTGTGCTAACAGCTCAAAGCCTGGAGCCTGCTTCAGATTCTGTGTCTCCCTCTCTCTCTCTCTCTCTCTGCCCCTCCCCTGCTCATACTCTGGCTCTGTCTCTCTCTCTCTCTCTCTCAAAAATAAATAAACATTAAAAAAAATTTTTTTTAAAGGCTGGATTTCCAGAATTCTTTTCTGGTAACTGTATAAAAGAAAAAACACTCATGACATAGCTAAAGAAATATAGCCAAATGAATGTATTTGTAATTCACAACTAAAACTCATATTCACCTATTTCCTTCAAAAGTTTCTTTAAGGAATTTAAGGAAAATCTATATATGGCATTGTGGAAAGAAAGAAAAGAAAAAAGAAAAAAGAAAAAAGGAAGGGTGGAGGGAGGAAGAGAGAAAGAAAGACAAAGAGGGAGGGAGGGAGAGAGGGAAGGAAGAACAAACGAACTTTCATATAATTAGTACAGAATAGTCAAAGGTTCAGATTTCCACAAAAGGGCTCTACCAAGTGACAAGCAACACCCCTTTAATTTCTTTTGTAGATATCAAATACCAGGACTTTGCCTGAGTCTTACTACCTATCCTGAGAGAGGAAAAAAGGCTGCACGGCACTGCAGGTTCTCAAAATTCAATGAGAGTTCCACAGCAAAGAACTGCCTGGTACAATGGATATTTAAATTTTCATCTGACTTCTTCAGAAGTCTTTCAGACTTCTACACTGAAATAGAACAGACATGCCATTTCTCTCTTTAAATTTGTGTTATTTTACCCAGAGCTGAAACATAATTCAGAGTTGAAGAACTGAAGTAGAGAGGTACCAGGTATAGGGATTATAGTCAATAAAACTGACATCCACATTCAAAATAGGACAAATAGGGCAGTAGGACAAAATACCATATTTCTTCTCTACCACAGTAGAAATGACAGAATTCGCTCAGGATGGTAGAAAGCTCTGAAATTAAATAGTAAAATGTATGCCATCAAGTACTTTTCTAAATAATTACTCCATCCTTAGAGCTGTAGCAAAATGAAAAAAAAAAAAACTATAAAGTGGAAAAAAAAAAGAAAATTTAGGCACCATTATATTTTTAATATTTAAGAAAATGAGACACACGAAACACTGGGAAGCAATAATTGCTTTGAAATACAAGCCACTTTAAGGAAGTTGAAATGAACTTTATGAAGTTTTACTGTAGTGAAGGTGTTCTTAACTTTTTGAGTTAAGGTTCTTTTGATAATCTGGGGGCACCTGGGTGGCTCAGTTGGTCAAGCATCTGGTTCTTGATTTTGGCTCAGGTCATGATGCCATGGTTTGTGAGATCAAGCCCCACGTCAGTCTCTCTACTGACAGAGAGGAGCCTGCTTGGAATTTCCTCTCCCTCTCTTTCTCTGAAAATAAATATATAAACTTAAAAAAAAAAAAAAGAGGCTTTTGATGACCTGAATTCATGGATTCTCTCAGAAAAATGTACATACAGACAAAATTTTGTATATATCTTCACCAGGTAAAGAGCTCTTGCCCTGGAGATCTTTAAAATGCATACTTGAAACAGTGACTGGGTGCCTCTAAACTACATTTTACTACTTTGGCATCAACTTTATAAACGTAAAACTTCTAGGTTCTTTAAACTATTTGGGGAAAGTCATCCTTTCCTACTAAACCTACTTAATCCTTATGAGCAAAATTCTTAAATTTTCTAAAAATCTTAGAAGTGTATTTATGATTTCCCTTCCTTTCTAAAACATCCATGACAATGTATATAAAAGATGAAACAAGGGGCGCCTGGGTGGCTCAGTCGGTTGAGCGTCCGGCTTCGGCTCAGGTCATGATCTCACGGTCCGTGAGTTCGAGCCCCGCGTCGGGCTCTGTGCTGACAGCTCACAGCCTGGAGCCTGTTTCAGATTCTGTGTCTCCCTCTCTCTGACCCTCCTCCGTTCATGCCCTCTCTGTCTCAAAAATAAATAAACGTTAAAAAAAAAAATTAAAAAAAAATAAAAGATGAAACAAATTATACTGAAATAACATTGGTTAGTTAGAACGTGGGATTATGGGTAAGTTATTATTTTTTTCCTTAAGACTGCCTTTCAAGTTGTTTTAAATTATTTTTCAAAAGGTTTTAGTTGTTTTAAAATATTTCTACTGTAAAATTCTGTCAAAAACACAAACAAAAAGAAAGGTCTCTAGGCTTGCATAGAATTCTCTCATCAGAACCAATCAGTATATATTGTATATTACTATGTTGCACATAAAAATACATACTGTATAAATAATATATACATTATATATATTATTTAATTCTCCCAACAATTTATTATTCCTATTTTTATCATCATTACAACTCATTCACGTTCAAAGAAAAAGTCAGGATTCAAACCCAGGTATGTCTAACACATACACCCCTTTCTCACAAACTCAAACCTCAGCCTATACTTGGTTGCTATGTCAATAAGACTGGACTAGAAAAAGTTCTTTCAAAGATCTGCAATAAATATAATCTTTTCGAGGATGATTAAGGTCAACCTCATGGTAGCAGTTATAAGAGGGCTCTGGGGGGGCGCCTGGGTGGCGCAGTCGGTTAAGCATCTGACTTCAGCCAGGTCACGATCTCGTGCTCCGTGAGTTCGAGCCCCGCGTCAGGCTCTGGGCTGATGGCTCAGAGCCTGGAGCCTGTTTCCGATTCTGTGTCTCCCTCTCTCTCTGCCCCTCCCCTGTTCATGCTCTGTCTCTCTCTGTCCCAAAAATAAATAAATGTTGAAAAAAAAAATTAAAAAAAAAAAAAAAAAGAGGGCTCTGGTACATATATTATGAAATAAAAAAGTATATGAAAACACTTTGGTAAATCATGCTATTAATAGTTTTATAACAGAAATAGAAAGATTTATAAAGAACAAACCCAAAAACATCCCAGATTCTGGTTTGTACCCAAATTAAATTCAGAAAGCACCAAATGTTGCCCTAAAGAATGCGAAGCTCTACATAACATTTAATTTTTCTACATTGATCCTAAACTAATGATAACTACAGCTTTAAGGAAGCATAGTCTATGTTCAAGAATAAGCAGAATCACCAGAAAAGTTAAATATATTAGAATATAACAACATAAATTCACCTCACAAAAATATTAGTCTGTTATAATAAATGACATTATAACACAATCTACTCATCAAGGATTACAGCAATGTCAGAGTATAGTTTCCAAGTAAATATTTTTCTTTCTACTTGAAGGAAAATGGATTTTAAAATTTTGATTCAATTCAATGAATATTTAGTGTACGTGTCCTCCAGACCAGGCTTTGTGGCCATAAAATTAACCAAGGCAAGAGGTCTGCCATTCCCCTCTCAGTAAGACCACTAAGACTGGCGGACAGAGATGGGGAAACTGCATAGAGAGGCAGGGGATACATACCACACATTCAAGCACCTCTAAAACAATACGGAAATCGTAGTAAAAATAATAGTATGAAAAATGTGCTGTGTAAATACACAGAGGGAAATGATTATTCTGCCCAGACCTGTCTACTGAACCTCAAACTAATATATCTAACTACGTATTTGACAGACCTACTTGGATGTCTAACTGGCATCTCAAACTTAACCTGACTAAACCTGAGTTGCTGAACAATCTACCATATTTGATCCTCTTGTTTTACTCATCTAGGGAATGGCTACACTATTTTTCCAATTGCTCAAGTCACAACCTTCAGTCATCCTTCACTGCTTTCTCTCACACCTCACATCCAATCCATCAGCAAATAATGTCAACTGACACCTTCAAATACATCCAAAATTCCACCAATTCTCAACATTACTGTTACCACTTTGGCGTAAGCCAATGCTATTATCATTCTCCAGTAAGCCAACTGCTTCCTAAAAGGTCTCTCTGCTTCTGCCCTTAATCCAATTTGTCTTGTTAAAATGTAAAGTCAGTTCATCACACTTTTTTTTTAACGTTTATTTTTATTTTTGATAAGAGAGAGGGAGAACAAGCATGCTTGAAGTGGGGAGGGGCAGAGAAAAAGGTAGACAGAGGATCTGAAGCAGGATCTGCCCTGACAGCCGAGAGCCTGATGAGGGGCTCGAACTCACGAACCGTGACATCGTGACCTGAGCCAAAGTTGGACGTTCAGCAGACTGAGCCACCCAGGTGCCCCATTTCATCACACTTCTTAAAGTCCAACAATGCCTTCCCATCTCACTGTGAATAAAGGTAAAGTGCTAACAAAGGCCTAAAAGACTGAACACAATCTGGCCCCTCATTACCTCTCTAATTTTATCACCTACTACTCTCTTCTTCATACACCCCAGATTTAGCAACAAATAATCTGGGAAAAATACAAGGAGAGGGGAGGGGTGGGTAACGGTTTACTTTGTAACACTATTATTTCAAATATGAATACCACTTAAGAATAAGTAATGAATTTTATTTGAAATTGTGACTACTCAGTTCAACACTATTTACCATAGAATGTCAAAAATTAATATAAGTATTAACCCTTAAAAAATATGGTAATGCGGGGTGCCTGAGTGGCTCAGTCAGTTAAACGTCCGGCTTTGGCTCAGGTCATGATCTCATGGTTCGTGGGTTCCAGCCCCACATTGGGCTCTGTGCTGACAGCTCACAGCCTGGAGCCTCTTCAGATTCTGTGTCTTCCTCTCTCTCTGCCCTTCCCCCACTCACGCTCTGTCTCTGTCTTTCAAAAATAAATAAACATTAAAAAAAATATACATATGTGTGTGTGTGTATATATATGTATATATACACACACACACACACACACACACACATATACATATATATATATGGTAACGGATCTTCGCAGTAAACTCCACAAAGACAGACAAAAACACTAAAAATCGTTTCAAGAGTATCCCGGGCCCCCATAAAGCCCATTCATAAATAGGACAGAGAATGGTGGCAGAAAAGAATATACGTGTAAAAGTTACATGTGGTTAAGAAATAAGCATATGTATATTTATTGGATGCTCAGGTAGAAAAAAAGATACTTAAGATTCCACAGCTGAGTCAAACTTGTACCTGTAGGAGGGAAGAGATTTGGGGAGAGAGACTAGGATTAGGAAAGCAAGTTCCTAAGCCTTGAAATGAACCTTTTCCAGAGACCCCAATAATACTCCTAAACCAGCTCACAGGTTACTATACAAATCTAGCAGTTAATTTTAAGAGAAATGTTATCATTTCTTTGTTACTCATAAAACATTTGTGAAAATACATTAATGCCTAGAAGATTATTACCTATGCTGTGATAACTTTTGTACTTAATTGTTTTATGACGTGAATCAACAAATTATTCCTGAAGCACTATGAATCAGCTTAACACAACAACAGAACTGCAAAAGTAAAACTAATTTATTACGTGGATCGATATTGGCACTCCCTGAAGTAAAGTTTTCTAAAACCAAACAATAAAGTAAAATTACACTGACTTCTTGGTATTATTTGCTTTTCCAGATGGTAATTTGAAATCTACTATAATTTTAGCATTAACCTCTAAATACAATGGTACCTAAGCTGTCCTAGGCTGTAGAAACCTAGGGAAAATTTTCAGTACCAAGGTACAGAATAAAATTTAAAAGGCAGCGAAGAAGAATAACTAAAACGAATTATTTATAGGCTTGTGAACAATGTTAAGCAATTAGTGGGTCTACCAACACTTAAGCTACTTACCCTGATATTCTTTCTCTCAAAAAAGATCTTAATTCTCTTTTATTGCAATAATGCCCATATTATGGCATGAAAATATGAATGCACTGAAAAGCCAGAAGAAATACTCCAACAATTTGCTATGAAAATCAAAAACATAGACAATCACACACACACACACACACACACACACACACACACACACACAGAGCTACAAAGGGCTACACGTTTCTTTTAGTTTATCTAATGTTCTCTGTGCAGCAGCCTCTCCTCTCTCCTATGTCGCTACCTTGTCTATATTAAAGCTATGGCTAATGTCTATTTTCTTTGCAACTTGGTTATGGTCGATAACATTTAACCTCTGCAATGGATGGGAAAAAGTACCTTCGTGCTTACCTGATACTTTTAAATGTGTAATTTTTAAACGAATTTGCTTTCCATTGCAAGTATTCCTCACCTGTTTGAACATCAATAACCATCTGATGGCCCCCTCTCATTCCTGGTCGGTTATCTTCTCCATCACCTGAAGAAGAAACAATATTTTATTTTAAAAGAATAACACAGAATAACTGTAAATCTAGACTAACTTCGTAAGTCTGTAACGAGTAGTGTAAATAATACATTTACTCATTCAATATTAAGAACCAGTAAAAAGACTCAAAAGAAGAGTGTAACTGTGTTTACAGTAATTACCTTGCTCCTTTTCCTGCTTTCTTTCAGGCTATTAATGCAACAGGAAACTATTTTCAATGTATTTATGACCAGTGCCATAAATCAGCAAGAACAGAGGATATTCCACAAAAGCATAAGACAATAAACTCTAAAGTACTGGAGTGACACAGTAAAGGTGGAAAGCAGTTACAGGTCTCTGTACCAGGCATACCTAACTTAGTATAATGAATTTCAAAGTTCATACAGCTAGCTACTGAAAACCAAGATGTTATCGTTTCATATTAATTTATATTACCACATAGTTTACCAAATATTTTGAGTACTGACTGAGAAGTGTTAAGATTTACTTCCTTTTGTTTTTGTTTTTTTTTTAATATTTTTTTAACGTTTATTTATTTTTGAGACAGAGAGAGACAGAGCATGAACGGGGGAGGGGCAGAGAGAGAGGGAGACACAGAATCGGAAGCAGGTTCCAGGCTCCGAGCTGTCAGCCCAGAGCCCGATGCGGGGCTCGAACTCACGGACCGCGAGATCGTGACCTGGCTGAAGTCGGACGCTTAACCGACTGCGCCACCCAGGCACCCAGATTTACTTCCTTTTGATTCCTATTTCCATCACAGAGCTTAATGGGAAGTTTGAAATATAATCAAGGAAACTTTAAAACTTCTGTAGAACTACTGTTCAACTTATATCAAATCTTACTTTATACCAAATCTTGTATTAATGAAGATATAACTTCATTTCAGTGGTTCAGTAGGGTTGTAGGATTCTAATGTCTTACTTAATGTAAACCAAAAAACCTAAGATTTTCTTTATACCTCTCCTAATAATTGAAATACATTACTTTGGTTAATAATTTTCCCTGTATCAGCTTTCTCCTATGTAAAACAGGGACCATCCAAGATTTTACTAATTTCACAGGGGTACCATGAAAAAGACTGAAATGTCAGTTCTCATATGCAGAAAGAAAATGAGATGCAAAACAGAAACATTCCATTACTGCTATGTTCAAGGACCATTCCTTCAGAAGTTCTCTGTAAACCTTCTCCTTTCCAATAGTTAAGATTTTGCAGCTCATCATATTGAAGTTTGATCTTTTCTTCCTTCTTCCCCCCCAATCAGGATTGCCATTTTCAAGAATAGACTAAAACACTAACATTTGCATTTTATATATTTAATCCATTAGTTTTCCAATAAACAACTAAAATCTGTCTGCTACGTGTTTCTCTGATGAAAATTACCTCAAAAATGACTGATAAAGGAGAAACGACGTCTGAATAATAGAAATTATGGAGGTTCATAAGCAATTTTCCCAGTATATTAATGTTTATTTTATTTATTTTTTTTTAACGTTTATTTTATTTTTTTTTTTTTGGGACAGAGAGAGACAGAGCTTGAACGGGGGAGGGGCAGAGAGAGAGGGAGACACAGAATCGGAAACAGGCTCCAGGCTCTGAGCCATCAGCCCAGAGCCTGACACGGGGCTCAAACTCACGGACCGCGAGATCGTGACCTGGCTGAAGTCGGCCGCTTAACCGACTGCGCCACCCAGGCGCCCCCAGTATATTAATGTTTAACACCATCAGGGGAGAGCTTTCTCACAATTAAAGAAAAGGGTTTAGCAATTTATGAAGTCTGTAGGAAAACGTTAAATATCCATAGAACTGTCTTTCCTTAATGCAAGTAACTGCACTAACCAATTGCTGCACTTTCCACTATGTTAACCATCTGGCAAAGCAGGGAGTCAAGAACAAGAAGTGACAAATATTTCCCCCTGTAGGACAAAATGGATTAATGAAAAGTACGTCCTGGATCAGATTTTGATAAAGTTTTGATAAATACCCTCTAGGGTCAACAGCTCAAAGACGGAAGCAAGAGTCCAAGGGTTTAAGGCTCCAAAGTCACTGTGATGCTCAATATAAGTGCCTGTGAAGAGTTAACTGTACTAGTTTTTATTTTTATTAGGGTTACTACACTAGTTTTCATTAATATACGCTTAAAATGTTCCATGGATTTAGACTGGTAGGCCCCATTCCTACTTTTCTCATAAGCCCTGTTAGCTTCAGCAAGCAATTCTGCAGAATCGAAGGTTTATCAGGAACATGTCTAGCATTACAATACATATGCCCATAATTTTACAGTACCTCTATAAAGGCAGTTTATGAGGGTATTCTGTGTGAAAACCGCTCAGCCTTCTGTTTTAGTGGTGAAACAAAAAGATTCAAGAGAAAAATATAATAAACTAACTCATCTAGTTAAGGTACCTAGGTCTTGTTTTAAACACCTGCTTTTCCTTTGCAAAGCATTGGATAACTTGAGAAGAGTGAAGCTGAGACATGACAGCAAGACTCACAATCTAGAAAACAGGGCTTACCCTTGGTGCTTTTGGGAATGATTTGACTCCATCGTGGCTTATATTCTTGTTGACTGATATATTGATTGAATAAACCATCTGCAAATATCAAAGAACGAGAGAGAATTTTACATTAACCGGCTTACGCTTTTTATTGTAGTGAAAAAAAAAAAAGCCTTCATTAAGGGAAATTACGAATACACTAAGAATAGCACACTTCCATAAAATGTGTCACTTCAGTTCTCACGTTATCTCAAATATAAATAGTACGGTACTAGTTGACACAACCATGTAAACAAACTCTTTTAGTGGCAGCTCATACTCAATTTACTGCTTTCCCTGTTTTGGTCGCTACTAAGAAAAGACCACAGAAGAAACGTTGCACCGCAACAACTCTGGTCCAGGCCCTTATAGCTTCAGGAAAAACAAAGTGAAAATTCATATTTAAAGTGAAAATTCCATTTTTACATCATTTTCTTTAAGTACAAAACTACAGAGATAAAAGTACCAGTAATGGTAGGGTTACATATTTACCAAATACTTATGAAGTGTTAAAATTCATTCTGTCTTAGTTAAGACAGACTAAATATGATTTAATTCTAAAATCAACTTTACAGGGGCACTTGGGTGGCTCAGTCAGTTAAGTGTCCGACTTCGGCTCAGGTCATGATCTTGCAATTCGTGGGTTTGAGCCCCGTGTCGGGCTCTGTGCTGACAGCTCAGAGCCTGGGGCCTGCTTTGGATCTGTGTCTCCCCCTCCCTCTGCCCTCCCCCCCATCACTCTGTCTCTCTCGCTCTAAAAAATAAACATTAAAAAAAATTAAAACACCTTATGAACGAGGCATTATCATCTCCATTTTTACACATAGGGAGATGTGTGTTTACAGAAATGAATGAACCTCACTAAAATCATGCAGCATTTAGTGGTGGACAGAGATTTATGTTTCACTGTTTTATTTCTGAATTTATTATTTCATCGATAAATTCTTAATCTACTTCTTAAGGGTTGTTACACTAGTTGCCATAGTGATTATGAAGACTGAACTACCCACATATATATCCATTTCATCCCAAATAATTATCAAAACCTAATCCCATGCCCATCAACAAAGGTTAGTTTAGGAATGGTGTGGAACTCAATTCTGGCTAATGTGTCCAATGTTCCCTTTGCTTCTAAACAGACATACCGAAAAGAAAAATCTGCTTCTATTCCTCTGGAAACTTTCCTATCTGTACGCAATATACATAACTGCTACAGCCAATCTATAGAGGCAGGAGAATGAAGTCAATTCTCTAATGATGACAATGCAGAGAGAGAAAAAGAAACTGCATCACTGAATTGACTAACAATGGAATCTACCTCTGGACTTCTTATTATGTCATATAATAACATTTTCTTACCTTTTTAAAAATATGTTTGTTTACTTATTTTTGAGAGAGAGAGCACGAGCAAGAGCTGGAGTGTGCACAAGCTGGGGAGGGGCAGAGAGAGAGAAAAAAAGCAGAGAATCCCAAGCAGGCTCTGCACTGTCAGCCCAGAGCCCAATATGGGGCTTGAACCCAGAGACCGTAAGATTATGACCTGAGCTGAAATCAAGAGTTGCTTAACTGACTGAGCCATCCAGGCATCCCTACATTTTCTTCAACAAGAGTTTTCTTTTACATGAATCCAAATAGATTCTAAAGACAACTTTATTGTAAATTCTATCATTTGACTCTGAAAAAAGGTTTTCCCTTTTACTTTATTTAGTCCCTGAACGTAAATTTGTAAGTAAAACGGTCTGTTCCCCATGACAGTGTAATACACAGAAATCTCCCTAATTTCTTTCTTTTCTGGGTAATTATGAAGATCAATTATAACCATACCCTTTAGCTTTCAAGTCTTTTCAGATGACTTTAAGTGAAAGCTTCCATCTTGGGATATATACTCCTCTAGCTGTTCTTTTTCTTTGCCTTTAGGTCTTCAACAAAATTCTCGCAAAAAGAAAGTTCTAATATTCATCTTTCCTTTTTTAAAATAGCACTCACACATTAGCATTTATATTTTAATTGTCAAAGGGGAACAAGGGGTGCCTGGGTAGCTCAGTCGGTTAAGTTTCTGACTCTTGAACTCAGCTTAGGTCTTGATCTCAAAGTCGTGAGTTCAAGCCCCACAACAGGCTTAGAAAAAAAAAAAAAGTATGAGGAACAAGTTGATTCATGACTTACTTTAGTGAGTGTTTCTATCATAATCCACCCCCTGCATGCTTTTCTTTTCTTTTTTAAGTTTTTTTTTAATGTTCATATATTTCTGAGAGACAGAGAGAGACAGAGACAGAGTGTGAGTGGGGGAGGAGCAGAGAGACAGGGAGACACAGAATCGCAAGCAGGCTCCAGGCTCTGAGCTGTCAGCACAGAGCCCAATGTGGCGCTGGAACCCACCAACTGTGAGATCATGACCTGAGCTGAAGTCGATGTTAAACGGACTGAGCCATCCAGGTGTCCCTCCCCTGTGGGCTTTCCTGATAATTCTTGCCCATCCAACCTACTCTGACCAATACTCTTCTCCCATTACAAGACTGGAAATCTTTTTGCAGATAAAATGTTGTGGGGCTCTGTTAGTAATGGTAAGTTGTGAGACACATAAAAGTTACATAATCCTTTTTCCAAAACCTGAAACAGAAGATAAAATTATTTGATAAAGATTTAAAAATATACATTAATTTTAAAATATATATTAATTCTACATAATGGCTAACTGAAGAGAAATGAAAAAAGTAAAAGATGGGAATATACAGAGATGAGTAGAAAACTAAGAAAGACAAACTGCAGACATGAAAAACACAAAGCAAAAATAGAGAAAATAAGAGAAGTCATAAATTTCATATTTTTAACAGTAATCAACTGCCATATTACCTACATCTCTCATACTAATTATAATTAGTTATACAACTTTGATAAGTAAGTTCCTTATCTCTAAAGCTGGTGTTTAAGAGTTAGGTAGGCCAGTGGGGCACATGGGTGGCTCAGTCGATTAAGTGTCTTACTTTGGCTCAGGTCATGATCTCGCGGTTCACGGGTTCGAACCTCCCATCAGGCTCTGTGCTGACAGCTCAGAGTCTGGAGCTGACTTTGGATTCTGTGTCTCCCTTTCTCTCTGTTCCTCCCCTGCTCATGCTGTCTGTCTCTCTGTCTCTCTCTCAAAAAGCTGGATAGAGCCAGTGGTTCCTTCCAAATTCTGGCACACTAAGATTACACCACCGTTACAACCAATATATTTACTGAACTACATGTGTCAGGTGATTCCACTTTATGTTCGTCTTAGAAAGTCTCCATCTCCTCTTTCTCCTTAAGCCTTGCAGCACTATTCTGAAAGAGAACTCAAACCCACTGGGGAAAATTCTTCTGAGAGCTGCTAAGGCAGTGATCACATCAACAGTTCCAATCAAATGGATGACCCCATCCCTGATCTTTAAAGTCCTTCTGCACATTGCAAGTGAAATTAAGCTCTCTAATTGTTTCTTCAGCCAATCCTTTCACTCCAACTCTTACTAACCTAAAAAGCACACAAATACTCATCAAGATCTTCGTGTTGGTTTTTTTTTCTATCAAATACAACTGACCTAAGAAAATACTGTCAGTAATTTTCAAAGTAAAAAGAATAAACCCAACATTATATAATTTTTGTAAGATAATTTGTAAATATACACAGACACACAGATGGAAAAAAAACAACAGTGCCATACACTGAAAAGGTGTGATTTTCTTTGGTTTCCAGGTTTAGGATGATTTTTTATTTGGGTATTTTTATTTGTACTTTACTGTTTCCCCAATTGTTTTGCATCGAGTACTACAATTACCAGAAGAAAAGCCACAAAGCAACTAAATATATGGAATTATTTCTAAACCTCAGAAGAACTTTGTAACATATTGTTATTATAACATAATGTAACAAAAACCATTTTCATAGCCTTTGTTACTCCTGAAATGTCTATTCTTCACAACTCACTAGACACATCCACATTTCATAAGTGCTTTTATACACTGATGTTAGCTTGTTTTTAACAAGGACAAAGAGCCAAATACACCCAAAGTATTTACAATCAGGCTTGCAGAGGATATTACTTGCAAAATTTAAAATATTAAGTACTCCATGGGTTGTCTGGGTGGCTCCATCAATTAAGAGTCTGACTCTTGGTTCAGGTCATGATCTCATGGTTCTTGAGTTTGAGTCCCGCTTCGGGCTGCATGCTGAGACTGCGGAGCCTGTTTGGGATTCTCTCTTTCCCTCTCTGCCCTTTCCCCACTCATGCACACTCTCTCTCTCTGAAAATAAATAATAAACTTAAAATTAATCTTCTCATGAATAATGATAGTTAATAGCATAGCATCAGATATACTCAGTATATAATAAACGCTTAGAGGAGCACCTGGGTGTCTCAGTTGGTTAAGTGTCCGACTTTGGCTCGAGTCACAATCTCACAGTTTGTGAGTTCGAGCCCCAAGTTGGGGTCTGTGCTGACAGCTGAGCCTGGAGCCTGCTTTGGATTCTGTGCCTCCTTCTATCTCTCTGAGCCTCCCCTCCCCCCCACCCCATCTTAAAAATAAATAAACATTAAAAAAAATTAAAGAAAAAATAAAAGCTTAGAATAGAAAAAAAGGCAGGGGACAGGCAGAGTTCCCTAGCCACATGGTTGACATTTTTTCTCTGAGTCATCTTAATGTTACTAAGTATCTTACATTAAAACAAAATGCTCATAAAACTCCCACTTTCAATAAAGCATTTTCTTAGCATATAATGGCACCCTAACAAGTCACAGCATTTTACCCAGAGTAGTCAAGCAAACATTTGAAAAAAAAAATTATTTGGGGAACTTTTAAATTTGTCTCCATCTCTCCCTAATGAATTCATTTTGTGTTCACTATTCTAAAAGACAACAATTCTCTTTGATGTCTCCTACTCTTCTGTGGAGACTATTATGAAACCTAAAGAAAATTATTCAGATATAACATTATCAAATCTAGAAATAGCTTTTCAAAAAAGATCTTACCAAAGAAAAAGGAACTGACTTTTGCTGAGTACCAACTGTGAGCAAGACACCACAAAGGTTAAACTAATTTACTCCTTAAACCTATGGAATGATGATTATTAATTATTGCAAAGATTAAAAAGTCAAAGTGCAGAAAAGTTAAATAACATGCCCAAGGACTCTAAAAAATATATATATACCTTTATATATATATATATACACACACACACACACACCCCTATATATATACCTTTATATATATACCTATATATACCTTTATATGTGTGTGTGTGTGTGTATATATATATATACATACACACACACCTTTATATAACAGACTAACAGACATAGGACGGATCAGTTTGTTTTTAATTACACCTAAGATGAAACGCTGTAACAGACATGGCAAAATTTACCTATTCAGTAACACATGGAAAAAAAAGCAAGACTTTGGAAAATAAAACTTGCCATACCAAATCATTCTACTACATATTAAACAAATCCAATATTAAAAGAATAAAACTAAAAGAGTTGAAAAAATTATTTTTGATTTAAAGGAAACAATGTAATCTCCCTAAAAAAACCTATGGGCTGCTGTGGCTAAAATTTACTTGTTATGTTTCATTTCTTCTCTGGAATGCTGGTTTGTTCCTACTCTGGATTACTTACTTACCCAAAGCATTCCTGTCAGTTGGAAATGGTTCCTTATAAGCAATGGCTTGTTTGAGAATCTAGCTATTCTACCAAAAAACAAAACACTTCTTCTTTTGGAGAAATCATGGCTTAACATAAGACAAAGGTAGAAATCTATGAATTCCAGCCCTCTCATATTCCTTTCTACACTCCACCAACCCAACTCTATTATTAGTTTATTGACCTTCTTACATGTTACAGTATTAAATCATCTAACCACTCCATATCAAAAATTCTATAACAATTTTTAAAAAGCTTGCATTGTACAGAGGAACATGATAAACGAAGGATGACTCTCGTTTAATCTATTCTAATATGCATTACTGCCGCTTGCCAGGTAATCTGGGTTACCAATAAATAGTCCAGATTGGATCTGGAGTATGTTACATGGAGTGGCTACTTTCAGCGGAATAACATGCTTTAAGAATCTTCTTTTATGTCTTCAAAAAGAAAAGTAATAATGGAAATGTTTATTAAGGCTTTGGTAAATATTAAAATTGCTTTAAATCCATGAGAGATATACTAAAGAAACTTTACTTTTTTAATAGAAAAAGTGAAATGTCTAGAAATCGAACAAGCTTGAAATCCCTTGAAATGATGAATAAAAATGCTGCAAAGACTAAAGCAGGGTAAAGATTTTTTCAAAATACATTGATTTCAGTACCTTAAATTAAAATTACCTATACCTCTTTTAATTTAAAAGAATTCCCTTTTAAGATCTGAAAATAAATAAAAAATTGACACCTCTCCACCCTAAACAGTTTCAGCATGTTCCCTCTATTTCTAATTCTTGAAAGATCTTGCCTTTTGTTTCAGTATTCCTACTTGTAGGTATTTTATATGACTCAGCAAAAACTTAGACTATTAAAACAAATTAAAAACTGAGGCATTTAAACATTCTTGTGAACTATCTAAGTTTAAAAATTACTTCTATGTTTTAAGAGGAAGCCAGGCAGTTGCTAATATTTCTATTTCTGACAAACATCAAAAGCAGGAAATCAGAAGGGTCTGATAAAAAGTAAAACTATCCAAAAGAAATGAAAATATCACTTAGGAGAAAGCATGCTATTACCTAACAATTTTCTAACTATTTAAAGTCTCCAGGTCCAATACCACCTCATTTTTTTCACCTATGATTAAGACTATAATAAACACATTTCATACAGTCCTAACTAGGCACAAGATGTTCTTGTCTCTAGTAGTGAATATCCTCTCAAAAAGTACATGATAAAAAAATGCAACTTAGGAAGTTTTTACCAAAAGAAAAAAAAAAAATTCAAACCTCATCAAACATTAAAAAAAGAGAGAGAGAGCATGGATTATAGTACTGTAGCCTAAACCCAAACTTCTATCAGACTGATTTCTCATCAAAACAGAGATGACAGGGGCGCCTGGGTGGCTCAGTTGGTTGAGCCTCCGACTTCGGCTCAGGTCATGATCTCACAGTCTGTGGGTTCGAGTCCCGCATCGGGCTCTGTGCTGACACCTCAGAGCCTGGAGCCTGCTCCTGATCCTGTGTCTCCCTCTCTCTCTGCTCCTCCCCGACTCTCACTTTGTGTCACTCTGTCTCTCAAAAATAAATAAATGTAAAAAAATTAAAAAAAAAAAAGAGATGACATTCAAAAGAAATACAAAATCACTTATAGGCAGTAACTTGTAGAACATAAAGTCCTTTTTGATAATTCAAGAATAATAATGGTTGCATAAAGCAGATTTTTAAAAAAATATATGCTTTTCAGCAGTTTGTTAGAATTCTGCAAAGAGACATAATTATGGCAGTTTATACTACAATAATAATAACTACTGGGGAAACTGAAGCAGTAAACATTTACTAGGACAGGAAAGCATAGTAAAGTACGGATCCAAATCTTAGCTCTGCCACTTACCACCTGCACTATCTTAGGCAAACTGCTTTTTTTAGATGGGGATAACAACAACGCTTACCCTAGAAGGTAGGTATGATAACTACATAAATTAATTCATAAATAGGGTTTAAAAAGGTAAATGGCACATTGCAAAGCCTTCAAATACATGTTAGTTATGACGTGACAATGATGTGATATTTGGAACTATACTTAGCAGAAAACTAACCAGCTTTGATGCACAAAATGAGAAATACGGCACAAAAGCAAATAGGAGTGGAGAAGGGGGAGCAATTGATGTGTGGGAATAATAAAAAAGCGATCTTGAAGAGCTGGCCTTGAAGAATTAGTTAGAAGTGAATAGTGATGGAAAGGAGTAATCAGGGCAGGGAACAAACAGGCATGAATGAACAGGAATTACAGAAAGAAGCAACATTCTGGATAGCAATCAGGGGGAAAAAAAAGAGAGATTTTATATGATGAGTACTGCTGAGAAGAAACAGTATCTGAAAGGAAAAGAAGTATCATAAGGAAAAATCTTGCTATCCTGGAACACAGCCATATCTCCTGACCCACAGGAACTTCCCTAAAATAGTTAGGAAAAACTCACCTCATTTAAAGATTAGTACTACTCAAGAATAATCAACTCAAGTTTCATACAAAGATATAAAAAGGAAAAGGAAGAAAGAAACTTTTTAAAGTGGCAAATGAATCTGATTCAACAGAAAGATGTAGATAAAAACAACCAAATACCTCTCTATGGATGTAAAAAAGTTAAGCAACAACCCTCTCTATAAAACATTAAGAGATGTAAACAGTTGAAAAAGACACAGTAAAACGATAAAAGGAAATAAAACATGAATTGTCAGAGTTGAAGGTAAAGAGGAAGAAAAAAAAAATCACATAAATGAAGGCCAAAGTGCAAGGAGAGAAAACCCCACTTATAGAAAGGAGATCAAGAATTTAGAGAAATTTGAAAACTTCAAAGTAAATGTGCATTTAAAAAGGATAAATGAGAAAATGAAAGAAATGAATGACAAAGGCAACATATATTTGACTAAAAGAAAACCAAAATACACAATAGTTAACAGGGCTGCCACACTGGCGTTGCCCTTTTAACGTAACTACAAAAAATAGTCTAGGCACCTGGGTGGCTCAGTCAGTTGAGGGTCCGACTTTGGCTCAGGTCTGATTTCATGGTGTCTAAGTTCAAGCCCTGCACTGGGCTCTGTGCTGACAGCTCAGAGCCTGAAGCCTGCTTCAGATTCTGTGTCTCCCTCTGTCTCTCTGCCCCTCGCCCGCCCACGCTCACTCTCTCTCTCTCTCTCTCTCAAAAATAAACATTAAAAAAATTAAAAAGAATAAAATAAAATCATCTAAAACAAAAATAAAATATTTAAACAGCCATAAGGAAAAAGAGTACATTCCAAGGAGCAACAGTTGAGAATTACAGTACACTCTTGATAGGAAAAAGGGAAGCTAGTTAACTGTGGACTGATATCCAAAATGTATTTGAAGAAAATAACCCTCAGGGTGTGTGGGTGTCTCAGTAGGTTTAGCGTCCAACTCTGGATTTTGGCCCAGGTCATGATCTCAGTTTGTGAGATCAAGCTCCACATTGGTCTGTGCGCTGACAACGTGGGGCCTGCTTGGGATTCTCTCTCTCTCTGACCCTTCCTCACTCTCTCTCGCTCTCAAAATAAATAAATAAATAAATAAATAAATAAATAAATAAATATTTAAAAATATTAAAATTTAAAAAAGAAAAAAAATACTGTCAACCTAGAATTCCATATTCAGCAAAAATATCCTTTAAGAAAAGAAATAAAATTTTCAAGCAAAGAAAAACCGAGAGTTCACCTACATTAGAAGAAATTCCAAAGGATATGCTTAAGGCAGAAGAAAACTGATCCTAGATATAAGATCAAAGATGCAAACATCAACAAAGAACAAAAAAATTAGTAAATATTTAGGAAAACTTAATGAACACTGAAAATTGAGTTTTATAGAGTCTTTTAATATGGTATCAAAATAATGGACAACAATAGCATATGAACTGGAAGGTAAACAGATGAGAGTTGAAAATTCACTAAGTTCTAGTACAGGCAAAGGGAAAAGGTACTGATGAATTCTGTTAAATATGTGTACTTGGTATAATTTCTAGACTAATCATACAGTCTAGATAAACAGAATATGCTGCTTCCAAACAAACATAAGAAAAAAATGGGGCACTTGGGTGACTCGGTTGGGCATCTGACTCTTGATTTTGGCTCAGGTCATGGTCGCACAGTTCCTGGGTTGCAGTCCCATGTCAGGCTCTGCACTGTCAGCATGGAGCCTACTTGGAGTTCTCTCTCCCTCTCTCTGTGCCCCTACCCCACTTGTGTGTGCGCTCTCTCTCTCAAAATAAATAAATAAACTTAAAAAAAATAAAAACAAAAAGAAAAACAATGAAAAGATTAAAAGCAAAAGAAGAGACAACAACCAAAAAATGAAAGATACGGCAAAACATATACCGTAAAATGGTAATATTAAACCTATATATTTACCAATAATTCAATCATACGAAGTAAATAAATGCTCAAATCAAAAGATGGCAGATTTTTTTTTTAAATCAAACTAAATCCTTCTTTTAAAAAAAGAATACAGAGGGGCACCTGGGTGGCTCGTAGCATTTGACTTCGGCCCACATCATGATCTCATGGTAAGTGAGTTTGAGCTCTGCATCGGGCTCTGTGCTGACAGCTCAGAGCCTGGAGCCTGCTTCAGATTCTGTCTCCCTCTCTCTCTGCCCCTCCCCTGCTCATGCATGCACACGCTCCCTCTCTCTCTCAAATATAAATAAACATTAAAAATTAAAAATAAAAATAAAATAAAAATAAAATAAAAATAACAAAAGGATATATAACAGTTGAAAATAAAAGGTAAAAATAGATGTTATGCAAACACCAAATGAAAAGCTTAATGTGGGGCGCCTGGGTGGCGCAGTTGGTTAAGCGTCCGACTTCAGCCAGGTCACGATCTCGCCGTCCGTGAGTTCGAGCCCCGCGTCAGGCTCTGGGCTGATGGCTCAGAGCCTGGAGCCTGTTTCTGATTCTGTGTCTCCCTCTCTCTCTGCCCCTCGCCCGTTCATGCTCTGTCTCTCTCTGTCCCAAAAATAAATAAACGTTGAAAAAAAAAATTAAAAAAAAAGAAAAGCTTAACGTAAGACAATTTATACCTTTTCAAGCAAAACACCACTAGAGATAAAAACACATTTCATAATGATAAAAGATTCAATTCAAAATTAAAGAATTTAATATGTATATATACCTAGAAACATGGCTTTCAAAATCTATAAAGCAAAGTTTGACAGAACTATAAGAGACAGGTAATTCTAAAATCACACTGGAAAGTTTAATATTTTTCTTAGTAACTGAGAGAATCAGATAAAATCACTCTCAGTAAAGAAAATTTATGAAACATGGTTAGCAAACTGGACCAATTGGGCATATATAGAAAATTGCCTTAACAAATAAAGAATTCATTTTCTGTCCAAGTATGTATGATATGTTTATAGAAATTAAACAGACTGGACCATAGTAAGTCTTATCAAATTTCAAAGAACTAGAATCCTATAAATATATACTGTATTTATAAATTTATAAATAAATTTATAAATAAATAAGTTTATAAATAAATCCTATAATACAATACATGCATTCATGCCAGAAATCAGTTACAACAATAAAAAAAATCATAACATATTTGGAAATTAAAAACAAAACTACATTTCTATCTAACTATGGCTCACAAAAGAGCCATATTATTTCATAATGAAATTACTGAACTGGACAAAAATGAAAATACTTCATAGCACAACTAAAAAAGAAGTAGAGGGGGATTTATATCCTTAAATGCATACATGGGAAAATAACAAAGTCTGGAAATTAATATGCCAAGCATGCATCTCAGTAAGTTATAAAAAGACAGCAAATTAATGCCAAAGAGAGAAAGAAGACACGTTAAACATAGAGCACAAGTCGAAGATATTAGAAATAATGGAAAGAATCAACAAACCAGAAATTGATTTCCTCAAAAGACCAGTATATACTTGATAAGCTTCTGGTGACAGTAAGAGTGATGGGGGGAAAAAAAGAATTCATAAATGAGAAACAGAAAGAATGAAAAGAGACATTTCAAGAAGTCCTGAAAACATTAAACAAGGGGATATCATGTATATTTTCATGACCACAAGTTTGAAATTTTAAGTGAAACTGACAAATTCCTAGAAAAAGATATCTTGTTAAACGCTCAACCAACCAAACAACCCTGAACAGTCCTACATTTAAAGAAGTTGAATTGATAGACAAAAGTATTTCCTCCAAGCAATTTTGAAGCACAGAGAGCATAATGACAAGTTCTACCAAGCACACGAGAAAGAATGCAAATCTTACACATACTCAGATTACAGGAAGAAAAGTTTAGCTCAACCTTTTCTGTGACATCAGTGTAACAATGATGCTAAACCTGAAGAGAAAGGTAAAAATTACAAGGCCAATCTTACTAATGAAAATAATTGGAAGAATTCTAACAAAACATTAGTCCATCTATGTCCAAAATAGACCAAAAATTATATAAGGAAGATAGGCTTATCTGAGAAATGAGAAGTTAAATATATCTGAGGTTTAACATTAGAAAATCAATCACTGATTTCACATATTAATAGAATTCAGGAGGAAAAAGTCGTATCACAAAAGATAGAGAAAAAGTGGTAAAATTCAATACCCATTAATAACATAAACTCTTAGCAATCTAGGAATCTAATACAGAAGCTCCAAAACCCAGATCAAGTAAGATACTTTGCAATGAAATGCTGAAAACATTTCTTTTGAGATAGGGATATCCACTATCATTATGTCATCTCACCCTTGTACTAGATATCCTGACCAAAAGATTAAGCACAAGAGAACAAAATAAGGCATAAGGAGGGTTGGAAAGAAAAGTGTGCCATTATGCATACGTATTTTAAACTGAACAGGAGTGAAAACACAACAAAGCAGAATTTGTGATATACAGCTAGCAGCGTTTATGTCACTGTCTGGATCCCAAGACCCACCAGCTCGTACTTACGAGCATTTGTCTTGTTTTTCCTTAAGCTCTTCTTTCTGGTTTAGCTCTTAACTCAGGCAAATGAAACCTGAAACCACTCATGAGGTGATGGCAAGGGCCCTGACAAGACCCCACAGGCTCAGACCACCCAGACCTTTTCAGCTAAACTCCCAACTCCCGTGCAGAAGGACCATGGGGTGACCTCTGGAATGACTCACAACCACCTTTACCTCATTATAATACTAAAACCTCTGCCCAAAGAGGAGACTCGGCTTCATTTACATGACATACAATCCATACAATCTGTGTGTAGGCATGTTTCCTTAAGGCACATGGTGACCTTATGCCCTTCTCTACAAGAGATCACAAGGCTTCCCAATCTAAATATTCATCCTAACCCTAAACAAAAGGAACCCATTTATCCCCTCTTTGGGAGTCACAGTTTTGGAAGCCATCCCCTGTGATCTCCTTCTATGCTACAGTTTTCTTTGTGCAACAACTCAACCTGGGGCAGTATCTGACTCACCAGGGAGCAAACTACATTTAAAAGAAAATTCTTTAACACTAAATGCTTGTATTAGTAAAGAAGGATCTCAAATTAATGGCCTCGGGTCTCATTTGTAAGAAATTAGAAAAAGAAGAGCAAATTAAAACTACACTATGCAGAAGAAAAAGGAAATAATAAAGGTAGAAATCAATGAAACAGAACAGGGACACACACACACACACACACACACACACACACACACACACACACACACAGGGGTGAGAGAAGAGAGAGAGGTAACAAAGAAACCAAAAGCTGTTTTCTTAAAATGAAACTAATAGATGTCTAGCCAGACTGCTGAGAGAAAAAAGACAAATACAAAAGACAAAAATTACCACTATAAAAAATAAGACATAAAGGTGCCATAAAGGCATAAACAACTTTATGCCAATAAATGCACTAATTTAGATGAAATGGGCATGCCCTTTAAAAGGCACAAACCACTGGGGCGCCTGGGTGGCTCAGTCAGTTAAGCGTCCAACTCTTGGTTTTAGCTCAGGTCATGATCTCGCAATTTGTGGGATGGAGTCCCGTGTGGTGCTCTGCACTGACAGCTCAGACCCTGCTTGGGATTCTCTCTCTCCCTCGCTCTCTACCCCTCCCCTCCTCATGAGCTCTCTCTCTCAAAATAAATAACTTTAAAAAAAGACACAAACTACCCCTGCTCACTCAGGATACATAGAATATGAACAGCCCTATAGCCACTAACAATACTAGATCTGTAGTTAAAAACCCTGCCACAGGGGTGCCTGGGTGGCTCAGTCGGTTGAGCGTCCGACTTCAGCTTGGGTCATGATCTCATAGTCTGTGAGTTCGAGCCCCGCGTCGGGCTCTGTGCTGACAGCTCAGAGCCCGGGGCCTGTTTCAGATTCTGTGTCTCCCTCTCTCTCTGACCCTCCCCCCGTTCATGCTCTGTCTCTCTCTGTCTCAAAAATAAATAAATGTTAAAAAAAAATAAAAAAAAAATAAAAAAAAAAACCCTGCCACAAAGGCTAGAAACTCCAACAAGCCTAGAGATCTCACTTAAAAAAAATGCTGACAGGGAAACAGGCCAGCCACATAATTAACCACCACTGCGTAAACCACGGGGTGAGAAGAAACAGATAAAAGAGGAGAAAGAAAAGGGAGAAGAGGAGGGAAAGTGGGAAGATGATAAAGACCTCCAGCTGAAACTTTTGGACCCTTTTATTAAACTTGATTTTACTAAACTTTACTAAACTTTATCACTCCCTTACCTCACAAAAGCAAACTTTAATTTCAAGAGGAAATAAGATAAACACTGCAAAGTGATGAGTTCCTGTTCCTAGGTGATTACTTTTGCCCATAATCACTGGACTCTACCTTTTCCCCGGACACTGTCAACAAAAAAGTAGCATTAATTGGTTCAGGAATCACCTGTCATGAAATTAAATGTAAATGCAGGGATGTTTCTTTCTCTTTTTTTTTAATATGAAATTTATTGTCAAATTGGTTTCCATACAACACCCAGTGCTCATCCCAATAGGTGCCCTCAATACCCATCACCCACCCTCCCCTCCCTCCCACCCCCCATCAACCCTCAGTTTGTTCTCAGTTTTTAAGAGTCTCTTATGTTTTGCCTCCCTCCCTCTCTAACGTCTTTTTTCCCCCCTTCCCCGCCTCCATGGTCTTCTGTTAAATGCAGGGATGTTTCTAACAACTAGGAAGCCTATTAGACACTTTCTTAAAATACCATACTTGAAGAACATGCTAATATATACGAAAAATCATTTTTTGTTTCATCCATTATAAGATGCTTCAGAGAAAATGCTTTTCATTCTCTCAACTTTCCTATTTAGCAAACAGGAACTTCTTGCCCTTCTCTATGTTTTTAGTGGAACACAAGCCAAAAAACTCTTCAGTGTTTACTTCCTTATTTGTCCAACAAATCATCATCAGTGAAGTCAGCAGCAACTGAACAACCCTGAAAGGAATGTTTATTAACTAAATACTATTCCAAGCCAGTTTAGGAATACAAAAAATATGACTTAGCTCTAAGTCTCAAGAACAGAGTTATGACCAATGTTCCCTAAACTCGGGTCCTTCCTAGAGCCAATAAGCCTCTGTAGTATCAGAGTTTCACATAGTTTTAACAGTTTCTCTTATAGGAGTATATTTATAAAGACACAGTTTTTATTTAGTTTTTTAAATTTATTGTTTATTTTGAGAGTGAGCGAGCACATGAGCAGGGGAGGGGCAGAGAGAGGGTAGGGAGGAGAGAGAATCTCAAGCAGGTTCTGAGCTGTCAGTGAAGAGCCTGACTCAGGGCTCCATCTCAGGAACCATGATTATGACCTAAACCAAAACCAAGAGTTGGATGCTTAAGTGACTGGCCACTCAGGTGTCTCCTAAAGACACAGTTTTTAAATATAACTGTTTCTAGCCTAGTCATAGCATAAAGTTGCCAGTTGCTTTTGTTGTCATTGTTATTTACCTTAATAAAATACTACATGCCTTAAAGATCTGAAACAAAAGTAACAAACCATGAAAGCACGTATGACTTCCTCATTCTCAGAAATGGCATACATAGGAGGGCCTGGGTGGCTCAGTTAGTTAACCTTCTGACTCTTGATTTAGACTCAGGTCATAATCTCACGTGTTTGTGAGATCAAGTCCAGATTGAGCTCAGCATCGGGCTCATGGAGCCTGCTTGGGATTCTTTCCCTCCCTCTGTCTCTGCCCCTCCCCTGCTCATGTGTGCACGTGCTTTAACGCATGCTCTTTCTCTCCCTCTCTGAAAATAAATAAAGATTTTTAAAAAATGACATACATACATTTATACTTTCACTGGTGGCATTTGAATGGTTTGGGAAGAGATTAATAATCATACATATTCTATTTGTTTATATTCCAATGTTTATTCTATTACCAATATGGGAAAAATTTTTTTCTTCCCAATCTGCTCCCTAGTTCCTTCCCCCCTTCTACCTCACCCCAAACAGTAATCATTTATTTGCAAGAATCATTACCAAATAAATATAAATAAGCCCTAACAATTTATAAAGCTAAGAGACAAGTTGGTTATTACAAAGCAATGAAGCCAAAAGCAATTCATTTTAAGTTAATTTAAAATTTATAAACTCAAAGTAGGCTGTACTGGTTCCATTTTCTTCAGTTGTAAAATATTCAACCTATCTGATAAATGAGCATATAATAACAAATGGTAACAGCAATAAGATTAAACTATATGAAAGCACAGAACTGAGAAAGTCTATTTTTCTTTCTCCCTATTAAAAAAATCACCAAATTTCATTCCACAAGTTTTATACTGAACACTGAGCTGTTTTTACTCACAGTGCTTCTGATACCAAATGTGTGGGGTTTTTTTTTCACACCAACCATTTCTCCAATTTTCTGACACCAAATGGGATGTATCCAACATTTCAATTCTGACACTATCTGCCTGAAGTTACCAACAGGTCCCCATAAGTGAAAGGGCTCAGTCCCACAAGCCTACCCCACTTCAGATGCCAACTGCAAGTCCCAGGCCACTTATACTTCTGATTTACTGCATACGAATCTGGGGTTCCCACAACCCCCTTCAGGACTGATAATAAAACCAGAGAGAGAGAGAGAGAGAGAGAGAGAGAGAGAGAGAGAGAGAGAGA
>NW_024412391.1:15324179-15368346 GCF_014898765.1 Herpailurus yagouaroundi
AGAGAGAGAGAGAGAGAGAGAGAGAGAGAGAGAGAGAGAGAGAGAGAGAGAGAGTGTGTGTGTGTGTGTGTGTGTGTGTGTGTGTGTGTGTGTGTGTTTTCCATGTGCTCTTCAGGCACTTCAATGTTTAGGGCTTTTCTTTTTTTGGGGGGCGGGGGGAAGGGGATAGGCTCCACCACCTAGGCATTACTGATTAAAACATCAGCCACTGGTGACTGAACTCAGTCTTTGACCCCTCTCCCCTCCCCAGAGTTCAGGGTGGCGCTGAAAGTTCTAGCCCCCTGCACACGTGGTTTGTGTTTCTAGAAATCTGAGTCTATCTAGGGACCCCAGCCACCTGCCATTTCAATATCTAAGACACTCTTATCCCTCCACCAAATTCCAATAGTTTTAGGAGACAAAGACCAAATGTTTATTTGTTTTTTATTACACCATAAGCACGTATTCTGCTCTTTGTCACTGTGAAAGTTAGTGGGAGATTTTTTAAAAGAATGCCATTCTATAACAGAGATCCTTTTTTAAAATAACAAAACAGGGTTGCCAGGGTGGCTCAGTGGGTTGAGTGTCTGACTCTTGATTTTGTCTCAGGTCATGATCTCTTAAGGGTCATGGGATCAAACCCTGTGACAGGCTTGGTGCTGAGCATGGAGACTGCTTAAAAAATATTTTCTCTCACTCACTGTCTCTCTCTCCCCCTCCCTCCCTCCTTCCCTCCCTCTCTCTCTCTCTCACACTCTTGCTAAAAATAAAAAAATAAAAGAAAAATAAAAGAAAATAACAAAACATAAGACTTTAAATATTCAAATAGGTGCCATCATCCAAAACAATTACCTCTGGAGAGTATATCGTGTTCTGATATTCACATTTCTTTCAAAACCAGATTACAAACCACCCAAGAAAATCAGCAATTATGCAGCATCCATACCACACAGATATTTCCAATACAAATCTCCTAATTCATTATAGCTTTCAACTAATAATGTTTTTTGGCATATCCAACTATCCATTATGCCAAATTATGCCATTAAAATTGGTAACTGTATATCAACAAAAATAAGGAATAAATACGCCTCTAACATAGAAGATAGCATTTAAAGCAATTTTTTAAACATTGTTTAGTGCTAGTCAATGTTAGCATTCAGAAATGCATCCTTCCACGGTTTCCTAAGATGGCAACTTAGATTTAGATATGTGAGTTTAAATATGTTTCTTTTCTGTTTTTCAAGTCTCATTATGAACCTATTTTTATATAAAAGAAACGCATAATTCAACAAGCTAACAATCTTTACAGAATGAAAAGACAGGGAAAAAAGTAAACTAATAATTGGCATAAGCTTATATTCTTTTCAAAAAAACTGTTTCTTGTATATACTTGAAGTCACTCTAATAACCAAACTAAGTTTACACGTCTATAACATACCATTTACAGCTTTTTCAATCAATTCTTCACAAGCATCAAAATCACCCTTCAACACCAGTTTATCATGTAGATCTGTTAACATGGGATGTTCCAGGGCAATCCTGGTTTTTTTTTGCAGCGATTCAAAGGCCTCTGTATAGTTGTGTTGTCTAAAGTGTTTTAGGCAAAGGCGAATGGCTTCCTGTTCACGGTACTACTGGAACACAAGAGAAAGTATGAAAAGAAGAGATTTGCTTAGTTATTACTGTAGGCAATAATAAGTGACAACAAACCTAAAGTGAGCGTTTACTATGTGCTAAGCACTGTACTAACACTCTTCATTAGTATCATTATCATTCCCACTTTGAAATGGCAAAACTAAAGCTTAGTCCATTGTAATCGCCTGCCAAAAGTCACAAAGTATATAGCAGAAAGATATGAAAAAGATAAATGTATACAAATATACCCACAGGTATGTATTTCATGAAGTTGAAAGATATAAAAAGATGAAACCAAACCTTGAGCCTGAACTTGTAAGAAAAGAAGCAGAAAAACTGTTTATCAAAGACCACTGAAGACTACCAAGATTATAACGTCTATAGCTTTTACTAATCAGATTGCAATGGTGGTACTGAAAGCACAGAAACCATTACACGATACACAGAAGTCATCACGCTTTTTGTTCCTGGTTCTTAGTAATAAGTTATTACTTGAAAAGCAAATATTATCCAATGTTTATATATTTCAAAATTCACAAACAGGTTTTATGCCTCAAAATGTTCAGAAAGAGATTACTTAAATTTTATAATTTTTTCCATGCCTGGCTACCTTATCTATTAAATAGCTATAAAGTAAACATCTCAATTAACTAGAATCCAAAAAGGATGTTGAGTTTATTAACTCTCTAATAGGATGAATGCCAAAAATACAAGCTCAGATTTTTTTGAAAAAGTAACTTCAAGAATACTTTATGAAATTTCCACAAATTTCCTAAGTTAACAAAATTAATGACAAAAAAGCAATGCATGATGACCAAACAAAAATATGATTTTCTTATAAGCATTATTCTTTAATAAGGCAAAAAATAATACTACCTTTTAGAAGATTTATAAGACTTGAAACACAAATAAGCTTACAGTTGGCTGATTTTTTTATTAATAAAATGTCAAAATATCTTTCCTTAAGTATTACAGTTAACCATGATTTTCCTTTCAAATAACAAAAGATTATTTATCCAAACTAACTTTACATTATTAATTTATTACCCTTGGCCTCTAAATAAAGATTTATCATGACTATCAAGAAACATACTAAACAGTGATACCTTTCAATCATGTTGCCTTTAGGAATGTGAGTCATATCCACATTTTAAGTTTTCTATCAAGTTGTATACAGACACATAGAAGGAGAAAATTTATGAAATAGAATTTTAATGCTTTAAGAAAAACACTAAAACTCAAAGAGGATGAAGAGTTATCTAATTTCTAGAGGTTCATAATAAATGCAGAGAACTTGAAAAGTGAACGAGGCTGAACAATTTTATGCTCTCAAATATAATCTCTCCACAAGGCTGGGGGGTGAACAGGTGAAATGTGCAACTTCCTACAATATCAAGAGATTTGTGTGAGTATGTTAAAGAAAACACACACCCACACACACACCATAGGCTAAAGGGAAAATTTTATTCAGTAACAGAGAAATTTAACCATTATTTTTTTTTTTAATTTTTTTTTTCAACGTTTATTTTTATTTTTGGGACAGAGAGAGACAGAGCATGAACGGGGGAGGGGCAGAGAGAGAGGGAGACACAGAATCGGAAACAGGCTCCAGGCTCTGAGCCATCAGCCCAGAGCCTGACGCGGGGCTCGAACTCACGGACCGCGAGATCGTGACCTGGCTGAAGTCGGACGCTTAACCGACTGCGCCACCCAGGCGCCCCTAACCATTATTTTTTAAAAGAACCAACAGAATTTAGAAGATGTTACGTATGTACTATTATGTGTGTAACACTGTAAAGGTGATTTTTAATATTTAAAAATATTGTCTCTACCTTGAACGAACTTACAGTATGACAGGGAATCCAAGAATATATGAAAAATACAGAAAATACTAAAAGTCGGCATCAATTTTAAGCTGAATATAATCAAATGCCAAAAATAAATTAGTCAAAGACTTCCTCAATTAAACTAACCAGAAAAAAGCTGAAATTCTACACTAAAAACCTAAGAATCTACATTGCTTCCCAACCTTCTAGGAGTAGATCAGTTCACCCCTACTTGAAAATAAAAATAACAGGAAGTGGTGATTGGACTAAAATTTTATTATCTTCTTGACAAGAGAGCCCCGCCCCCCAAAAAGTCATGAGTCGAATAAATATACATCAAAAACAAAAAACAAAGTATAAAGGGTATGCAAAAAACCCAGATCTATTCCTCAATAATTTAAACTCACATTTTTCAGACTGCATCTATTGTATAAAAGAGTCTATGAATACAACTGCTAAATATAATTCTTATACTTCCTATAAGCACAAGATCATAATATTTATAAAAACTATTTCAAATTCTTTAAAAGAAAATATGCCTATTTTATTCAACAAATACAATGGAGTAATGTATTATAAAACCAATATAGAATCAAAGCTAGTCCACTAAAAACTGTGTTTAAATATTTCTATCAATATAGGCTGAAAACAAAATTCAGGGTCAGACAGGTAGTAACATAATGCCAGACCATCTGAGTTTATATGCTGGCTTGGGCACTATACAATTGTGTGGACTTGGGTAAGATACTAAACTCTCGGTGCTCTATTTCATCATCTATAAAATAGGGATGATAACTGTATCTATCTCACAGAGTGGTAATGATTAAATACATCATAAAGATTTCTTAGCAGCTGGCAGAATGTAAATAATAAATGTTAATTAAGCATTACAGTTACTATTATTCTCAATAGCAATGAAGACAAAAGACTGACACATGTCTCCCTTTATAGGAATCAGAAACATAAAATCAGGATTTTAAAGCACAGTCCTACCTTGCTATACCAGTTGAGACAGGGCTGTACTACATCAGGATCATCAATGCCACTAAGTTCAACATACCAGATGCTAAAGTTAAAGCTGGGTCCCCAGGATAAGAGTGGAACTTTGTGAAGATAAAAAAGAAAGAAAAAGGAAAAAAAAATTAACATAGTTCAAATAAAACTTTAGCAAAGTAAAATCACTATTCGAGCCTATTAAAATTCATTCAGCAAATTTTCGGAACATTTTCTAGAAGCCTAACACTGTATTATTAGGTGCTGGGGCTACAGTAAAAAAAATTAAAACAAAAATAAAAATAAAGAAAATATGAATCATGCCATCTAGAGGATTCTTTGACTATAAAAACACTATAAAATAAGTTTAAAGTGCTCATTTATTTACCCCTCTAAAAACAGGACAAGGCTAGATGACTAATTAGGCAAATTTTATCAAACCCACAATAAACAAATAATTACTATATAAATTAAACTATATCAACACACAAAAAGAGACCAAAAGTTCAATTACTTAACAAGTGGCATAACCCTGAAAACAAAACCAGAAGAAAAAGAACTTAAGGCTAATCTCAGCTAACTATATATTCAAAAATTTTTAAAAGTTGCAGAAACATTCTACCAGGTTTTCACTGTAACCAAATGGGAGTTCACTGCAGGAATGGAAGGATGGTTTAACAACAGAAGCTATATTAAAAATTCACAATGTTAACAAAGTAAAAGAGAAATGTGTTTGATAACTTCAAATAGTGCTAAGAGTAAATTAATAATATTCATTTCCTATTCATTAAAAAAACCCTTTTAATATATAAGAAATAGAAGGCAAAATAAAACTACCTAAGCTAGATTTTTTTTTTAATATCAAAGGCCTCAAAAACTGACCTTAACGGAGAAACATTACATGTTGCACTCAAGTGAGGAATCAGACAAAGCCCAATTATCTCTATTATGCAACACTATATGGGAGATCTTATCAAATGTGATGAGAAAAAAAAATGCACATTAAAAAATATTAACACTTGAGAATGATAAACCTATCTTCTTAAATAATTCAAGAGATTCAACAGGAAAACTTAAGTTTGTATGCAAGGTAAACATGAAAATCAGTTTTCCCTCTACTTATAATAACCAACTAGAAAATATAATGAAAAAGTCCTATTTAAAACGGCCAAAAGAACTTACAATATCTCAGAAGAAAGTTTAAAATATGCAAGATCTATTTAAGAAAATATAGAGTTTTACTTAAGAAATGAAAAAACGAAATGACATACTACGTTCCTAAATGGAAAAACTCAATGTTGTAAACATCTCAGTTCCCTTCAATTATAAATTTAATGTAATCTCAATCAAAGTCTCAATGGTACAAATCCATTTTATTCTTTAAAGATTATAAATAATTTCTGCGTGGGGCTCGAACTCACAACCCCAAGAGTCACATGCTCCACTGACTGAGCCAGCCAGACACCCAATATTCATTTATCTCTTGTCATGTAACTGAACAAATTGGTTTTTAAAAAATGAGTAACACAAGAATATCCAAAAGAAAGTAAACTTTCTAAAAATACATAGTAATTATAAGTTTGATATTAGTGGGGGAAAAGGAAGATAAATTACTGAAGCAGAAAAGTATATCCAAAAATCTCAAGGTTCAGAGGAATTTACCTACCACAGGATGAAGGTAACATTTCACTTCAGTAATGACAGAACAAAGTAAAGGTTTTAAACATATGATCCACTGTGTCTTGGGGACCCCTGCAACCTTTTCAGGATGTACCAAGTGGTCACAACCATTGTTTATAATAAGACTAAGATTTTATCATTATTTATCATTACATTTTTAACTGTACTGACATTTGCACTCTTGGTGAAAAGACAATGGTGAGTATAACTTCCGACACATCAGCAGTGCCATGAAAAGCAGTAGCATGAAAATGTGTTAGTATTCTTGATACAGTAGAGACTGCACTGTATTCCTCACCAACATATACTTGCAGTTAAAAAAAGTAAAATACAGGGGCACCAAGGTGGCTCAGGAGCTAAGGTATACTAACTACATCAGTCTGATAAGTGCTCGACTTCAGCTCAGGTCATGATCTCACAGTCCATGGGTTCGAGCCCCACATTTGGCTTTGTGCTGATAGCTGAGAGCCTGGAGCCTGCTTTGGATTCTGTGTCTCCCTCTCTCTTCCCCTTCTCCGCTTGTGCTCCCTCTCTCTCAAAAATAAACATTAAAAAAAATGTTTAAAAAGAAAAGCATGGGGAGGGGGGGCCTGGGTGGCTCAGTCAGTTAAGTGTCTGACTTTGGCTCAGGTCATGATCTCACGTTCGTGGGTTTGAGCCCTGTGTCGGGCTCTGTGCTGAACGTCTGCTCAGAGCCTGGAGCCTGCTTTGTGTCTCCTTCGCTCTCTGCCCCTCCACCGCTTGCACTCTGTCTCACTGTCTCTCAAAAACAAGTAAATGCAATAAAAAAAAGTTTTAAAGGAAAGAAAAGTACAGGGTCACCTGGGTGGCTCAGGCTCAGTCGGCTGAGCATCCGACTCTTGATTTCGTCTCAGGTCATGATCCCAGGGTTGTGAGATCAAGCCCCGCATTGGACTCCATGCTGAGTGTGGAGCCTGCTTAAGATTCTCTCCCTTTGCCCCTCTTCCCTGCTCACTCTCTCTCCCTCCCTCTTTATTTTTTAAAATAAAACAATTTTTAAAGGACAATTCATTTAAGAATGTCTTTGATGACACAATAAAAATTTTTAATAAATTCCTAACATTAAGGACAAATATTTTCAATATTCTGTGTGACAAAATGGCAAGTACACATAAAGCACTTCCACTGTATACCAAAGCATGGCGGTTACCTCAAACAAAAGAACCCGTACAGCTGTGTGAGTTATGAGCTATAATTGTCATTTGTCCCCACCACCACCAATAGGATACAATTTCCTCTTAAAAGAAAAAGTTATAGGCAATCTATGATTATTGAGTTTGGGGTATATGCCAGATATTTATCAATCATTTCAAAGAAAACAACTGACAATATTTGTTGCCAAGGATAAAGTTCAAGCTTTCAAGGAAAAATGAGAATTTCAGAAAATTGGTATCTAAGGGTTGTGAATTTAACTACTTTTAGGCAATTTCTAATGAGACTGATGGTGATATGTTAATGACCATGATTTTTTTAATATTACAGAATGAAATGTTTCCACATTTGGGAGATCTGCATAACTCAGTAAACTGTATTTCTAAATGAACAATGAATGATGTTACAAAACCATGCACGGATAAAAGACTAACTCAAAGTGTAAGATAAGCCAATGGGTTTTAATGTAACACTAATATGGTTTAGAATGAATAATGTAACTATTCAGAAACTAACACTTGTCAAGTTTTAAGTATCAAAACAGAATAGCCATCATATTTGACATCAAACCTATTGATTTCCAAGTCCACTGCTCTCTTTTAGCACATCATGCTCAATGAGGAGCTACGTCAGATGACTTCCTATCTGTGTGAGTGAAGAAACACAAAGGCAGTAGCCACCAGTTATTAGGATATATGACTATTAGGATGTTTAATATGGCTTTCAGTTTACATGTGCAAACGACAAAAATGTCAAAAAGTTTTATACCACTGAATACTAAATTATCATCATTGTTTTGGTGTTCATTCCTTTATGTAGCAGTACCATGTAAAAAGTTGATCTATTACATCACAGCAATAACCATTAAGTAGTAGGAGTCAAAATAAAATAGGATTCTAAACCCAAGGCCAAAAGAACATATAGTCTCTAAGTATAACCAGACATTAGTTAGTAATTTGAAGTTCCAGGTCCAAGTTCAATAAGATTTGGAGGAAAAAAAATATCTTAATATATCTTACTCAAGTCCCAGTAAAATGTTCACTTTATTAAAGACCTTTTAGCAATTGTGTTTTAGTGAGATTTTGTCTATATACTGGATGACCCAACAGAAATATTTCTAGACTAATATTAGTTATAATGCTTAAAACCTTTCAGAGAACAAGAAAATCATATATTAAAGATGAAGAGTATAATTTTTTAACAAATTGAAGGGATCTATAAAGAATAAGCAGAGTAATGTACACTCACTTCAAATTTTACAAATGATTTTTATAGCATTAATAATTCTAATAATACATAATAGACATACTACACATTATATTTCTGAAATCTAGGGGCGCTTGGGTGGCTCGGTTGAGTGTCCAACTTCAGGTCATGATCTCGCAATCTATGGGTTCGAGCCCCATGTTGGGCTCTGTGTTGACAGCTCAGAGCCTGAAGCCTGCTTTGGATTCTGTGTCTCCCTCTCTGCCCTTCCCCTGCTCACACGCTGTCTCCCTCTCCTCAAAAATAAATATTTTTTAAAAAGTTAAAAAAAAAAAAGGAAAAGAAATCTAAATGTGATCTGCAGCTTGAAGCACATGTTCTTTGCTCCCCAATGAAAGATGCCTTTGCTCCCACCTCAAATAAAGATTAGAAACTGCTAATACACATCCTAAGGCTAAGAGTTTGCATCCTAGGGCTCAACCATCAGTTTTCCTCATGGCACAATCAGACACGGATATGATCAGGATCAGTGCTTCCCAACCTTCTTCATAATGACATGCACAGACAGTGATAATGTTTATGGCAAACAAGGATAAGAGCCTGCAGGCTCTTGTTACTCTAGGATCAAGGGGAGGGGGGGTGGTCAACACCTCAGCACAATGAAATGCATCTGTGACACATTCAGTGTGCTTTAGCAGTATCCCTCAGGAAACTCTTATCTAGATGGCTAAAACATCTAGCCATCTAGATGGCTGTTAGAAGATGACAGTAATTTTAAAGTTCTGAAAGATCATCTTAAAAGTTCAAGACTAACCACTCTGAAAGGATGCATCTATTCTCTTATAGAATTAAAAGTATACAAAACATCTAGCACAGTAACTGGCATGCAGTAAGTGCTCAATAAATGTCAGCTATTATTATTATAAGCTATTACTACTATATTAATTTTCCTCTTAATAGTACACTTTTTAAAATGTCACCTTTCCACATGCTTTCATAAAGGGCCACCATCAGGGCACTCACACCCGTCCCAGACTTAGTATTCATTCTAGACTTCTAAATACTTTTGAGGATCCAGAATGCAGGCCCAATCCAGCCAGAGCTGAAGCTTCTCCCTGAAGCCCCCACAACTATCCAGGCTGCAAAAATCCAAAAAATCCACAGAAATCCAAGTCATTCTAACAGTTTATGCCAACCAGGCAAACAAATATCTGCTAAATCACCACCAAGAGACAGCTACACATCACAAGTGCTTTTTCAGAATGACCTTTTAAGAAAACAGTTATAAACTAAAAATACTAACCTAATAGTTTCACATTTACCTTATTTTCAAACAAAACATATCAAGAGAATGTTGAAAAGACTAGAAAGCAAACACACAGCTGACCATTACTAACATCTTTTAATAGAAAAGAAATATGAAGTTATCTAAATATTAATATCCTAAATATCATGAGTTAGTAAGTGCCTATAATCACTTGAAAAGCTCAAGTTAACATTTGCCTGAAAACCATGAAACTAACCCAGGGTTAAGTAAAAGGCATCATTATACTCTGTAATTAAAGGCTGACAAAAAGGGCTGGAAAGAGGTCCAATTTCTTGTCTTCGGGCAGTTGAATGTCTAACTCATCCAGAAGAGACCTCTGTTTTACAAATTTTTAAGAAACTATGCAACTTCCCTAAATAGATATTTATTCACACTTCTTCTAATGACAAATACTAGAAGACTGAGAGCTATAGCAGTACATATTTTCCTTAAATGTAAACCAAAGACTGTAGATATCATGCAAAAAAGCACAAATAAAGCACATAAAAAAAAGAAATTTCACTTTGTATGACAAAGCAAAACAGAAGCTGAAGAAGTACTTTATGGGAAAATGTAAGATATTTCACTACTTGTATACTGAAACACGTAACTATGCAAGGGCTGTAGGAGCCAGCGGTCCACAAACTGAGGAAAGCAGTACTTGGTTAAAAAAAAAAAGAAAAAAGGACCAAGAGTTAAACATAGTAAAAAAATCTGCTTCTTCATAAATTCTCACAGGAAAACAGGAAATAGGTTTTTATTTACAATTATTCATTATAATAACAGAAACTATAGTTATAAAAGAAACTAGCACAGTGGATAGCCCAAATATCCTTTTTTTTTTAATTAAAAAAAATTTTTTTAATGTTTATTATTTTTGAGAGTGAGAGAGAGAGAGAGCACGCGCGCGCACGTGAGCAGGGAGGGGCAGAGAGAGAGAGACAGACAGACAGAATGTGACGCAAGTTCCAGGCTCTAAGCTGCCAGCCCAGAGCCCGATGAGGGGTTCAAACTCGTGAACTGCAAGATCATGACCTGAGCCAAAGTCAGACGCTTCACTGACTGAGCCACTCAGGGGCCCCTGGATAGCCCAAATGTTCTAAGAATAGCTTTCCCTGTAGAGTAGTCTTTATTAAGACCTTAATATATTCTTTTTGCCCAATAGAACTATTTGATTCAATGAAATGAACAGGCCACCTCTTGATAGGTTGGCAATGACAATGAGGTACACTACTTGTTCCAAAAGACGAATTTTTCTCTCTCAAATCAAAACATGGGATTCTAGCTTTTATTACTATTATTCTCTGAAGGATCTAATTCACTCTAATTTTAAGATAATATTGTCATAGTTAGGCAACATAGATACAAATTAAAATTGTCAAGTCCTCAACTTTTCTACCTTCTAAATAATAAATCCTAAAGAAAAGCAAAATAACCCTAAAATTAATAATTTTAAGGAAGCATTACAAATACTGTCTTAAGCTAAATAAATACATGCCTTAGGTAGTATTTTTTAAACATTACAATGCACCATATTAGTGGGCCATAAAATTAGTTTAATGAGGAAAAAAAAAGACAAAAAACAGAATAGGAGGGGCACCTGGGTGTCTCAGTCAGTTAAGCGTTAACTCTTGGTTAACTTTTGGTTAACTCTTGGTTTTGGCTTAGGTCATAATCTCACGGCTCCTGACTTTGAGCCCCACATCAGGCTCTGTGCTGACAGTGCAGAGCCTGCTTGAGATTCTCTGTCTCCCTCTCCCTCTCCCTCTGCCCCTCCCCAACTCACACTGTCTCTTTCTTAAAATAAATAAAGTTAAAAAAAAAAAAAAAGGCAGAATAGGAAATAGCCATAATATATTGCCTTAAGGGATTCATCAGTATTTAGTTTAGAATACTATAGCTTTACAATTTGATGAATCCTCTATGAAACAATCAAAGCTGAAACAAGTCACTTATCTCATTAAACCTTTTTTCTTTTAAGTTTATTTATTTATTTTGAGGGGGGGGAGGGACAGAGAGAGAATCCCAAGCAGGCTCCACAACGTCAGCACGGAGCCTGAAGGGGGGCTCAAGTCCACAAACCTTGAGATCATGAACTGAGCCGAAATCAAGAGTTAGACGCTTAACCGACTGAGCCACCCAGGTGCCCCTCTCATTAAACCTTCTAAGAAAACTTTCAAATGAAAAAATATTTGGAAAAGGCCCCACTTGAAATAACTGTCATTTAGTTATAGATGTATAAAGGATCAGAAAACTTTTTCTGCAAAAGGACAAGCAGTAAACATTTTGTCTCTTGCAACTATTCAACTATGTCTTTGTTGCGCAAAAGCAAGATACAGACTTATATAACCAGTGAATAACAAGTGTGGCAGTGTTCTCAAAATGTTTTAAAAAACAGGAGTCCTGAAGGATTCAGCTCAGCCCACAGGCTGTAGTTTGCTGACTGATGGTATGAAGAATTTATTTCTATTTCAGAATGCTGAAAACCTTACCTATTTTAATGAATCGACAAGGGAACATCTGTTCATCAATTTTATGCTTCAAGGTGAATGTTTCTTTGTTATAATCATTCTTTAAGCCACTGTGAATAAAAATAAGGTTATCAAATCTGACTTTATAATTTAGTAAACACACTAAAACAAATTCAGATCTTAAGGTTAAACAAAATACATGACCAAGACAATGTAAAGTAGTAGTTTAACATGAGAATATAGGTCAAAACTTGTACATTCACATCAACTGCATTGTAACTGTGTTCTCTTAGTTATATAAAGGTTGATGAAAAATGTTCAGTCTTAATTAAAGGATGTGGCTACAGTACAGGGAAATGTGTGATAGGACCTAGTATTCTTAGTGTGTAACTGAAAATGACATAAAATATGTAAGCAGTAAGAAAAAAATTAAAAATAATCACACTCACATCTGTCAACTTAGAGCCAAATATTAGAAAATTCTGATTAAGATGCCAATAATGTTCCTTTTATAGCTCAACAAATTTTCAAAGACAACCTTACTCCATTAGTTTAATAGCATCCACTTCACCCTAAATAAAAATAAATCCATATCACCTAATATAAACAACTAGGATTGAAACACAAGTATTTATGGGAAAGTCACTTACCTTCAGGTTGCCTTATGTCCTAAAACACTTTCATGACTTAAATCAAATGCAGTATAGATGTAATATTTACTCATATAAAATGCTGTGCTGATGGGACATATTATATCATAAATACATTCTAAAACAATATGGTTTTATTTGCCCACTCTACTGGCTATCTGATTTTTCATGATCTATGGGGCAAATTAAGACTTTCATTCCTCGTGGTCTATGTTGTGAAAACTCATATTTACTGAGCTCCTTCCAAGTGGCAGGTACTGTGCTAGTCTTATACCTTTTCTCTTTCTAGTCTCTAATTTTTACTAAATGACCAAAATATTATTTCTGGATTAGGGCAATTGATCTTAATGTTTTAGATAGAGTCTATAATTTTTACAGCAAAGATTTTTATTAATGCTGAAAATACTACTGAGGTCATTTACAGTTCAAAAATAAGACTGAAAAATAAGTAGGAAAAAAGAAACCCAAATTTTATTCTTTCTTTTTTAGTAACAATATTTAGTAGTGGCTGTTGGTTAAAAAAAAAAAAAAAGCTAACTCAAGCCACAATATTAAAATAAGGCACTAGAAATACAATAGTAGAAACATTCTTTTCTCCCTTGAAAGAAAAAAATCAAACCATGCAGATTTAGCCACAAAGAGACAAAACTAAGACTACAACTTGTTTAAAAGAGAACTCTTTCTTCCCCGTAATCATAACTTACCTGGACAACAACTCTGTCATATTTTCTTCATTCATTCCACCGAAGACTTTAAATTTCTTCAAATTGCAGACATGAGTTTTCTCATATTTTCCAAATGTGATGTTCTGGACTATAGCAGGCCTTTCAAGTTTCAGAATCAAGTACTAAAAAAAAACAAAAACAAAAAAACTAAGCAAGTTATATCCTCCTTTGTTTAGAACAGTTAGACAACTTTAGAAGTGAAACCTTTGCACAGTTAGCAGAAGAATGTGTAAGACCCGTCCCATCCATCCTGCACTGATAGACTGTGTTTTTAAAGCTGACGAAGAGAATTCAACAGCCCTGTATAGGCTACCATACCACCACCACTTTCTCCCAGCTAACTACATCATCCTGAACACTGTAGATGAAGGGGGGAGAAAAGGACTAGTAAGCTACCTTCTAATCAAGGCATGCCATTCAGTAAAAGATATACAGACTAAGAATTACCAAATAAAACAATATTAGATTGCAAAAGCAGCAATCACATTTTCTCATCAACTATATTCTGAGTGGTAAAATGTTAAACCTAAAAACAAACTTAGGGGTACCTGGGTGGCTCAGTCAGTTAAGCGTCAGACCTCGGCTCAGGTCATGATCTTTGGGTTTGTGAGTCTGAGCCCAGTGTCGGGCTCTGTGCAGACAGCTCAGAGCCTGGAGCCTGCTTCCCTCTCTCTGCCCCTCCCACGCTCTGTCTCTGTCTCTCAATAATAAATAAACGTTAAAAAAAATAAAATAAAATAAAAAATAAACTTCAGAGATTTACTAACCACCCCTGCCAATTTTTAAAAATTAAAAAACCTGGACCTACTGTAGATATGTCTAATGTAGCTCAAGATTTCCTGTTATACACTAAATAAAATGGAGTCAATTAGGGAATACATTTTACATTATGTAGATTGTTTCATTTATAAAAATCAAGAAGGAAACTACTACTGGTTGAGTATATGGAGAAAGAAGTATTCAGGAAAATGATTCAGATGGCTTTTGCAGTGGCTTCATGCTAATAATGGGTAATACAGGTGACAAATGTAGAAGAGTAAAATTGGTGGTTGGTCCTACTTCCTACCATGCACAGAAAATGAACTCAGAATGGATCAAAACCGATCCAAAATCAGTTCTTTAGAATCAAAGATCTAAATGGAAGAGCTAAAACTATAAAGTTCTTAGATGCGAATAGAGGTAAATATGAGATTCTGGATTTGGCAGTGATTTCTTAGATATGATATCAAAAGCACAAGCAACAAAATCTAAAATAAATTGCCCTTCGTTAACATTAAAACTTTTGTGCATCAAAGGATACTACCAATAAAGTGAAAATATAACCTACTGAATGGGAGATACTCCTCCATTGCTTATCTGTTCTCTAGCATACAGTTAGTTGTATCCTTAAGAAACTTTGAATTAACAAAAATCATATTACCATACCTATTACTTTGATATGGATAAAAAGAATAGCAATCTTAAGTTTTCTGTGGCAATTCTGATAATAAATTTGAATTGCTACCTAAAATGTGAACAATATATAAACAGTTGTTATGGTGTAGTGGTTAAAGCCTTGACTTCACAGTCAGTGCATCAGTAGAGAGGCTTTTAACTTGAAATAACAGAAGGTCCTATTATAGTGGGTTCAAACAAATCAAATCCCTCCTTCCCCTCTCCCCCAAAACTAGAGTTAGACAGCTTCTGGTGAAAGCTGAGTGGCTCACAATTGGCTGACTCGGAGATGCTCTTGATTTGTTTTTAAAATTTATTTAAATCAGGGGCGCCTGGGTGGCGCAGTCGGTTAAGCGTCCGACTTCAGCCAGGTCACGATCTCGCGGTCCATGAGTTCGAGCCCCGCGTCAGGCTCTGGGCTGATGGCTGGGAGCCTGGAGCCTGTTTCCGATTCTGTGTCTCCCTCTCTCTCTGCCCCTCCCCCGTTCATGCTCTGTCTCTCTCTGTCCCAAAATTAAATAAAAAAAAGTTGAAAAAAAAATTTTTAAAAATTTATTTAAATCAAAGTTAATTAACATAGTGCAATAATGGTTTCAGGTGTAGAATTTAGTGATTCATCATTTACATATAACACCCAGTGCTCATCCCATCAAGTTCCCTCTGTGGTACCCATCACCCATTTATCCCATCCCCCACCCACCTCCCCTGCAGCAACCCTTAGTTGATTTTTTTTGTTCATGATTGCACAGTGGTTGTTTCAGTCTCAGATAGCAAAGAGGTAGCTTTTTTTTTTTTAAAGCAGAACTGTAATCCCACAGTAAACTTCTGCTTACATCTCAGAATTTTGTCATGTATCTACCTTTGGCAGGAAGGTGGCTAGGAAAAACTGGGTTGAAAATGGTGGTTGGGTCAGCCAACCAACAATATCAACCAGACTGATTTTTAAAGTCACATCTGTCCGTGATTAGTGTTGTAATGATGGTTAAGTTAATTAGCCTTTCTAAGCCAAAATTTCCTCATCTTTAAGATAAGGATAAAGAGGATACTTATTATTATTATTATTATTATTATTATTATTATTATTAAGATACTACTTCTATTTCTCTTATTCCTACTAAAATGAGAATGCATGTAAAAATCTGAGCAATGTGCCAGACAAGGGAGTTTAGTGCTCACAAGATGTTAACTCTGATTTTATCATCATCATTATCATCATAATCTTTCATGTCAACATCAGCTTCATTCTTTTGTGGAGGTAAAATTGACATTACATAAAATTGATCATTTTAAAATGTGCGTGTTAGTGGCATTTAGTACATTCACAGTATTGTGCAACTATTCTATCTATCTAGTTCCAAGGTATTTTTTATCACTCCATAAGGACGCCTGATAGTGTCTCCTGTTTCCCTTAACCCAGCTCCCGGCAATTACTAATCTGCTTTCTGCCTTTATGAATTTACCTGTCCTGGATATTTTGTATAAATGGAATCCTATAATACATAACCTCCTATATGTGACTTCTTTCCCTTCGCATGTTTTTGAGGTTCATCCATGTTGTAGCATGTAACAGTACTCCATTCCTTTTTATGACTGAAGAGTATTCCATTTTATAGAAATGCTTCATTTTGTTAATCCATTTATCAGTTGATGGGCATTTAGGGTTGTTTCTATTTTGGCCATTGTGAGTAGTACTGCTCTGAACATATGTGTACAAGTGTTTGGATACGTTTTCTCATTTCTTTGGAGTATACACGTAGGAGTAGACCTTCTGGGTCGTATAGTAATTCTGTGTTTAACTTTTTGAGGAACTGCCAAACTATGTTCTGTATCATCTGCACCATTTTCATTTCCACCAGCAATGTCTGAGAGAGTTCCATTTTCTCTGTGTCCTCAGCAACCATCATTATCTTCTGGGTTTTTTTTGCTTTTGGTTTTGTTTTTTAATTATAGCCATCTTAGTGTGGTGTGAAGTTGTATTTCTTTGTGGTTTGAATTTGCATTTCCCTGATGATTAGTAATACATCTTTCTATGTGCCTGTTGGTCTTTTATCTTCCTTGGGAAAAAGGCTGTTGAGGTCCTTTGCCATTTTCAAATTGGGTTGTCTTTTTTGTTGTTGAGTTGTAAGAATTCTTTATATTTCTGGATACTAACCCTTATTAGGTTTATTATTTGCAAATATTTTCTCCCATTCAGTAGGTTATATTTTCACTTTATTGGTAGTATCCTTTGATGCACAAAAGTTTTAATGTTAACGAAGGGCAATTTATTTTAGATTTTGTTGCTTGTGCTTTTGATATCATATCTAAGAAATCACTGCCAAATCCAGAATCTCATATTTACTTCTATTCGCATCTAAGAACTTTATAGTTTTAGCTCTTCCATTTAGATCTTTGATTCTAAAGAACTGATTTTGGATCGGTTTTGATCCATTCTGAGTTCATTTTCTGTGCATGGTAGGAAGTAGGACCAACCACCAATTTTACTCTTCTACATTTGTCACCTGTATTACCCATTATTAGCATGAAGCCACTGCAAAAGCCATCTGAATCATTTTCCTGAATACTTCTTTCTCCATATACTCAACCAGTAGTAGTTTCCTTCTTGATTTTTATAAATGAAACAATCTACATAATGTAAAATGTGCTCCCTAATTAACTGACCCCATCTCCATCTTTCTCATTAACCCACACTCCCTCTCATTCCTGTCTCCTCCTTTCTCTAGTCATCCTTTAAAGTCTCAGTTTAGACGTCAGTCTCCCCTGACAGCTGGTTAGGTACAATGTTGTAACTAATATTAAAAATGAGTTTTTATACATCTGTTGTGCACCATCCATCACTCCATATATGATACCCTGAAATCCAGCAGGAAGTTGTTACATATATATAATTTTATTAATAACCAAATCGAATTTTTGTTATTAAAAAGTTACATAAATAGGGGTCCCTGGGTGGCTCAGTTGGTTAAGCTCCCAACTCTTGATTTCTGCTCAGGTCATGATCTCACAGTCATGGGATCAGGCCCTGCACTGGGCTCTGCACTGAGCATGGAGCCTGCTTAGGATTCTCTAACACCTTCCATGCTTGCTTGCTCCTCCACCCCACCCCCAAAAGTTGCTTAAGGAAAATTTAAACTCTCTAATCGGAAGCAAACCATAATAATTTGATAGAAACCCTTCTTAGGTAAAAATTTTAATGTTTGGGGCACCTGGCTGCCTCAGTCAGTACAGCATGCAACTCTTACTCTCAGAGTTGTGATTTCAAGCCCCACGCTGGGTATGGGGACAATTAAAAAAAACAAAAAAACGTGAAGCAACCTAAATGCTCTGGGAAATTAGTTAAGCTTAATAAAATATTTTTAAAAATTTTAATTTTCAATCACATTTGCCTTTATTCATAATGAAATAATAATTCCCATTTTCCAACTCGAATATAAATGCTGAGTAGTGTTACTATTAAACAATGTTGTCCTATAGTTAAATAGGTTTTCATTAGTTTTAATTTGGAGAAATAACTGCTGTAGATATAGCAATACAAACTAAAAGAAATTTTAAAAATTGAAGTTCATTAAGAACAAACATTTTATTTTTTTATTTTTTTTTTCAACGTTTATTTATTTTGGGGACAGAGAGAGACAGAGCATGAACAGGGGAGGGGCAGAGAGAGAGGGAGACACAGAATCGGAAACAGGCTCCAGGCTCTGAGCCATCAGCCCAGAGCCTGACACGGGGCTCGAACTCATGGACCGCGAGATCGTGACCTGGCTGAAGTCGGACGCTTAACCAACTGCGCCACCCAGGCGCCCCTAGAAAAACTACTTTAGAACCTATTAGAGGGGGCAAGAGGGGGCTGCCCCAAGATGGGCCACTATGGCATAAAGATTATTTCAAGTTAAAAGTAATCAAAACCTGGGGTGCCGGGATGGCTCAGTCAGTTAAGCCATCTGACTCTTGATCTGGATTCTGGTCATGATCTTAGAGTTTGTAAGACAGAGCCCTGTGTCAGGCTCTGCGCTGATAGCTCAGGGCCTGCTTGGGATTCTGTCTCTCCCTCTCTCTCCCCCTCCAGGCTTGCTCTCTTTCTCTCTCAAAATAAATAAACTTAAAAAAAAAAAAAGTAATCAAAACCCAGCAGATACAGGAAGTTTGTAAGACAGAGCCCTGTGATAGCTCAGGGCCTGCTTGGGATTCTGTCTCTCCCTCTCTACCTCCCCCTTAACTGCCAAAATTTACATTGGAAAGGAGCACCTGTACCAGGAAGAGAGAGCTATTAACAGAAACTCTCCTTTACCTAAGGAATTTATCTGCATAACAGGACAATCTTGTTCTTCCAAACATCTCTTTTTCTAAGGTCTCCCCATTATATCCTCAGGCCCTACCCCTCACCTCAGCTCAAATAAGCTTCTTGTTGCCTGTCTTTGGAATTTCATGTCTGTGTGGATGCCCCACAGGTATACCTATTAAATTTTATTTTCTCCTGTCAATCTGTCTCATGGCAATTTGATTCTAAGTCCAGTTAGAAGAACCACAGGGCAGAGGAAGGTCTTCCTCCCTGATACTATATATCAACCTTTGAATTGTGAGTATATAAATATTAATACATTAATTTTATTTATTATTTTTTTAAAGTTTTTTTATTTATTTTTGAGACAGAGAGAGACGGAGCATGAACGGGGAAGGGGCAGAGAGAGAGGGAGACACAGAATTGGAAGCAGGTTCCAGGCTCTGAGCCATCAGCCCAGAGCCCGACGCGGGGCTCGAACTCACGGACGGCGAGATCGTGACCTGAGCTGAAGTCGGACGCTTAACCGACTGAGCCACCCAGGCGCCCCAATACATTAATTTTATAATAAAACATAATGCACCACAATCTCTTTTCCAAAATGGGGGGCACACCAAAAATTCAGCCACAGAATTAAGCAAGCAATGAAAAAAAAAATTTAATGTTTAAAACTTGTTCACAATTTCAAACTTAAGAGATTTTTTCAATGTGAGAAAGGTGATTTTAAAAATCATTTTTAATCAGGGGCACCTGGGTGACTCAGTCAGCTAGGCGTCCGACTTTGGCTCTGGTCATGACCTCAGTTTGTGAGTTCAAGCCCCACACTGGGCTCTGTGCTGTCAGTTCAGAGCCTGCTTCAGATCCTCTGTCTCCCTCTCTCTCTGCCCCTCTCCTGCTTATTCTCTCCTCTCTCTCTCAAAAAGAAACATCTAAAAAAAATGATTAAAAAAATAAAGAAGAGGGGCGCCTGGGTGGCTCAGTCGGTTCAGCGTCTGACTTCAGCTAAGGCTATGATCTTGAAGTTTGTGAGTTCGAGTCCCACATCGGGCTCTGTGCTGACAGCTCGGAGCCTGGAGCCTGCTTCAGATTCTGTGTCTCCCTCTCTCTCGGCCCCTCCTGTGCTCGCACTCTGTCTCTTTCTCTCTCAAAAATAAATAAACGTTAAAAAAAATAAAAATAAAGAAGAATTGCTGAATCAAATATTTGTGTACATCTAACATACTTATATTTTTATTTCTAAGAGGCAGAGCCCTACGAAGAACTGAGTAAGACAAATGTGCTCTCCACATCGAGAGCCTTTGCCGGATTATATTTCAAAGACTGTAATAATTCAGATTTTCAATTTCAGATTTTCAAATGTATAGGTACCCTTCTTCCCAAATTCCTGCAACAATGAGTGTTATCATTCTTTGAATTATCTCTATAGACATTTTAAATAATCTATTAGCTAAAAAAGAAAAACACTATAAAACTTGATATGACATGAAAAGGAAATATCTGAAGGCACAGAACACCAGAGTGAACAGAAGCAAACTCTGGGGGAAGTGCATGCTCGCTGATGAAGGGCAGCCAATAAGCTGTAAAGCAGGTCCTAGCTCCAAAGCTTTTAGCGTGCAGCTAAGTGCACTCTTAGAGCAGACACAGCAGCAGTCAGAAAGTAAAGAAACCAGGAAAGTAAAGTTGGGGACCCATGAAAGTTGAAGAAAGTGGTATTTCAAGGTTCTCCAGAAAAACAAAACAGAAACAGGAGGCTGAGAAATCCCATAATATGTGATCTGCAAGCTGGAGAACCAGGTAAGGGAATCCTCCAACCCCAGGCAAACCTTGGGATAACTGCAGTCCTGGCCTACACCTTGAGTGCAGCCTTGAGCCAGAACCACTCAGCAACGTCACTCTCAGATTCCTGACCCTCAGTAACAGTATGAAGTAATAAATGCTTGTTTCTAAGTTTGGGGTAACTTATTACACAGCAATAGATAATACAGCATCCAAGGCCAAAATAAATATTAACAGTTCCATTTATTAAGTAGTTAAGTCCAAACAGCTTAATAAGCGTTTATGCACTGACAACTTAGTAGCCATTTGAAAAACAACAGACATAAATTAAAACAAAAATATTTGTATTTCATTCCTAGATAAATACAAGTACCTACTAATGTGCTTTGTGTGCGTGCTGGACAGTGCACAATGAAGCAAACATTTGAATTAGACTAGAATCTATCTACCACTCATATTTCCTAAACCACATTGATTTTCTATGTAATAATTGTTTGTTTGTTTGTTTTATCACAGCAAACGAAATTCTCAGCCAACAAAGAATTTTGCCATGGCACCACTGAAAGGGAAATACAGAAATTAGTAAGACCGAATGCTACTTTTCAAAGATCTTACTTACAATCTAATGAAGAAAAAACACACTAACAACTAACCACAACACAAAGTAGAATGAAAGGATTTGAAAAATTTGAAAAAAGAAAAAAAGGATTTGACATTAACTAGTAATAGAGTAACGCTTCCATTTACCCATCACCTTCAGAAAATGAGGCTTCCAAATAATACAAAATATAAAATTTGGAAATCTAGAAATAAAACACTTTTTGGATAACCCTAAAACCTTATTTTTATTGATGAAGAAATACAATCCTAGAGACATAAACTCTCTGACTTCAAATTACATAGAGTCAATGGTAGATTATTTACAACAATATGAGATAGAGACAGAAGGGATATAAAACATAGTTAAGGGGTGCCTGGGTGGCTCAGCTAGTTAAGCGTCTCTTTAAAAAAAAAATTTTTTTTTTTTTTTTTTACCATTTATTCAGTTTTGAGAGACAGAGCGTGAGTGGGACAGGGGCAGTGAGAAAGGGAGACACAGAATCTGAAGCAGGCTCTGAGCTGTCAGCACAGAGCCTGACTCAGGGCTTGAACTCACAAACTGAGATCATGACCTGAGCCGAGTAGGAAGCTTAATCGACTGAGCCACCCAGGCACCCCCACGTCTGACTCTTATTCTCAGCTCAGGTCATGATCTCATGATTCACGGGTTAAAGATCTGAGTAGGGCTCAGGGCTCACAGCGCAGACCCTCCTTGGGATATTCTCTCTCTCTCTCTCTCTCTCTCTCTCTCTCTCCCCCTCCCTCCCTTCCTCCCTCCTCCTCCTCACACGTATGTGTCCATTCTCTCAAAATAAACATATAAAAAATATTTAAAACATATTTGAGAGACTATAAAAGCAGTAATTTCCCCTACCTTTTCTTCCTTGTCAAAAATAACACCCACTCAGAAAAGAGAGGCAATATTCATTTTTTGCATTTGGTTACTTGTTAGCAGAAGGCTTAAAAATGTATACATATGATCTTACATTTTTCAAAGTGTTTTCACAAGCAATTTTCATCATCTGGACAACTACCACCAAGTCAAAAGCTACCAAAATCTCTGGCCTGGATTACTGCAATAGCACTTTTTACCTCTGGATATATTATTTAGTGTATTGTCTTTCTCCTCAAGAAATAAGCTCCATGAGAGCAGAAATTTTTGTTTGTCCTGCTTACACCTCACTGATTTTCCTTAGTGATAAACCCCAAACACCTACAACACAGTCTGACCTATTTATAGCAGCCAATAAATCTGTACCTACTGAATTCAATGAATGAAAGCTACAGACAAAAGGTGAGAAGGTAATGCACGCATAATTCCTGGTCCCTGTTGTACACAAACCTACCTCTCTCAGATATTCAATCAAACACTAACCTAGTGAAAGTAGTACGGATAGATGTAATTATGTTTCCAGATCAGTTCGTTTTAATTAAAACAGAGATTACCTGGGTGGGCCCACCTAATTGTGTGTCCTTTAACTCTGAGTTTAGAGATCAGAGACAAGAAGTCAGAAATTCAAAGCACAAGAAGGAATCGATGCACCATTGCTCATTTGAAAATGAAGGGGGGCATGTGTTGAGGCATGTGGGCATGGTCTAAGAACTAAGAATAGCTCTTAATTTATAGCCAGCAAGAAAACAAGGACTTCAGTCCTATAACCACAAGAAACTGAATTTTGACAACAAAGCTCACTGTCTTCAGGGCCAGCAGATGAGAACCTAACCAATATCTGGATTTCAGCCTTATGATACTCTGAAGAAAGAATCCCACCTGGGGGATTGTAACCTAGGAAGTGGCTTTAAACTAAATCTGTGATTTGTTATAGAGCAATACCAAAATAATAATAGAGGGACCCACCATAATGAGGACAATGTTAAAATCACAAAACCACATAAAGCTTTAAGATTTAGAGTCTAATTCATTAGAATTAGAATCAAAGTTCCATTCAGGGGCGCCTGGGTGGCTCAGTTGGTTAAGCTTGGACTCTTGATCTCAGCTCAGGTCATGATCTCACAGTTGGTGAGATTGAGCCCCGCGTAGGGTTCTGTGCTGACAGCACGGAGCCTGCTTGGGATTCTCTCTTCCCCGCTCTCTGGCCCTCCTCAGCTCACACACCCATGCTCGCTCATTTATTTTAATAAATAAATATTTAAAAAACGTTTAAAAAAAAGAATAAAAGGTAAAAAGTTTAATTGGGGTCCTTTCTGGCAAAGCTTCAATGGATAAAGAAATGAGGACAAGAATGAAAACCATTATTATTTATTCCAGTAAGTAAAACTGAGGAAGGTATGCAATATCTACTGAAATATACACTCTAAATATAGATCATTATCTATTTTTCCAATAAAGACCCCTAAATGTTACACTTTTGTTTTTCTTTTTTTTCTTTTTTTACACTTTTGTTCTTCTATTTGTTACTTAGATTTTTCTATCTTTTCCATCACGACACTTTGTCAGTTGTTCTGTTTGTCAGCTTGCTGTTAATGTGCCTATCTTTTATAGCTGTGCCCCCATACACAAAGTTACATCCAGTTGCTGAAAAGTGAAGAAGTAACTAACTAAACAGAGTAACTTAAAACCAATGTAGATTCTAGGAAAGGCCCTCAGGACCTAAAATTTCATCACAATGATTTTGGTTTTCCAGAGTCCTCATTTTTTCCTTTCTGATTCTCAGCTCTGTTCAAAACGTGATAAATGAATTATTAGATCCCATACAGTCACTCCTCATTATTTGTGGATTCCATATTTGTGAATTCCCCTACTCACTAAAATTTATTTTCAACAACAAAATCACTACAGATTTCAATACCTACAGCACTTTCAGAATCATTTCCAGACATGTGCAAAGTGACAAAAAAGTCTGAGTTACCCAATGCACTCTCTCCCAGCTGAGGTCAAACAAGGGACGCTCTGCCTTCTTGGTTTAATTCTATCATACAGTAAACAAGCGTCCTTTACACCTTCTACTTAGTGCCATATTTTTTATATTTTTGTGCTTTCTGCTGATCTTGCTGTCTACAATGATCCCCAAACAGAGTGCTGAAGCCATGTCTAATGTTTCTAAATGCAAGAAGGATGTGATGTGCCTTTCAAAGGAAATAGGTGTCAGGCTGGGGAAGTGATGTCCCCCTCCCTAAGGAATTTCAAAGTTCCCTGAGCCCCTGGGGAATTTCAATCCTTCCTTCAGTGCCCACCTGGTTTTTAAAGCTCTAACGAAGAGACCACTGCACTCCCAGAGCAGCAAAGGGAGCACCTAGAGCTAGTGAAACTAGAGTCCTGGGGCGCCACCTCTACGTGAAGCATTTCTGAGTTCTCAGGACCTATAGGAAGGCATATATGGGGAAGTTTCTTAGAATATGTTCAGTTTTCTCTGGATAAATCTAATTAAGACAAAACCTTAGCTTCCTCAGAGGTCTGCCACATGCCATCAGGCAGATCGTGAGAATCACTGTGGAAACTCTCTGGCTTCACCGTGGCAAGACTCACTCATATTGTGATTCATGGTCTCTGGACTCTTATTTCAAGCTTCATTTCATTAAGGCGTTAAGTTATAGTGCTATGGCTGTAGAAAGTTCAATGCTAATGAACAAATAATATACATAAAATAAGGTATGTGTAAACAGAAACACACATAAAGTAAGGTCATGTTACGACCAAAGGCACACAGGAATCTAACCCTGTATTTCCCCTAGAAGCAATGGCTCAGTATTCACTAATGCAGTCTTCATGGCGATTTTATAAAATATAACTATTGTAAATTACACAATCAACTATCTATAAAACCAAAACACATTAGAAATGGAAATACTTTTCAGAGTTTTAGGGCACTAAAGTAGCTAAAGTACATGCACCAAACCTTTATAATCACCATATACGGTCATGGGGGGATTTAGAATAATTAAAAACAAATATGGAAAATAGAGGCAATTCTCATACTAATTATATGGTACCACTTCATGAAATAAGGTTTCTCCTTATCCAAAATCAAAATAATAGAACTAAGTTATATATCCTAAGTAGTGCTTTGAAATAGGCAGGTCAAGTAATAGTTTATTATCAAAATAAGCTGCAAAGGTAAGTAATTGTATGTATCTGTCATATAAATTATTACTAGCAACTATTTTTCAGTGATCTATGAAAATAATATTTCCACTTTACATAAAGTATATTTTACTTAATTAAAACATTTTTTTTAATTTTTTTTAATGTTTATTTATTTTTGGGACAGAGAGAGACAGAGCATGAACAGGGGAGGGGCAGAGAGAGAGGCAGACACAGAATCGGAAGCAGGCTACAGGCTCTGAGCCATCAGCCCAGAGCCCGACTCGGGGCTTGAATTCATGGACCGCGAGATCGTGACCTGAGCTGAAGTCGGACGCTTAACTGGCTGAGCCACCCAGGTGCCCCTAAATTTTTAATTTTTTTAACCTTTAACATTTTATTTCCCTATTTTTAGAGAGAGAGAGAGACAGAGAGAGAGAGAGAGAGAGAACGAACACAGGCAGGGGAGGGACAGAGAGAGGGACAGACAGAGAATCCCAAGCAGGCTCTATGCCGTCAGCACAGGGCCTGACACGGGGCTCAAACTCATGAACTGTGAAATCACGACCTGAGCCAAGACCAAGAGTCAGACACTTACCCAACCGAGCCATCCAGGTACCCCAATCAGTTAAGCATTACACTCCTGATTTCTCTTCAGGTCATGATCTGAACTGTTCATGAGTCCAAGCCCTGCATCGGAGGGAGCCTGATTGGGATTCTGTCTCCCTCTTTCTCTGCGCCTCCCCTGTTTATTCTCTCAAAATAAAAATAAACAACAACAACAAAAAAGGGAAAGTGTTTCTGGAAAGTTCTTTTTTATTCTCAACTATAATCTGCAATTTTGGTTACTGTATTTTTCATTTCTATTTTGGTTCTTTTTTTTTTAATTCCCTGCCAAAATTTTCATTTTTTTTTCAATAAATGAAGTTTATTGTCAAATTGGTTTCCATACAACACCCAGTGCTCATCCCAAAAGGTGCCCTCCTCAATACCCATCACCCACCGTCCCCTCCCTCCCACCTCCCATTAACCCTCAGTTTGTTCTCAGTTTTTAAGAGTCTCTTATGCTTTGGCTCTCTCCCACTCTAACCTCCTTTTTTTTTCCCCCCTTCCCCTCCCCCATGGGTTTCTGTTAAGTTTCTCAGGATCCACATAAGAGTGAAAACATATGGTATCTGTCTTTCTCTGTATGGCTTATTTCACTTAGCATAACACTCCAGTTCCATCCATGTTGTTACAAAGGGCCATATTTCATTCTTTCTCATTGCCATGTAGTACTCCATTGTGTATATAAACCACAATTTCTTTATCCATTCATCAGTTGATGGACATCTAGGCTCTTTCCATAATTTGGCTATTGTTGACAGTGCTGCTATAAACATTGACAGTGCCCCTATGCATCAGTACTCCTGTATCCCTTGGTAATTCCTAGCAGCGCTATTGCTGGGTCATAGGGTAGGTCTAGTTTTAATTTTCTGAGGAACCTCCACACTGTTTTCCAGAGAAGCTGCACCAATTTGCATTCCCACCAACAGTGCAAGAGGGTTCCCGTTTCTCCATATCCTCTCCAGCATCTATAGTCTCCTGATTTGTTCGTTTTGGCCACTCTGACTGGCGTGAGGTGATATCTGAGTGTGGTTTTGATTTGTATTTCCCTGATGAGGAGCAATGTTGAGCATCTTTTCATGTGCCCGTTGGCCATCCGGATGTCTTCTTTAGAGAAGTGTCTGTTCATGTTTTCTGCCCATTTCTTCACTGGGTTATTTGTTTTTCGGGTGTGGAGTTGGTGAGCTCTTTATGGATTTTGGATACTAGCCCTTTGTCTGATATGTCATTTGCAAATATCTTTTCCCATTCCGTTGGTTGCCTTTTAGTTTTGTTGGTTGTTTCCTTTGTTGTGCAGAAGCTTTTTATCTTCATAAGGTCCCAGTAGTTCATTTTTGCTTTTAATTCCCTTGCCTTTGGGGATGTGTCAAGTAAGACATTACTACGACTGAGGTCAGAGAGGTCTTTTCCTGCTTTCTCCTCTAGGGTTTTGATGGTTTCCTGTCTCACATTCAGGTCCTTTATCCACTTTGAGTTTATTTTTGTGAATGGTGTGAGAAAGCGGTCTAGTTTCAACCTTCTGCATGTTGCTGTCCAGTTCTCCCAGCACCATTTGTTAAAGAGACTGTCTTTTTCCCATTGGATGTTCTTTCCTGCTTTGTCAAAGATGAGTTGGCCATACGTTTGTGGGTCTAGTTCTGGGGTTTCTATTCTATTCCATTGGTCTATGTGTCTGTTTTTGTGCCAATACCATGCTGTCTTGATGATTACAGCTTTGTAGTAGAGGCTAAAGTTTGGGATTGTGATGCCTCCTGCTTTGGTCTTCTTCAAAATTACTTTGGCTATTCGGGGCCTTTTGTGGTTCCATATGAATTTTAGGATTGCTTGTTCTAGTTTCAAGAAGAATGCTGGTGCAATTTTGCTTGGGATTGCATTGAATGTGTAGATAGCTTTGGGTAGTATAGACATTTTGACAATATTTATTCTTCCAATCCATGAGTGCGGAATGTTTTTCCATTTCTTTATATCTTTTTCAATTTCCTTCATAAGCTTTCTATAATTTTTGGCATACAGATCTTTTACATCTTTGGTTAGATTTATTCCTAGGTATTTTATGCTTCTTGGTGCAATTGTGAATGGGATCAGTTCCTTTATTTGTCTTTCTGTTGCTTCATTACTAGTGTATAAGAATGCAACTGATTTCTGTACATTGATTTTGTATCCTGCGACTTTGCTGAATTCATGTATCAGTTCTAGCAGACTTTTGGTGGAGTCTATCGGATTTTCCATGTATAATATCATGTCATCTGCAAAAAGTGAAAGCTTAACTTCATCCTTGCCAATTTTGATGCCTTTGATTTCCTTCTGTTGTCTGATTGCTGATGCTAGAACTTCCAACACTATGTTAAACAACAGTGGTGAGAGTGGACATCCTTGTCGTGTTCCTGATCTCAGGGAAAAAGCTCTCAGTTTTTCCCCATTGAGGATGATGTTAGCTGTGGGCTTTCCACGAATGGCTTTTATGATGTTTAAGTATGTTCCTTCTATCCCGACTTTCTCGAGGGTTTTTATTAAGAAAGGTTGCTGGGGCGCCTGGGTGGCGCAGTCGGTTAAGCGTCCGACTTCAGCCAGGTCACGATCTCACGGTCCGTGAGTTCGAGCCCCGCGTCAAGCTCTGGGCTGATGGCTCAGAGCCTGGAGCCTGTTTCCGATTCTGTGTCTCCCTCTCTCTCTGCCCCTCCCCCATTCATGCTCTCTCTCTGTCCCAAAAATAAATAAAACGTTGCAAAAAAAAAAAAAAAAAAGAAACGTTGCTGAATTTTGTCAAATGCCTTTTCTGCATTGATTGACAGGATCATATGGTTCTTATCTTTTCTTCTATTAATGTGATGTATCATGTTGATTGATTTGCGAATGTTGAACCTGCCCTGCATCCCAGGAATGAATCCCACTTGATCATGGTGAATAATTCTTTTTATATGCTGTTGAATTCGATTTGCTAGTATCTTATTGAGAATTTTTGCATCCATATTCATCAGGGATATTGGCCTGTAGTTCTCTTTTTTTTACTGGGTCTCTGTCTGGTTTAGGAATCAAAGTAATACTGGCTTCATAGAATGAGTCTGGAAGTTTTCCTTCCCTTTCTATTTTTTGGAACAGCTTGAGAAGGATAGGTATTATCTCTGCTTTAAACATCTGGTAGACCTCCTCTGGGAAGCCATCTGGTCCTGGACTCTTATTTGTTGGGAAATTTTTGATGACTGATTCAATTTCTTAGCTGGTTACAGGTCTGTTCAAGCTTTCTATTTCCTCCTGATTGAGTTTTGGAAGCCTGTGGGTGTTTAGGAATTTGTCCATTTCTTCCAGGTTGTCCAGTTTGGTGGCATATAATTTTTCATAGTATTCCCTGATAATTGCTTGTATCTGTGAGGGATTGGTTGTAATAATTCCATTTTCATTCATGATTTTATCTATTTGGGTCATCTCTCTTTTCTTTTTGAGAAGCCTGGCTAGAGGTTTATCAATTTTATTTTTTCAAAAAACCAACTCTTGGTTTCGTTGATCTGCTCTATAGTTTTTTTTAGATTCTATATTGTTTATTTCTGCTCTGATCTTTATTATTTCTCTTCTGCTGGATTTAGGCTGTCTTTGCTGTTCTGCTTCTATTTCCTTTAGGTGTGCTGTTAGATTTTGTATTTGGGATTTTTCTTGTTTCTTGAGATAGGCCTGGATTGCAATGTATTTTCCTCTCAGGACTGCCTTCGCTGCATTCCAAAGCATTTGGATTGTTGTATTTTCATTTTCATTTGTTTCCATATATTTTTAAATTTCTTCCCTAACTGCCTGGTTGACCCATTCATTCTTTAGTAGGGTGTTCTTTAACCTCCATGCTTTTGGAAGTTTTCCAGACTTTTTCCTGTGGTTGATTTCAAGCTTCATAGCATTGTGGTCTGAAAGTATGCATGGTATGATTTCAATTCTTGTATACTTAGAAGGGCTGTTTTGTGACCCAGTATGTAATCTATCTTGGAGAATGTTCCATGTGCACTCGAGAAGAAAGTATATTCTGTTGCTTTGGGATGCAGAGTTCTAAATATATCTGTCAAGTCCATCTGATCCAATGTATCATTCAGGGCCCTTGTTTCTTTATTGACCATGTGTCTAGATGATCTATCCATTTCTGTAAGTGGAGTGTTAAAGTCCCCTGCAATTACCACATTCTTATCAATAAGGTTGCTTATGTTTGTGAGCAATTGTTTTATATATTTGGGGGTTCCTGTATTCGGCGCATAGACATTTATAATTGTTAGCTCTTCCTGATGGATAGACCCTGTGATTATTATATAATGCCCTTCTTCATCTCTTGTTACAGCCTTTAATTTAAAGTCTAGTTTGTCTGATATAAGTATGGCTACTCCAGCTCTCTTTTGACTTCCAGTGGCATGATAAATAGCTCTCCATCCCCTCACTCTGAATCTGAAGGTGTCCTCAGGTCTAAAATGAGTCTCTTGAGACAGCAAATAGATGGGTCTTGTTTTTTTATCCATTCTGATACTTGTCTTTTGGTTGGCGCATTTAGTCCATTTACATTCAGTGTTATAGAAAGATATGGGTTTAGAGTCATTGTGATGTCTGTAGGTTTCATGCTTGTAGCGATGTCTTTGGTACTTTGTCTCACAGGATCCCCCTTAGGATCTCTTTTAGTGGTTTAATGGTGATGAATTCCTTCAGTTTTTGTTTGGGAAGACCTTTATCTCTCCTTCTATTTTAAATGACAGACTTGCTTGATAAAGGATTCTCAGCTGCATATTTCTTCTATTCATCACATTGAAGATCTCCTGCCATTCCTTTCTGGCCTGCCAAGTTTCAGTAGAGAGACTGGTCACGAGTCTCCCTTTATATGTTAGAGCACGTTTATCTCTAGCTGCTTTCAGAATTTTCTCTTTATCCTTGTATTTTGCCAGTTTCACTATGATATGTCGTGCAGAAGATCGATTCAAGTTACGTCTGAAGGGAGTTATCTGTGCCTCTTGGATTTCAATGTCTTTTTCCTTCCCCAGATCAGGGAAGTTCTCAGCTATTATTTCTTCAAGTACACCTGCAGCACCTTTCCCTCTCTCTTCCTCCTCTGGAATACCAATTATCCGTAGATTATTTCTCTTTAGTGCATCACTTAGTTCTCTAATTTTCCCCTCATACTCCTGGATTTTTTAATCTTTTTCTCAGCTTCTTCTTTTGCCATAATTTTATCTTCTAGTTCACCTATTCTGTCCTCTGCCTCTTCAATCTGAGCTGTGGTCGTCTCCATTTTATTTTGGAGCTCATTAATAGCATTTTTTAGCTCCTCCTGGCTGTTCCTTAGTCCCTTGATCTCTGTAGCAAGATTCTCTGCTGTCCTCTATACTGTTTTCAAGCCCAGCAATTAATTTTATGACTATTATTCTAAATTCACTTTCTGTTATATTGTTTAAATCCTTTTTGATCAGTTCATTAGCTGTCGCTATTTCCTGGAGATTCTTTTGAGGGGAATTCTTCCATTTGATCATTTTGGATAGTCCCTGGAGTAGTGTGGAACTGTGGGGCACTTCCCCTGTGCTGTCTTGAATAACTTGCATTGGTGGGCGGGGCCGCAGTCAGACCTGATGTCTGCCCCCAGCCCACCGCTGGGGCCACAGTCAGACTGGTGTTTGCCTTCTCTTCCCCTCTCCTAGGGGCGGGATTCACTGTGAGGTGGCGTGGCCCGTCTGGGCTACTTGCACACTGCGAGGCTTATGGTGCTGGGGATCTGGCGTATTAGCTGGGGTGGATCAGCAAGGTGCACGGGGGCGGGAGGGGCAGGCTCAGCTCGCTTTTCCTTCAGAGATCCGCTTCGGGAGGGGCCCTGCGGCACCGGGAGGGAGTCAGACCCACCAGAGGGATGGATCCGCAGAAGCACAGCGTTGGGTGTTTGCGTGGTGCAAGCAAGTTCCCTGTCAGGAACTGGTTCCCTTTGGGACTTTGGCTGGTGGATGGGCAAGGGAGATGGCGCTGGTGAGCACCTTTGTTCGCCGCCAAGCTGAGCTCTGTCATCCGGGGCTCAACAACTCTCCCTCCTGTTGTCCTCCAGCTCTCCGGTTCTCTGAGCAGAGCTGTTAGCTTATAACCTTCTAGATGTCAAGTCCCGCTTGCTGTCAGAACACACTCCATCCAGCCCCTCCGCTTTTGCAAGCCAGACTCAGGGGCTCTGCTTGGCCCGCGGGCTGCCCCTCCGCCCCGGCTGCCTCCTGCCGGTCCGTGTAGCGCGCACTGCCTCGCCGCCCTTCCTACCCTCTTCCGTGGGCCTCTCATCTGCACTTGGCTCCGGAGACTCCGTTCTGCTAGTCTTCTGGCAGTTTTCTGGGTTATTTAGGCAGGTGTAGGTGGAATCTAAGTGATCAGCAGGACGCACGGTGAGCCAGCATCCTCCTATGCTGCCATCTTCCTAAACTCAAAATTTTCATTATTGATTTTCATCTCCTTTTTTTCCTTTAAGACACTAATGGCACTTCTTTAAATTTTTTTTTTAACGTTTATTTATTTTTGAGAGACAAAGTGTGAGCAGGGAAGGAACAGAGGGAGAGGGAGACACAGAATCCGAAACAGGCTCCAGGGTCTGAGCTGTCAGCACAGAGCCCGATGGGGGGGGGCCCGAACCTGCAAACAGTGAGATCGTGACCTGAGCCAAAGTTGGACGCTTAACCGAGTGAGCCACCCAGGTGCCCCTAAAGGCACTTATTTTAAAACCTGTATCTAAAATTCTATTATCTGTAAACTCGTATTTTTGGTAGATATCAAATATGGAAAACTAAAAATAACTAGATGCCAAGGATATTAACTTCCTCTAGAAGAGGTATATGTGCTGCAGGTCTATGACTAGTGACACTACCACTTCTTGATTATTTTCATCAAATTTCAAGGACTAAGATAATATGAAACTGGGCTTCCCTGTGTGGGTGAGAGTATATTTGGTTCACCCTTCCTCCTCTAACATAGCTTCAGGATCCTAAATCAGAGAAGGGAATCTACTACATTCCAGGCTCTGATTTCTGATCTTTATCTTCCTAGCCTCAAGAGTTTGTCAGAAGTGCTGTTCAGCTTTTCAGGATCTTAACCACTTCTTTAGGGGTCAATAGATACCCAGTGGAAAAGTGGCCCCAAAGTAGGTCTCCTATCTGGGTTCCTGTATCTTCCTCATCTTGGCCCCATCACTCTTTACTTCCTTGTTACCAATACACTGCACCTTCAAAAAACAATCTTTTTTCTTATTTCATCCTCAGTAGGACAGTTGGTCAAAATTAATTTTTCTCATTAAATTTTTCATTTGAAGAAGTTTTATTTGGTTGTTTTTCAAATATGTTATATCACTTTTTAAAGTTTCCTGTTCCTTACAAATACCTTTTATTTCTTTAAATACGGTATGTTATTTTAATTGCAGTATCTTTTAGTACATTTACTTCTTATACCTAATGTTTTTGAAGGTTTCTCTATCATTTCTTCCTAGTTCTTACTAAAGGCACCTTGTTTCCTGGTACATTTGGTTATCTTTGCGTGTGTACTGCTTACTTTCCTTGAATAATGATCTACGGAGACTACCTGAAGATTTGGGAAAGGTAACTATCTCCAGAGAGGATCTGCACTTGCTTTTATTGAGAACCTTAAGAGCACTATACATCCAGGATCACCAGGTTCATCCAGGATCATCCAGGTTTTCTTCATTTTCTCCTCCTCTACTCAGTGCCAATGTAACTCTTCCCACAGTCCCCCAGAGGTGGAGATTTCTTCTGTTTAATTATTCTGAGAATTCATCAATTTAGGTTCCCAGCTTTCATAAACTTTATGTATGTGTGCATCTTTTAAAAATTCAGCCCTTTTAGGGGTGCCTGGGTGACTCAGTCAGTTAAGCATCCGACTTCAGCTCAAGTCATGATCTTATGGTTCTGCTGACAGCTCAGAGCCTGGAGCCTGCTTCAGATTCTGTGTCTTCCTCTCTCCCTGCCCCTTCCCCTCCCTCCCCCCCCCCCAATAAACATTTAAAAAAATTTAAAAACTCAGCCCTTGTAGTAATTTTCAGAATATGGTTTGAGTAAAAAAAAAAAAAAGAAAAAGAAGAAAAAGAAAAAAGAATAAGCGTTGGAATTAGTATTATTGACCTAGCTCACATCCACTAGGAGTACAAGACTACTTGCTACATATCTATACCTTAAAACTATATCCATTCTATCCCACATGGCAGTTTCACACAAAACTAAGTAAAATCAGAAATTACTTTCAATTATATTTTTTCTGACAAGACTGCTGTTCTTTGAGATTGGCTACATGGAACCCCAGTTATATCTGATGTGTAATTACAATGAGGGAAAACAGATTCATGTTACCCATTTCCATGATAAGTTAGTCTCTTTTATTTTTATTTACTTATTTTTTTAAAGTAGGCTCTGCATCCAGCGTGGAGCCCAACATGGGTCTTGAACTCACAGCCCTGAGATCAAGACCAGAGCTGAGATCAAGAGTCAGACGCTTAACTGACTGAGCCACCCAGGCATCCCAAGTTAGTCTCTTTTAAATCACAAAAACTTTAAGTAACTTCTACTCTCAGACTTAGCACATTGAATATTAATTGATTCAGGGTATTTCTTGTCTCATTAAGAGGAAAGACAATAGTTAATTCACTGCTATAAAGTTTGGCACCCCATGGGTGCTGACTAAATAATTTTTGAATAAATAAGCAAATGAGTAAGTAAAAAGACATTAAGTAATACTGCCTTCAAAATACTGTTCCATAAGAAATGAAAGAAATTTCACAGTAAAGAGGTTACCACCATTTCAGTAATAATGAAAAAGATTATATTCATTAGTAAGACATAAAAACAACTGAATAAAAACAGAAACACCAAATTTGAGGGCTCAAGTAAAATGAAAAGATGAATAAGAAAAACATGATTGAAAACACAATGTATTCAACCTCAGTGTGAACAGGAGGGGGTGTGTACCAATAACATACAATATAACCCCACAAATGCAAGAAGGTCTGAATGTAAACAGGAAAATGCAAATTAAAGCCACAGTGAGTTATAATGAAAGATCTAACAGACTGGCAAAATCTAAAAATCAGCCATATAGAAGTAATATGGAGACTGCAATGTACAGCATTTTTCTTTTTCTTTTTTTAATTTTTTTAATGTTTTTTAATTTATTTTTGAGACAGAGAGAGACAGAGAATGAGTGGGGAAGGGACAGAGAGAGAGGGAGACAAAGAATCTGAAGCAGGCTCCAGACTCTGAGCTGTCAGCACAGAGCCCGACGCAGGGCTCGAACTCACAGACTGTGAGATCGTGACCTGAGCTGAAGTCGGACGCTTAACCGACTGAGCCACCCAGGCGCCCCTACAGCATCTTTCATATACTGTCAGCGAGAATATGTTATACAGCCTTTGTGAACATATGATCCATCAATTGTGCTCCAAGGTATACACCATAAAGAAAATATTATACATGTGTACCAGGAGACAACATACAAAAATGTTCATAAGCAGCCTATTCATAATAGCAAACAACTATAAAAAACTGAAAAGCCTATCAATTGCAAAATGGATAAATACATTTTGGCATATTTATACTGCACTGGAATACTACATAGTAGTTAAAATTAAGAAACTACAATTATACTCAGCAACATTAATAAATATATAAATACATCACAAAGCAAAAGAAAAGCAGATCAATATTTATAACGATTCAATTTATATTATATTTATAAAAAATCAAAGTCAGATAAAAGGACATTTATATGTTGTTTTCTGTTTTTTGAGAGAGCATGTGTGTGTGCATACAAGCTGGGAAGGGGCCGAGGGAGAGGGAGAAAGAGAATCTTCAGCAGGCTCCATGCTTAGTGCAGCGTGCAAAGCAGGGCTCCATCTTATGATTGTGAGATCATGACCTGACCCGAAATCAAGAGTCAGACACTTAGCTGATTGAGCCACCCAAGCGCCCCAATATAGAATATGTATAAACATACACATGTATGATCCTGTGAGAAAATGCTTAACATGAAATAACAGTTACTAGGAGTTGGAGAAAAATATAAGACAGGACTCACAAGAAGCTTCAACAGGTTGTGGTTGTTTTGTAAAGACAGTTGATGAATAGATACTTGTTTTATTATTCTTTATACTATATATAAAAACTATGAATATATATTCTTTGGATGTGTATTTTGCAATTAAACATTTAAGTACCAGGTGATCCAAAAGATATGCAGTTAAAAATATATATAAAAGGAAAAATAAGTATAAACATTAGGTTTCCAAAAATTACACTAGAAATTACACTGGAATTTACTTACCCATCTGCTTTCCTATCAGAGCATTAATTTCCTCCAGGATATGGACATATTATATGTTAATGCTTAGAGAATACAACCGAAAGAATGACTTTTTAAACTCATATGACCTCAGACAGCACTTTTCAAGGAAAGAATTTAGTTCATGGTCTTGATATCATCTAAATATACCACTTTAGTAAAATAACAAACTATATTAAGTTTATTTTCCCTAAAAGGCAGTCATTGAGTCCAAGTCCAACTTACTAACATTTCCTTAAACATTTACAGACCGACTTGAGTTTGAATACAATAGAAGTCACAACATCTTCTTAGATCAGCACGGAGATCAGTTACTGCTCAAATTTTTTTTTTCAACGTTTATTTATTTTTGTGACAGAGAGAGCATGAACGGGGGAGGGGTAGAGAGAGAGGGAGACACAGAATCTGAAGCAGGCACCAGGCTCTGAGCTGTCAGCACAGAGCCTGACGCGGGGGCTCGAACTCACGGACCGCGAGATCGTGACCTGGCTGAAGTCGGACGCTTAACCGACTGCGCCACCCAGGCGCCCCAATCAGTTACTGCTCAAAATAGTAACAGCACCTAAGCCAGTTCTTTTCATTAACATTTTCCTCAAAAGGTATCAAGAAACTTAATTTTGCATCATTAGTTATCTGGAAAAAATACATATTAGATTTTAAATGCTCCAGGAGACACAAGTAAGCCTATGTTTCATCAAATTCCACACTGCATTTGTCTATGAAATAAACATTCTTTCAAAACTAAAAAAACCAAAAAACAAAATAAAAATCTACCTCACATTTTCAAAGACCGAATAAATTATTAATGGATTCCAGATAATTGCTGTCAATTAAATGCCTATTTAAATTTTGACTTCTAAATGGTATCAGGAGCTTCATCTTACCTGGGGAGGATAGTTGCTCTCTGAGGACCACCGTGAAGATTGGTCATTTGGTTTATCCACTAAAATGTTCCTGAAATAAAGAAAATTATAGCAAATAATTAAAATTATAAATGAATATGGGGGATGAGTGGGTGGCTCAGTCAGTTAAGTGTCCGAATCTTGATTTTGGCTCAGGTCATGATCTCATAGTTTATGAGTTTGAGCCCTGTGTCAGGCTCTCTGAACTGATAGGACAGAGACTGCTTGGGATTCACTCTCTCTCCCTCTCTCTCTGCCCCTCTCTGCTCACACACTCTCTCTCTCTCTCTCTCTCTCTCAAAATAACTAAAACTTAAAAAAATAAAATTACAAGTTGAATATGAATATGCAAAAAGAGGAATAATCTACCAGATGCTGAAATTACCATAGGTATATAATGTTTGGAGCTTGAACAGAAAGAGAAAATAAAACAGAATAAGGAACAGAAAAGCTCTAGTATATATAAGATTTTGAAAATATGACAAAGGTAGCATTTCAAACAATGGAGAAAAAAGCAAGAAAAAATATACTTCTGCTTCATACCAAGTGACAAAGTGAACAGTACATACATTTAAGGTGAAAAAACAAAATACCTAAGAATAATAAATTACCATATATACACATCATATATATCACTATATTACACAATTATATTGTTATATGTTATATATATAATACATATATTAACATCATATATGCATATTTATATACATACAATCAATCTTTAGATTAAGAAGTCTTTTTTTTTTTAATTTTTTTTTTCAACATTTATTTTTTGGGACAGAGAGAGACAGAGCATGAACAGGGGAGGGGCAGAGAGAGAGGGAGACACAGAATCGGAAGCAGGCTCCAGGCTCTGAGCCATCAGCCCAGAGCCCGACGCGGGGCTCGAACTCACGGACCGCGAGATCGTGACCTGGCTGAAGTCGGATGCTTAACTGACTGCGCCACCCAGGCACCCCAAGATTAAGAAGTCTTTAAAGTACAGCATCTGAATCAGAACTCTGGGTGAAAAAAAGGAACTGATGTAAGTAACTTTAGAAGATGGTGCCTTCACCTGAAACTATAAGGCTAAAGACAAATGGAACCATATATAAAAACTGTACTTTATTTTATAAAGTTGTTTTCTAAGATATATGGGTTAATTCTGAAATAGTTTACATGTAATGTATACTGGGGTTGAATAAATAAGTAAATGGATGGCAGATAGTGGGAGCCAAGCTTCTCACTTTGGAGTGGAAAGTTACAGAAAAGCAAAGGGAGGATGGTTAGAATGAACCCTGAGGTACTGGATCAGAGCCAGAGACATCAATCACTGTGAACTCATGTTTAGTTTAATATGGACACAGATAAATATAAAAGTAATTATAGATATATATGTGCATGTATGCACACACACCAGTTTTTCCTCTGTTTATTAAAAGGGACTAGAATTAGTGACACCCCAGTAGCAATGAGCACTCACAGCACCCAGAGCTTGGTTTCTACATAATATACCCCAATAAAAGAAAATAGAGATTCTAGGGGAAATGGCTGGTTCTAGGATTGGAACAGGGTTCAAAAGATAAACCTGGAGCATCCTGTAGCACTCAAAAAAATTAAAAAATAAAGGATGGAGACATATCAAAAAGACACAGAGAAACCAAAATAAAAGAATGAAAGAATGAATGGCCAAAGCTGAAATAATTTAAATAACAAAATAAATAGTGTAGTACTGGATTATAACCAAAGAATATAATAAATATCCATGAGTCCATACTAATATAATCCCACTCTAATCATCCAACAAACTCAAATTGAAGAACATTCAACAAAATATATGACTAATACTCCTCAAAACCCTAAATATAATGAAAAACAAGGAAAGAATGAAAACTTGTCACAGACCAGAGGCAAGTAAAGAGACATGATAACTAACAGTAATGATAGTTTATTTATTTTTTCTTAGTAATCTCTACAGCCAATGCAGGGTTCGAACTCATGACCCCAAGATCAAGAGTCACATGCTCTTCCAACTGAGCCAGCCAGGTGCTTCAAAAGTAGTAAGTATAAACATAAACATAAATACTTATTTATCTTCAATGTACAGATTAGGAAACTCAGAGAGATAAACTAATTTGCCTAAATATACAAACACCTAAGTAAGGATTTGAACCCAAGACCATCTGACTCCAAAGTCAATGCTCTTAATTATTATACTCCACAGCTTGAGAATTATTCTACTTCTTGGAACTTAACCAAAAAAATAATCCAGGGGATATAAATCATCCACATTCATCACAGCACAGTTTATAATAGCAAACTGTAAGCAACCTAATCATGTAACAATAAGGAATTAATTAGACAAATTATGACATAACTGTGTTACAGAATACCATGTACTCATGATCTACAGGCTAACTTTAATGTCACTGGAAAATGTTCACTACACAGTAAGTGAAGAGAAAAAGTAGTTTATAGTGTGTGTGTGTGTGTGTGTGTATGTGTGTGTATATATATATATATATATATATGACAAATCAAGTATTTTAAGTAATAATATTCATACATGGAGAGATAAGTTAAAGAACATATACTAAATTGTCAGTGTCACTTTCAGTGATGAGATTACATGGACTTTTCCCGTTTTCTGTACTATTCAAGCTTTCTAAAATTAACACACAGTACTTTCATAATAAAAAAAGTTTTTTTAAAAAAGAATGAATGATAAAACACAAAATGAAGATAACCCTACACAAAAAAATTGTATTGCAGTTAAAAGCTAAAGCTAAAAAACCAGGATTAAAAAAAAATCACTGACATGAATGTTATAAAGCATGCAAGAAAATTTAACATAGAACTATAATAAAATGGGACCACAAAAAAATCATTCATGTTAATGAACGACATGAGGGAGTTTAACCAGTCATAACTGAAAGATGAGCAGATGGACCACTAAATGCAAAGTCAAAGAGGCCAAACAGTTGCAATATGTTATGGTCTTGTGAATTTTGAAATGCCTATTAAATAGTGTTTTGGAGATTCAGCAGTTGGGTATCTGAGGCTAAAACTCAGGGGAAAATACATGTATCTTTAGGGACATCAGTACATCATAGCTAAAATATTTAAAGCCATGATACTGAATGGGATGACCTAAGGCCTGAAATGGAGCTAGAGAAGCCAAAGGACTCATTAAGCTATGGAGGTCCATCATTTTGGGGGTCTAGATGAGAAAGGTCAAGCAAAGGAAACTAAAAAGGGACAAAGGTGAAGAAAACAGAAACTCAGAATTCTAAGTGTGGATGCCAAATGAAAATATTTTAAGTAAAGAAGTGAAAAACTACATAAAATGCTGCTGAGAAGATAGGGACTAGGTGTATTCACCCTCATATGCTTCACTCCAAGGCTAAATGCTGCTACATACAAAGTGCTTAATAAATATTTGATAATGATATGAACAGATAAATAAGTAGCACTACAAAGAAAAATTAAAATAGAACCATCAAAGCATAAAATATATTAATCATACTTATTACCTGCAACTTAAGCTTATACTAAGTCAAAATGAATGATAAATGGGGCAACTGGCTGGCTCCATTGGTGGAACATGCAGCTCTTGATCTCAGGATTGTGAGTTTGAGCCCCACTTTGGGTGTACAGAATACTTTAAAATTTTTAAAAATAAATAAATGACAAATAAAATACAAGTCAGAAATAAAGTGAGGTTAGCCTGAGGTGGTTTGGAAAGATGGAGGCTTGAATATATTCCTGATAATCTCCAGTCACAACATTGGGTCAACTACTAAGCACCTCTCCTGCCTGTGCGCAGCAGGTGACAGAGGCCAGAATCAGAACTTTAAGAACCATAACAAAAGCTTGGCCATAGGAATATCAAAAGACCCATGGACATCTCTCTCCCCAATAGAAAGGCATCAACTGCATGAGCATTTCTGGGACAATCTGCTCATCTCCCTGGCTCACAAAGAGCTTCAGGAGAGCTAACCGATTGGGTTCCCTTTACCACTAAACTTGAGAATCCTCTTAGCTGAGGATATCCAGATGCTGAGAGATGTCTCCTGGTAACCCACAGAGAACTAACAACATACGAAAAGACTGCTGGTCTACCCACTATCTGAGGTATGAGAAGCTTTACCCAAAGAGCACACAACACAAGAAAGCTTGCATAGAAGAATAAATGCAAAAAGAGAGCCAAGAAATCTTTTAAGAAAGAATAGTGAGAGGAAGTCATGTTATCAGCTTTTAAAAACAGTTCAAATCCCTAGAATTAAAAACAGTAGGTAATGGTATAGAAACAGACTTATTTCAGAGAAACAAAAACCCAGAAATTGAGCCCAGTGTATAATAGAATTTAATATTTGATAAAGGCAGTATTTTATTTCATTGGGAGATGGTAGTTCATAGTTAAATGATGCTTATGCAACTGATGGGAGAAAATAAGTTAACTCCTAACTAATACAAAATTAATGTCAGTTAACAATTTTAACATACATACATACATATACAAAAATCTTAGGAAAAGTACTTAGGGGCCAATATATGCAACCAAAAGTGTTAGATCTTTTTGCCAAGAAACCAGAAGGTGTGAAAAAAAATAACTATTTGATTATGAAAAAAACTTTTAAAACACCATAAAGAAAACCCAGAAACAAGCAATAGAAAAAAATGTTTGCAACTCATAGGAGTAATAAGGTATTTATATCTAAAATATGAAAAACATTATTTCACATTGATAATAAGACAAACACAATGGAAAAGCAGAATAAATGATACTAAAATCATTAAAATAACCAATAAACAGCAACAAAATTAACATAAGATATTCTTTTTCATCCATCAAATTGATTAAATTAGATCCCTACTATCAGGAAATCAGGTAGAAAAAGGTAGACATGTCCATTACCCTAGGCTTTATGGAAAGTTAATATGCAGCATCTATTAAAACTTTCAATGTTCATATTCTTTTCCTTAGCACTCTCATTTCAGAATCTATCCCATAAAAATAAAATCATCAGTACATAAGGACATATGTATACAGATTTGTATATATGAGTCTGTTTAATGCAGCATTTTTACAGTATCAGAGAAAATAAATTATAGAACATATAAACCATGGAACATTATACATTATACCAGAGAAAATAAATTACAGAACATACAAACCATAGAATATTAAAGAATATTTCAGGAGTGCCTGGGTGGCTCAGTCGGTTAAGCATCTGACATCAGCTCAGGGCATGATCTCACAGTTCACGGGTTCAAGCCCCCTGGGGCTCTGTGCTGACCTGGAGCCTGCTTCAGATTCTGTGTCTCCCTCTCTCTGCCCCCCCTCACTCACACTCTCTCTCTCCCTCTCTCAAAAATAAATAAACATTAAAAAAATTTTTTTAAGAATATTTCAGTTCTGGGGCGCCTGGGTGGAGCAGTCGGTTAAGCGTCCGACTTCAGCCAGGTCACGATCTCGCGGTCGTGAGTTCGAGCCCCGCGTCGGGCTCTGGGCTGATGGCTCAGAGCCTGGAGCCTGTTTCAGATTCTGTGTCTCCCTCTCTCTCTGCCCCTCCCCCGTTCATGCTCTGTCTCTCTCTGTCCCAAAAATAAACGTTGAAAAAAAAATTAAAAAAAAAAAAAAAGAATATTTCAGTTCTATGTCAGCTAAGTGGGGAGAAATTTCTGCAATGTAAGATACAAAGAAGCATTTATGATTCTATCATTGTTAACAAAAACCTGTTAGTTATATATTTGTATACAATCCAATTAACAAGCATGGTATGACCTAAATTTATATCGTTATATAAAGCAAGCACAGATACAATAAGCCTAAAATGGAACATAAGTACTATTAAGGGATTTTAACATTATTTATATAAACAGTAAAAATCATTATTGTAAAAATATGACAGTTGAGATGTTGACAAACTTTCCGTATTTCTGGCAAACTGACTACACTAAGTAAGATCAGATAATCAAGTCGGGGTCAATCTTTCTTTCTTATTAAAGACATAGGAGATGCAGAAGCAAATAATAAGGACCTGTTGGCTCTTAAAATTTTTAAGTGACAGGTTATCTCCCAAAGCTTAAAGTCAATTGTAGATTGTTTTTAATTCTTCCTCCTGAATGTTCCTTTCCTCAATCCATTTCCGCTCTCCTGCAAAGCAAATTAGAAAGGAGATCAAGGCAGTGGCTATTAACATCAGTCCTTCACCAACAGTAACAGAGGCACTTATGAAAGCATTCTATAAAACATGTTCATTTAATTATCCTTCCTGGTGTACTTCCTAAAGACCTTTTGAAATCCACCGCTACTACTGGCATAATATAATAGTTTTTCCTTCTTTTAATTCTGAGGAATGAGCAAGAGACATTAACCTCTAATGCTAAACATGTCAATCACAATAGCAGTTTACAACCTCTGGTTTCTAAAAGGAGAAATACCCCATCTACAGCCTCTACTGAAGGAGCAATCCTAGACAGTGATGTTTTATACCTGTGACTTTCCCTAACAACTATCTAAAGGACAGTTAATCTAGACTGGCAAATGACCAATGATGAAAAAGCATAAGACAAAAA
>NW_024412391.1:15368446-15456118 GCF_014898765.1 Herpailurus yagouaroundi
ATATATATATATATATATATATATATATAAGTAAACAGAACCACTGAAACAGCAAAAAGATATACAGAATAAGAATAAAGGAACAGAAAAAGAACAGAAAGGAGAAGCCAGTCAGTAGTGAGATAAGAATGCAGCAGACAGGGATGCATGGGTAGCTCAGTCAGTTAAGTGTCTGACTTCAGCTCAGCTCATGATCTCACGGTTCGTTGAGTTCGAGCCCCTCGTCGGGCTCTGTGCTGACAGCTCAGAGCCTGGAGCCTGCTTTGGATTCTGTGTTTCCCTGTCTCTCTGCCCCTCCCCCCTTAGCGTTCTGTCTCTCTCCCAAAACTGAATAAACGTTAAAAAAAAAAGATTGCAGCAGACCAAAAAAAAAAATTTTTTTACTATTGTCTGAAAAAATAAATGACAAGCAAAGAAAAAAGTTATAGAAAACACAATTCAGTATAGAAACGATAGGATTCAAATAATAATGATTAATATAGTAAGGTTAAGTATTTGCCATTCTAAAATATACTTGGGGTTCCTGGGTGGCTCGGTCGATTAAGCCTCTGACTTCGGTTCAGGTCATGATCTCTTGGTTCTAATGAGTTCCAGCCCTGCATTGGCCTGTGTGCTGAAAGCTCAGAGCCTGGACCCTGCTTTGGATTCTGTGTCTCCCTCTCTCTCTGCGCCACCCCCCCCCCACCTCCACCCCCCGCTGCTTGTGCTCACGCTCGCTAGCTCTCTCAAAAAATAAAATACACTTAAAATACAAAATGCAAATAATAACTGAAAACTGGTCAAGAGGAACTGATAAGGAAGATGGGCTGAGGACTAAAACGACTTTCCATGTTCATCAGGGTTTCTAAAACATACATTTTAATTTAATTTTACTTATTTGTTTAAATGTTTATTCATTTATTTTGAGAAAGAAAGAGAGCAGGAGAGAGGGAGGGGCAGAGAGAGAGGGAGAGAGAATCCTAAGCAGGCTCTGTGCTGTCAGCGCAGAGCCAACACGGGGCTCAAACTCACGAACTGTGAGATCACGACCTGAGCTGAAATCAAAAGGCAGATGCTTAACCAACGGAGCCACCCAGGCGCTCCAAAGTACATTTTAAAATTAAAATGTAATTTTTCATTCCTACCAATGCAGAATGAAAACTGAGGGCAATAAAAATGAGCCACATTAAGCCTTCAGACACAGAATACAAAGACAAAGCTGTGAGTAATTAAATTCTTCAATAAGGACTATAAAATTTATAGTGAAACACATGGGCGAGTGAAATATGTAATACAGTGTTAACTTTTTCCAAGTTATGTCTCTATTTTGCATATTTTAAAATGTACTAAATATACACTATCAATTAAACATCAGAAACAAACTATTAAAATTCATCATGAGAAGACAATTTATTGGACATTTTGAGTTCAAATCAGCAAATTAAAAACCTTTTTTTGATTAAACATGCTCAAACCATAAGCCTACCCAGCAATACCTTTTAAATTACTGCTCTTAAGAATACTTTAAATATAAAAAGCAGCACTTGGCCAAAAAAAATGGAGCATTTAACATTTTTTTTCTGCTAATGGATGCTCAGAATACTTATTGGTAAATCCAGTCGATTTTAAATTCAGAGTTTCAGATACTCAAATACTTTGATGTCAAGAAGTCAGTCCAGAAGAGTATTTAAGGATTCAAGTCTGGAATATTTTCCTTTTAGTAGCTTGAAAACACCATACTAAAACCTGTGCCCTTTTTTGTTGAATGATGATTTAAACTTTGACTGGGAATCAAAAGATTACAGAGGTGGCCACTAATTGGTTGGGTGACCTTGAGCACATCACATCATCTCTCAGGGTTTTAATTCCTTTATCTGAAGTACAAAGAGAAAGGCTGAATTCCTTGGTCTTAAGTTTCTTCCAGCTTTAATCAGAGTGGCAGCATTGCACAGTTCTGCAAAACACCACTCACGAAGCCATGCTAACATTCTACAATTCTGTGAAAAGCCTTTTACATCCTTGCTCTAAGTATCACGTATAATCCTCTTCCTACATAGCAGTCAATAACAACAGACAACCCAGTGATTAGTTTCCATTATGTGTGAACACTGCTGGGGTACCAGCATAACAGTACAAGAATGGGTACCTGTGGCCAAAAAGGTACCTGTGTATTTTTTTTAATCATGTTATTATGTATTTAAAAAAAATTTTTTTAATGTTTATTTATTTTTGAGAGAGAGACAGAGAGAAAGCAAGTAAGGTAGGAGCAGAGAGAGAGGGAGACAGAATCTGTCTGGAGCAGGCTCCAGGCTCAGCACAGAGCCCTACGCAGGGCTCAAACTCACAAACAGCAAGATCGTGACCTGAGCAGAAGTTGGGCGCTTAACCGACTGAGCCACCCAGGAGCCCTATTATATCTATCTTTTAATAAACAGTAAATGGAAATAACATAAAACTTAGAAAAAAATTATACAATAAAAAGTAATTCAAATTTTAAAAACAGAAATCAACTCAAATCAATTTTAAATATCCACATGAAAGTTAAAGAGTATACTATAAAAATAATAGCTTCTCCAAAAATTACTTATACTTGTACATATCACAGAAGTTTAGACTCCTTTCCAAATACTTCCCAATTTTCACACAGAAGCATGGTAGGGAGGGGGCCTATTATAAGCTGAAGTTACTTAATTCAACAAATATTTACTGAGTCCTATATGCCAGACGTTGCATTGGGCTCCAGGAATATAGTGGTATATAAGACAGGATCCCCACTTGTTTCTAAAAATTATTTTCAACTTTATTTATTTATTTTGAGAGAGAGCACAGGAACAAGCAAGGGAGGAGCAGACAGAGAGGGAGAGAGAGAATCCCAAGCAGGCTCTGTACTGTCATCACAGAGCCCAATGTGGGGCTCAAACTCACAAGTCATGAGATCATAACCTGAGCCAAAACCAACAGTCAGATGCTTAATCAACTGAGCCACCCAGGTGCAGACAGGATTCCCACTTGTGATACTAATGTTCAAATGAGAAGCAATAGAAAACAAGTAGAGTTGTGAACAAGATAATTATAGACTATAAAAAGTGTTATAAAAGAAACAATGGGGTGCCTGGGTGGTTCAGTCTGTTAAGTGCTTTTGTTTTCAGCTCAGGTAATGATCTCACCGTTTGTGAGTTGGAGCCTGGTTTGTGAGTGTGAGGCCCGAGTCAGGCTCTGGGCTCTAAGCTGTCAATGCAGAGCCTGCTTGGGATTCTCTCCCCTCTATCTCTGCCCCTCCCCCACTCTCATCCAGAGGAAGTCTCCCTCCCTCTCTCTCTCTTGCTCTCAAAATAAATAAACATTAAAAAAAAAATTTTTTTTTTTTAAGAAACAAACAAGGAATTGAGATACAGCAGGGGAGTTCATTTAAACCCTCTGAAAAAATGCTAACTATTCTAATTTAAAGGAGCCACCCAAAAATGAAAGTAAAATCAATTCTTTACAAAGCAATTAACAAGTTTAAAATTCTAGCAATAGGAAATAATGTGGCGAGGGAAATTTGAGAACTGAATAAAGTCAGACAATGTTCTCACAGGCTCTAACATGAGGTAAATGCAAAGAAGGTAGGAAATCTCTAAGGGGCTGAGAACATTAAAAAAAAATGGTGATTCTAGACCCTAAGAGGATTTCAGAACTATCCCACAAACATGCTCTTACTTTTAGAAGAACAAAGACTCACTCTGTGAAAAGAAACTGTGAGGAACAGAAAATAAATTAAAGAATAAAGAATGTCGACTCTAGGAGAGATCAGTCATATTCTACGTGGGCAGAGATCTAAGTCACACAGACTTAAAAAAGCACAACAGCAAAATACATTTAAAGGTGACTCTTCAGAAAGCAAAATACCCAGAAAACATAGTTATAAAGGTAAAAAAAAAAAAAAAACAAAAAACCTCAGTACATCTCAAAAGTCCAAAAATTTTTTTAATGTTTTTTTATTTTTGAGAGAGAGAGAAAGAGAGAACACCGAGCAGGGAAGGGGCAGAGAGAGAGGGAGACACATAATCTGAAGCAGGCTCCAGGATCTGAGCTGTCAGCACAGAGCCTGACGTGGGGGTCGAACTCCAATTTTTAAAATACTTCACAAAGCTCAAAAACCACATCTCTTCTGCCTACAGAAGTTCTTCTAAAACTAATGGAAAACCAAACTTACTTAAACGCTAAAAACTAAAAAGCCTACAATAAGATATTTTAGGGAAAATATTAAACGTGAAACAAATATTACTCTAACAGATAATAAAAACACATGAGAAATACGCAGCCACCAAAAAGATAAATGTCACTAATTATTACTTCAACACGACCTTGTTACAGAAACTGGTCTGGATCACCCGGCAGAAGAACCCAGCGGCCCTCAGAGATCTTTGAAGGCAGGAGGTTTATTTTACACTGGTGGGCTCAGAGGAGATCAATCTCCAGAGGTCTGAGCCCAGAGCATCAAGAGAGGGGACAATTTATAAACTGTTACTTCTCCATTCCTCATTAGTAGTAATTTGGCGTCAGGGGCGAGCAGGGTGGGAAGAAGAACCCGGAAGGGGAGTCTTCAGGCAGGGACTGAAATTCCCCTACCAGTCCTGTCGGCCATCTTATACCAGAATTTTCCCTATCAACCTAACACAAATTTTAAAAATTTATATTTAAAAAGTTATAGTTTAATATGAAGCAGTAAGTCAAAATTACAACAGGTCAGAAATATTATGACTAGACAGCAGGGAAGTATTAAGACTCACCAATAAAAATGCAAAACCAGTAGAAAGAAGGAAATGATAAAGATTAGAGAAGAAATAAAATAGAAACAAACACAATAAAAAAGATCAATGAAACCAGGAGCTCATTCTTTGAAAAGGTCAACAAAATTCACAAACCTCTAGCCAGACTCACCCAAAACAAACAAACGAGAGAGAAAGAGAAAGGACTCAAACAAAATCAGAAATGAAAGAGGAAAAATAACAATTGACACTACAGAAATACAAAGGACTATAACAGAATGTTATGAAACAGTATATGCCAACAAACTGGACAATTTATAGGAAATGGATAAATTCCTACATATAACCTCCCAAAACTGAATCAGAAAGAAATAGAAAATTTGAACATTACCAGCAATGAAATTGTATCAGTAATCAACAAACTACCAACAAACAAAAGTCCAGGATCAGATGACTTCACAAATGAATTCTACCAAACATTTTAAGAAGAGTTAATACCTATTCTTCTCAAACTACTGTAAAAGATAGAAGAGGAAAGAAAACTTCCAAATTCATTCTATGAGGCCTGCATTACCCTGTTATCAAAACCAGACAGACACCACAGGGGCGCCTGGGTGGCTCAGTCGGTTGAGCATCTGACTTTGGCTCAGGTCTCAATCTCGCGTTTGTGGGCTTGAGCCCTGAGTCAGGCTCTGTGCTGACAGCTCAGAGCCTGGAGCCTGCTTCAGATTCTGTGCCTCCCTCTCTCTCTGTTCCTTCCCCGTTTGCTCGCTCGCTCTCTCTCTCTCTCTCTCTCTCTCTCTCTCTCTCTCAAAAAATAAAATAAAATGTTAAAAAAATTAAAGAAAAAAAAAGACACCATAAAAAAAGAGAACTACAGGCCAATACCTCTGATAAACATAGAGGCAAAAATCCTCAACAAAATATTAGCAAACTGAACCTAACAATACATTAAAAAAAATCATTCACCATGTTTGAGTGGGATTTATTCCCAGGATACAAGGGTGGTTCATTGTTCGTAAATCAATCAATGTGATATGTCACATCAATAAGAAAAAGGATAAAAACCATATGATCATTTCAAGACACAGAAAAAGCATGTAACAAGGTACAACAACCATTTATGATAAAAACCCTCAACAAAGTAGGTGTAAAGGCAACATACCTCCACATAATAAAGACCATATATGAAAAATCCACAGCCAACGTCATACTCAGTGGAGAAAAACTGAGAGTTTTCCCAAGATGAGGAACAAGACAAGGATCCCCACTCTCACTACTTACATTCAACATAGTAATGGAAGTCCTAGCCACAGCAATCAGACATGAGAAAGGAATAAAAGGAAGGAAACTGATGAGGAAAAAGTAAAACTTTCCCTATTTACAGATGATATGATACTCTACATAGAAAAGATTCCACCAAAACACTACTAGAACTGATAATGAGGTCGCAGGATGCAAAATCAATTTACAGAAATCCATTGCATTTCTATATGCTAATAGTAAAGCAGCAGAAAGAGAAATTAAGAAAACAATTCATTTACAACTGCACTGAAAATACAGGTGGAAATACCTAAGAATAAACTTAACTAAGGAAATGAAACACCTGTATTCTGAAAACTATAAAACACTGATCAAAGAAATTGAAGACAACCCAAATGCAAAAATATCCCATGCTCATGAATTGCAAGAATATTGTTAAATGCCCATACTGTCCGTAGCAATCTACAGATTTAATGCAATCCCTATCAAAATACCAACAATATTTTCACAGAACTAGTACACGTAATCTGAAAATTTGTCTGGAACCACAAAAGACTCCAAATAGCAAAAACAATCTTAAAGTAGTAAAATAAAGCTGGAGGTATCACAATTCCAGATTCCAAGCTATACTACAAAGCTACAGTAATCAAAACAGTATGGTAGTGGCACAAAAATAGACACACAGATCAAGAGAATAGAAATCCCAGGAACAAACTCATGATTATATGGTCAGTTAATCTTCAACACAGAGGCAAGAATATGCAATACGAAAAAATCTCTTCAACAAATGGTGCTGGAAAAACTGGACAGCTACATGCAAAAGAATGAAACTGAACCACTTTCTTACAATCATGCACAAAAATAAACTCAAAATGGATGAAAGACCTAAATGTGAAACCTGAAACCATAAAAATCCTTGAAGAAAGCACAGGCAGTAATTTCTCTGACATTGGCCATAGCAATATCTATCTAGGTATATCTATCCTGGGCCAAGGGAAAGAAAAGCAAAAATAAAGTATTAGGACTACAGCAAAATAAAAATCTTCTGTACAGCAAAGGAAACATCCAACAAAACTAAAAGACAACCTACTGAATATGAGAAGATATTTGCAAATGACATAACCAATGAAAGGTTAGTATCCAAAATATAGAAAGAACAGATACAACTCAACATCCAAAAAACAAATAATCCAATTTAAATGGGCAGAAGACATGAATAGACATTTCTTCAAAGACATCCAGATGGCCAACAGACATATGAAAAGATGCTCAAAAATCACTCATCCTCAGGGAAATGTAAATCAAAACTACAATGAGATATCACCTCACACCTGTCAGAATGGCTAAAATCAAAAACACAAGAAACAACAAGTGTTGGGGCACCTGGGTGGCTCAGTCCGTTAAGCATCCAACTCTTGGTTTCAGCTCGGGTCATGGTCTCATGGTTCATGAGTTCAAGCCCCACACTGGGCTCTGTGCTGACAGTGCAGAGCTTGCTTGGGATTCTCTCTCCCCATCTCTCTGCCCCTCCCCCACTCACTCTCTGTATCTCTCTCTCTCTCTCAATAAATAAATAAACTTAAAATTTTTTCAAAAGAAAAGAAACAATAATTGCTGGCAAAGAAATGGAGAAATAGAGACCCTTGTGCACTGTTGGTAGAAATGCAAACTGATGCAGCAACTGTGGAAAACAGTACGGAGGTTCCTCAAAAAATTCAAAACAGACCTACCCTACAATCCAGTAATCACACTGCTGGGTATTCACCAAAAGATTATGAAAACACTAATTCAAAGGGATACCTGCAACTCCTATGTTTACTGAAGCATTATTTACAATAGCCAAATTATGGAAGCAGCTCAAATGTCCATCAATAGGCGAATGGGTACAGAACATGTGGTAACACACAATCACAAAATTAGTAACTATGTCAATATAAATTAGTAATTAAATATATAAAAAAATTAAAGTGAAAAAGGAACAGATAGCAAAATACAAATATTAAAAATAAAGTTACTGGGGCACCTGGCTGGCTCAGTCCATGGAGCATGTGACTCTTGATCTCTGGGTTGTGGGTTTGAGCTCTGCATTAGGTGCAGAGATTACTTAGAAACAAAATCTTAAAAAAAAAAAGAAAAGAAAAGAAAAGAAAAGAAAAAGGGCGGGTAAGCAGAGACTCTTTTAAGAGTTACATGGCTACTTCCCGCAAGTCTATGGAGACAAATTTGAAAACTCAGATGAAATGTATAACTCTCAATGGGGGGAAAATGTACCTTCTGACTCCAGTAGACATAGAAAGTTAAAAGAGAATTTCCATATAAGAAAGAGTTGCCAGAATTCAACCATCAAACAACATCAAGTAGAGATGGTTCCAGTAAGGAAATCTATCAAAACATTTAAAAAGGATAGACCCAATATAACCAAAACGATTGAAGAAAACAGTAAAAAGATAAAAGCATGTTTTAAAGAAGTTAGTATAAACACTGATATCAAATCTGATAAAGACTATTAACTCAAAAAAAAAAAAAAGGAATACTAACAGAAACACACAGAAAATTACAATCAACTTCAGTTATATCCATTCAAAAAATCTCTTATGAAAATCCTATAAAAAGTGATAGAAAATAAAAAACTACAGCATTAAAAATCTAAACCTAGTACGTTATTCCAAGTGTGTTTCATTCTTAGGTCCTCCATTGATACAATGTCATAATAAGAGATCTATAGAGAAAGATTATTCTGTCATTTCAATAGATGCCTCAAAAAAGCACTTGACAAGTTCAACACTCAATTATGACAAAAGCACTCAAACTTAAAAAATGATGGCTCCATCTTTAACTTTATTTTATATACATATAAAACATATAACCAAAGCCAGCACCTTAAACAACAGTTAAACACTAGAAGTATTTCTGCCAAAATCAAGGACAAAGATGCCCATTATCACCACTACTATTAACCTTATAATGAAGGTATTAGCCAATGTAATTTTAATAGGGAAAGCAAAGGGATTTCCAGATTCGGCTCCAAAATGTAAGAGCTAGTAAAAGTTGTCTATCATTCACATCTAGACAACACCTAAGCTGAACTAAAAATCAAAGATGTTTCTTAGGTCCTTCAAAGCGCTGAGGTTACTGAGGAAACCATGACCCTGTAATCTGGACAGATAGGTAAAGACAGAATCACAGCTGAGATCACTTTACCCAGAGCAAAAGCCACTGGAGACAGTAATTAACAAGAATAATAAAAATGTTATTTTGACAAATCTCGGGAGACTGAATATGGACTACCTTGAGTGTCAGAAACTCGTGGAGGCAGTCTTAGGGACCCCCACACTTTTGCAGTTTTTACTTCCAGTAAAAGAAGACAAAATAACCCCGCCTGGAACAAGGTAGAAAAAAGCAATTATTTTTTAAATACTCCAATTCTTTAAATACTCTCCATTCTTCATAATGAAAGCCGGCCTTCTAAAGGCAACTACATTACCATAGCCTTACCTGACATGGGGAAGAGCAGTTAGACAACCCTAGCCCTATAAAGCCTTCCTTTCTCACATAAGGGATGGGGGTGGGGGGGGAGGGCACGAGGCTAAATAAATAACATTTTGGAAATAAGAGTCCAGGGATTTAGTCCCAGTTAAATAAGTTAAAATTCTATTATTAAAGTGAGATATAATAAGATTAGAAAATTCTTCCCTAACCTCACAGCTAACCACCACAACAGAAGTAATGTATAACAGCAGTATATTACAAGTGAAAGAGCTACAGGGCACAATCCTATTTTTCTTAGAGCACTCAAAAAATGAAACAAAACAACAAAAAAGGGGGGAGGGGAGGACAAGGACAGTAAAAGAAAATGATGCTTCTGGCACCTAAGGTTACATTAAACATAAAATAGCCCAACTTCTAACCTGAAGAACACAAAACCTCAAACTAAAAAGCCTAATTACCTCAGTTCCCATTACCCAATACATCCTAGCTGGCTGCCAACAAAAAACTCAAAAGTATGCAATGCAGAAAGGCAAGAAAAAAAAACAGTCCTAAGAGACAAAGCAAGCACCAGAATCAGATTCAAACATGACACAGAGTTTGAATTACTGAAAAGGGAACTTAAAAGAACTATGATTAAAAATAAATAAATGAGCTACAATGAATACCTTAAGGGCATTAATGGAAAAAGTAGGGGCACGTGGGTGGCTCAATAGGTTGAGTGTCCAACTTCCGTTCAGGTCATGATCTCACAGTTCCTGAGTTGGAGGCCCATGTTGGGCTTTGCATTAATAGTGCAGAGCCTGCTTTGGATTCTCTGTCTCCCTCTCTGCCCCTCCCCCACTCACACTCTCATTCTCTCCCAAAAATAAACATTAAAAAACAAACTTCTGGGATGCCTGGGTGGCTCAGTCCGTTAAGCGTCCAACTTCGGCTCAGGTCATGATCTCGCAGTCTGTGGGTTCGAGCCCTGCGTCGGACTCTGTGCTGTCAGCTCAGAGCTTGGAGCCTGTTTCGGATTCTGTGTCTCCCTCTTCCTCTGACCCTCCCCTGTTCATGCTCTCCCTCTCTCTGTCTCAAAAATAAATAAATGTTAAAAAAAAAATTTTTTTTTTTAACAAACTTCTTTTAAAAAAGCAGACAACATAAGCAAGATAGATGGTTAATGTACCAAGAAAAGAATCAGTGAGCTTGAAGATACGGTCAGCAAAAAGTTCCCAACTGAAAGAGCAAGAAATTTTTTAAAGGAAAAGAATATCAAACAACTGTGAGAAAATTACAAAAGCTATAACATATATGTTTAAATGCAATAGTGGAAGAAGAAAGACAGTAAAGAAAAAATATCTCAAGTAATTATGACTGGAAATTTTCCAAAGTTAATGCCAAACACCAAACCACGTATCCATGAAGCTCAGAGAAAACCAAGCAGGATACATACAAAAAAAACCAAAACCAAACAAACAAACAAAAAAACAGAAGCAAAAAAGAAAGAAAAAAAGGGAAAAAAGAAAAAAAGAGAAAAACAAACAAAACCCAAAAAACTACATGCATTCAAACAGCCATAAAACAAAGAAAAAGAAAAAATCCTCTCGAATGAAGGCAGTGGGAAAAACTCCTTACCTATCCAAGAACAAGGATAATTACTTTGAACTTCTCACCAAAAACCATACAATCAAGAAAAGAGTAGAATGAAATGCTTCTAAGCACTGAAAGATTAAAACCACCAACCCAAAATTCTATATCCAGAAAAACTGTCCTTTACAAGTGAGGGAAAAATTAACACTTTCTAAAACAAAATCTGAGGAAATCTGTCACCAGTAGATCTGCCTTGCATAAAAGTGAAAAGAAGTTCTCTGAAGTAAAATGATACAGATCAGAATCATAGATATAAATAAAGAGGGCCCGAGAATGATTAAATGAAGATAAAGTAAAAAGTTCTACTTTTTATTCTTAACTGAGCTAATAAACTGTTCGAAGTAATAATGACAACAATGCATTTGGGTGATTTAGCATATGGAAAAAAAATTAATGAGAACAATGTTATAAGGGATGAGAGGGAGGAACTGAAAATACTGTTATAAAATACCTAAACTACCTGTGAAACAGTATACTGCCATTTAAAGCTAGACTTAATTAGTTGCAAATGTGTATTGCAAATTCTGGGACAACCACTAAAAACATATTTAAAAGTATAACTGACAAGCTCAGAGAAGATGAAATCACACTGAATATTCATTTCAAATCAGAGAAAGCAGAAAAACAGGAGAAATTAAGAAAACCAAATACGTGCAATAAGTATAAAACAGACACAAATATGGTAGATATCAATCTAACTGTACCAATAATTGATTAAATATAAATGGTCTAGGGGCACCTGGGTGGCTCAGTGGGTTGAGTGTCCGACTCTTGATTTCGACTCAAGTAATGATCTCACAGTCATGGGATTGAGTCCTGCATTGGGCTCTGAGCTGACAGCACAAAGCCTGCTTAAGATTCTCTCTTTTTTTCTCTCTCTGCTCCTCCCCTGCTCTCTCAAAAATAAATAAATAAGCACTAAATAAATAAATAAATAAGGCCTAAATAAACCAATTGTAAGACATAGACTGTCAATAGTGTTAAAAAGAAAAACAAGATTCAAATATATTGTTTACAAGAAATCCACCATAAATCTAAGGATACACAGATAAAAAGTAAAGAAATAGAGAAAGATATACCATGCTTAGGAAAGAAACCTGGAGTTACTATATTAATATCAGGCAAAAGACTAAAGAACAAGGAAAAGTATCACAGATAAGGGAGGGCATTACATAATGAAAAAAGTGTCAATTCTCCAAGAAGACTAACAATCTTTAATGTGTCTGCACCCAAAAATGAGTGTCAAAATACTTGAGAAAAACTGACAGAATGACAAAAAGAAATAGACAAATCCACTATTATGACTGAAGACATTAATATCCCTCTATCAATAACTGACAGATCCAGCAGGCAGAAACTCAGTAAGGATACAGTTGAATTAAACAGCACCATCTAACTGGATCTAATTAACATTTATAGAATTTTTTTTTCAACACAGCAGGATACACATTCTCCATAAAACCATAAAACACATGTTAATAAATGTAAAAGAACAGAAAATCATACAAAGAATGCTCTCTCAGACCACAATGGAATTAAACTAGAAATCAGTAACAGAAAGATAGGTGGAAAATCCCAAAATATCTGGAGTAAACAACATACTTCTAAATAATACATGGGTCAAATCTCAATATTAATTTTTTAATATATCAAAGTAAATAAAAATAAAACATCAACGTTTCTGTGATGCAACCAAAGCAAAGCTTAGAAGGAAACTTACAGCACTGAAAGCACATATTAGGAAAGATCTAAAATCAAGCACCTAAGTTTCCACCCTTGGCAACTGCAGAAAAGAAGAGCAATTTAAGCATAAAGCAAGCAGAGAAGATAAATAATTAAAAGCAAAAATCAGTGAAACACAAAACTATAAAACTCTTAGAAGATAACAGAGGAGAAAATTTAGGTGACTTGGGTATGACAGTGGCTTTTTAAATATAATGCTAAAAGTAGGGGCGCCTGGGTGGCGCAGTCGGTTAAGCGTCCGACTTCAGCCAGGTCACGATCTCGCGGTTCGAGCCCCGCGTCGGGCTCTGGGCTGATGGCTCAGAGCCTGGAGCCTGCTTCCCATTCTGTGTCTCCCTCTCTCTCTGCCCCTCGTCCGTTCATGCTCTGTCTCTCTCTGTCCCCAAAATAAATAAACGTTGAAAAAAAAATTTTTTTTAAAAAATAAATAAATATAATGCTAAAAGCAAAATCCATGAAAGAAAAAACTGGTTAAGTCAGATTTTTTAAAATCAAAATCTTCTTAGTTTTTACTGGAGACTGTTTCTTCTAAGAGTATAAAATTCTGCTAAATGTAATTTACACTGATGGCAATAAGGGAAATCTTTGAAGAGGAATTTTTCATATGTGGTTAGGACTAAAGTTAAAATCAAAAACTTCTGCTCTGCAAAAGACACCATTAAGAGAAATAAACAACAAACCACATATGGGGAGAAAATCCCATGCAGAATAATTCTGAATAGATTATGCAGCTATCCTACTATAAAGGAAAAGAGTATAATTCCTTACTCTATGTGTGGGCTCTATCTGTGGAATGTGCATAGTAACTTTCTCCTAAGAGTACAGTATGGAAAGAGGGAAAATGAGTAACTTGACAGGGAGACACCTGACAAACACTGCCTCAGCCAAGTGATCAAGGACAAAATCAACAGTGAAAAATCATACTAATAATATGCACCCTTGACCTAATGCGATGAAAATGACACTGTATCTCTCTGATCTTGCTCCCCAACCCCCAAAATCCCTGTCTTAGAATCATAAGAGGGGGGGAAAATCATACAAATTCCAACAGAGAGGCACCCTACAATATACCTGGCCCCGTACTCCTCAAACTGTCAAAGTCATCAAAAACAAACAAAGTCTGATAAATTATAACCACTAAGAGGAGCCTAGGAAACATAACAATTAAATGTAATGTGGTATCCTGGATGAGATCCTGGAACAGAAAAAGGACATTAGGTAAAAACTAAGAAAATCTGAATAAACTATAGACTATAGCCAGTAATAAGATATCAATGTTCATTAAGTGCAACACATATATCATACTAATATGTAAATAATAGGAGAAACTGTTGAGGAATACATGCGAACGCTCTGTACTATCTGCTCAACATTTCTGTAAATCTAACAGTGCTCTAAAAATAAAGTCTATAATTTAAAAAAAGAGAAAGCAATTATAGCACACATATTAGAAAGGAAAATGAAAAACTGTTTGCAGGTAAGATTATATATGTAAAAAACACCAAAGAACTGATGGAAAAAAATACTACAAAGAGAATTTGAAACAGTTTTGAAAAAAATATCAAGTTAAAATAAAGAAAAAGCCTTCACATATTAAAGCAAAAAGTAGTTAGAAGACATAATAGAAGAAAATATCCCAATTACAACAGCAACAGAACAAAGTAAAATAGGTGGCACAAGCTTTAAAAAGAAATGTACAGGGGCGCCTGGGTGGCGCAGTCGGTTAAGCGTCCGACTTCAGCCAGGTCACGATCTCACGGTCCGTGAGTTCGAGCCCCGCGTCGGGCTCTGGGCTGATGGCTCAGAGCCTGGAGCCTGTTTCTGATTCTGTGTCTCCCTCTCTCTCTGCCCCTCGTCCGTTCATGCTCTGTCTCTCTCTGTCCCAAAAATAAAATAAAAACGTTGAAGAAAAAAAAAAAAAAAAAGAAAAAAAAAAAAAGAAATGTACAAACCCTAAGAGAAAAAATTTAAAACAACTCTGAAAGACACATAAGCCTGAAAAAATGCAGTCATACCATGTCCCTACATAGACTCATCATCAAGATGTCAATTCTCTCTACATTTATAAAGTTAATTACACCAAAAAATAAGAACAAGTTATTTCCTTAAAACTAGACACTAAGGTGATATCATTCACATAGATAATTTTCTATAAAAAAGTTAAACCAGCTCAAAAACTCTGGGGGAAAAAAAAAAGCATAAGCAATAAGGGAGAAATCGACCCTACCAGAGTTAAAGCATACTATTAAGTGTCTATGATTAAAACAGTGGGGGATTTACAAATGAACAGATACTCGGAAACAAAATAGAAAGTACTGAAATAAAAATTTAATAAATGATCAAGGTAGCATCACAAATCAGTAGGGGAAAACATGAAATTTATAATAAATTATGTTGCAACAATAAATAGCATAGCTATTTAGAAACAACATTAATTAGATTTGTACCTCACACTGTTTACCACATTAAATTCCAAGAGGATCAGAAAATATAAAAACATAGAAGTAGTAAAAGAAAACATATGTAAAATGATTTACAACCAATGAGAATACACTCCCTAAATATAATTCAAAATCCAGAGGAAAAAAGGAAACCTAACACCTCCAACCTAATAAAAATATGACTTCCAAAAAAGAAAATGACATTTTCCCTGTTTGCAGACACATAATTTATCTACATGGAAACCACCCCCGCCCCACCCCCCCAAAACCTCCTAGAACTAGAGAGTTCAGCAGTGTTACAAGATACAGTACCAACACACAACAGTCAACCACGTTTCTATATACTAACAATGAGTAAGTGGATGCCAAAATTAAAGACACAAAACCATTTATAATTGCTTCAAAAGAAATGAAATAAATATAAATATAACAAAACACATACAGGAAGATTTGTATCCTGAAAACTACAAAATGTTGGGGGCGTCTGGGTGGCTCAGTCTGTTAAGCATTCAACTCTTGATTTCAGCTCAGATCATGATCTCACGGTTCAGTAGTTCAAGCCCTGCTTGGGATTCTCTCTCTCTCCCTCGCTCTGTCCCTCCCATGCTTTCTCTCTCTCTCAAAATAAATGAACTTCAAAAGAAATTACAAACTGCTGGTGAAAAAAAAAATCAAAAAATGCTGGTGAAAAAAAAAATCAAAGACAACTTAAATAAATGGAAAGACAGATCATGTTCATAGATTGAAAGACTCAAAATAGAAGAGATGGCCTAAGGAAAAAAAAATAGAATTTTAAAATCGTAGAAGTTACAATCCCATAAATCAAATTTGAACTGGAAATAGCAGTAGGAACTCAAGATATTTTTTTCTTTTATATATATATAAATAAATATATATTAATAAATATATATATAAATAAATATATATAAATATTTCCTAGCTGTGTCCCCTAAAAGGATCTAAAAGAAATGACAATCCAGGAGCAACAGGCATTCCTAGTTTCCAACTGTAAACAGCAAACATCATTCCTTCATCAAGGCATGATAGATAAAGGGCATCTCGCCATGCCAAAAAAAGCAACAAAATAAGTAAAGACTGTTGAGGTCAAGTCAAAGGAACATAGGAGCAAGCCTGAAGGGGTTCCCACTTGCCAAATATGGAACAATCTGGCATCAAAAGGACTACAGACACTTTAAAAAACACAATGAATATATAAAAAACCTAAAGTTAAAAAAATGCTTTTCTTTTTAAAAACAAAAATATTAGGGCGCCTGGGTGGCGCAGTCGGTTAAGCGTCCGACTTCAGCCAGGTCACGATCTCGCGGTCCGTGAGTTCGAGCCCCGCGTCAGGCTCTGGGCTGATGGCTCAGAGCCTGGAGCCTGTTTCCGATTCTGTGTCTCCCTCTCTCTCTGCCCCTCCCCCGTTCATGCTCTGTCTCTCTCTGTCCCAAAAATAAATAAACGTTGAAAAAAATAAAAAAAATAATAAAATAAAAACAAAAATATTAGATACCAACTCATAATACCAACTCACCACTCTGGAAGTTAGTCATTAAAAGAAATATTTATCTTGTGTTTCCAAGAAAACTGTATTTCAGAGTAACCCAAAAGCTATAATGGATGAGAGAGAATTCTATTAAAAATATTCCAGCTAATGAATATTTAAAAAGTGACAGGATTTTTAAAAATCCAATTCTGATAACTTTAATAAAATAGCTTATTCTAACAATGGTTATCTTGGGATATTGAAACCATTAATGAAAGGTGGATCGGAAATTTTACACTTAAGGAATCAAGTTGTCTGTCACTCCCAGACTTTGTGTATCTCCTGAAGTGAAACAATGCAAAGTACCTGGCACCTCCTAGGGAGTAGTTTTTTTTAAAAAAATTGATCCAGGGGCATCTGGGTGGCTCAGTTGGTTAAGTGTCCCACTTCAGCTCCAGTCATGATCTCACAGTTCCGGAGTTTAAGCCCCTGGTCGGGCTCTGTGCTGACAGGTCAGAGCCTGGAGCCTGCTTTGGATTCTGTCTCCCTGGCTCTCTGCCCCTCCCCCACTCACGCTCGGTCGTGCTCTCTCTCTCACAAATAAACATTAAAAAAAATTTTACAAAAATTGATCCAGGGGCACCTGGGTGCCTCAGTTGGTTAAGCATCCAACTTTGGCTCCAGTGATGATCTCACAGTTCATGAGCTCGAGCCCCTCTAACAGCTCAGTGCCTGGAGCCTGCTTTGTATTCTGTGTCTCCCTCTCTCCTGCCCCTCCCCGCTCATGCTCTGGCTCTCAAAAATAAACATTAAAAAAAAAAAAAATCAATCCAAAATCTAAATAAGTCTTTCCATCTAACTTCCTATGTATACAAAGTATGACAGAGGAATCAGTCAAACGCCACTACAAAAAAGTAAATGGACACAGCCAGAATGTGGTAGCCTCTTTAGGGCAAATAACCTAGTTTATTCAGCAAATCTGTGGATGAAAGAAAAGTAGCAGAAGGATGGAAGACTATTCTTTATTTTTGAGAGAGAGAGGGAGAGAACACGTGCACACAAGCAGGGAAGAGGGGCAAAAGGAGACAGAGACAGAATCTTGGGCTCCACACTCAGCACGGAGCCCGTCGCAGGGCTCGATCCGCAAAACTAAGATCATAGCCTAAGCCAAAATTAAGAGTCGGATGCTCAACTGACAGAGCTACTGAGTTGCCCATAGGATGGAAGACTATTCCTGAAGAAAAGAATTTTAAAGAAACACAACAACACATACAATGAGTTTTTAGATCTTGTTAAAACTGTAGAAAGAGGGGTGCATGGGTGGCTCAGTCAGTTAAGTGTCTGACTTCCACCTAGGTCATGATCTTGGCCATTCCTGAGTTCAAGCCCACACTGGGCTCTGTGATGACAGATCAGAGCCTGATGCCTGTTTCAGATCCTGTGTCTCCCTTGCTCTCTGCCCCTCCCCCATTCTCTCTCTCTCTCACACACACACACACACACACACACACTCTCTCTCTCTCTCTCTCTCTCTCTCTCTCAAAAATAAACATCAAAAAAGTTTAAATCAAACTACAGAAAGACATTTTTTAAGAAACAGAAAATAGAATATGGATTACATATTATTAAGGAATTACTGATAAATTTGCTAGGTAAAATAATGGCATTGTGGTTATTTATAGTCTCTGGCAGAGAAATTCAAGGATGCTCCCAAATAATCCCTACTTCCTAGTTAGTAATCTCTAGTAACTTACTTCTACCCACAGAGTACAGTAAAGGTAATCGGATATCATTTCTGAAACTAGACTACATAAAACTGTGATTTCTGCCTGCTAGCATATTCTCTCCCTCTACTGGCTGCAATATTGTGATTTATAAGAAATATACATTTGGACATTCAGATGATGAAAATATATTCCCAAAAGTTATCTGATCTTCATACAGAGCTCCTGAAACTCAGAATTTCCAGAGATGAGAGCAAAATGTGTCTTTTGTTATGTTAATGAAGGCGACTCTGGGACCCCATCCAAGGGCTGTGGCTGGTTGCCAGGAGGACCAACTATGTGATTACAGGGTTGGAGCTTTCAGTCCTACTGTACCATCACTTCTATGGGAGAGGGGCTGGAGATTAAATCAGCCAATGGCCAATGGCTTAATCCATTAACACTATGCAATGAAGCCTCCATAAAAAACCTAAAAGGACTGATTTCAGAGAGCTTCCAGGCTGGCAAACACCTGGAGATTAGGGAAAATGGCTTGTCTGAACAGGGTATGGAAGCTCCCTGCCCTTTCTCCAAACCCTGTCTGATATACCTCCATCCGGCTGTTGATTTACATCTTTTATCATATCCTTTAATAAACTGGTAAATGCAAGTGTATTCCTAAATTACATGAGCCACTCTAAAGAAAATTAATTGAACCTAAAGAGGAGGTCACTGAAACCTCTGATTTCTGCAGCTGGGTAACAAAGTACAGCCTGCAGTTTTTGACTGGTTTCTGAAATGGGACCTGGAGGGCAGTCTTGTAGGACTGAACCATGAGCCTATGGAATCTGATACTATATCCAGATAGACAGTGTGACAATTGAGGGTGTCTGAGAATTGCTTAGTGTTAGGGGTCGGGAGACACACATCTCCTCCAACAATGAAACTGGGAACACCAATTCTAAAAGACTGGCTCTGATGAAGCAAAACACCATGTTAGAGAGGCCCTCAGAGCAATGAACTAAGGGCAGCCTTGGCCAACAGCTTTCAAGAAACTAAATCCTACCAATGAATATATGAGCTTGGAAGCAGATTCTTTTCCACTAAATACTATACATGAAACCCCGGCTCTGGCGAACACCTTAACTTGTAAGAGACCTGAAGCATAAACTATATATAAGCTATGTCTAAAATCCTGACCCTCATAAGCTGTGAAATAACAAATATGTATAGTTTGGAGCTGCTAATTTGTAATAATTTGATATGGAGCAATCAATAACTTACACAGTGTGCTTGATGCAAATTAAAAGAAATACTTAAGAATGAAATGGCATAATTCTATTTGTCTTAAAATATACAAGAAAAAGAAATGGGTGCAACAGATTTAAGAAAAAAAAAAGTCTGGCAAAATGCTGATGTTGTTGAAGGTGGCAACATTTATATTCATCTACTGTACTGCTGGGTATGTTTGGAAAATGTTCACTGAAAGGTTTTTTGAAAGAATAAGTGTGACAGCAAATACACAAAACTCTCAGGAATTTACCTATGCTGAGAAGCAGATAAATGTAAGATGTAAGGTAAAGGCAAAGATTTTTAAAGACTAATGCAAGTTGGTCTGATGGGCTCTGAATGGGAGGCAGAAGGAATCAAGTGGTTCATAACCAAGTAAAGATAAGTGAATGAACAAAATCAGAATAGGACCCAAAGTATACATGAAAGAACAAATTTAAAATGATCTCTCCCACTGAGAGACAAAAAAAGGAAATTAAATGCAGATAAATTTCATAATGCTTAAGTGTAAAATGTACATAAAACAATATCACTTCCATTAACAAAAAACTTATATTAAGACTAAATGAAATTTAAAATTGTTTCACATTGTTAATGTATTCTAATCATGCAGAAACTATGACTGGATTTATAAAAATGTAGATTCTAAACTCAGCTCTAATGCCTATTTCTTCATAAATAACCTGAAGCTGTTATACTCTTATTGGCCTCAGTTTTTGCATTTGTAAACTGATACCTCACTTTGAAGAGTTACTGTTGAGAATTACAGGATGTCAATGGCCCAGCAAATAGTAGGCCATCTGCTTATCATCATCCAGAAAAAAACACAAGTCAGCTTATTATTATCAAACACTTCAAAATGTTTGAACCTGTAGTAATTATTTCTAAGGACTCAAAGCACTTTGGGAACACATACTGACTCACACACTCCACACAAATGAAGCATAGCAACGACTGGGAAAACAGAATGACAACAAAATAAACAAACATTCTCACATAGAAGAATGGCAAAACAGGAAACTCATTAGCCAAAAATCAAACTGGAAAGTTAGTGGTTTGGTGTCTCAAAAAAACCAAAAAACAAAACAACAACGACAAAAAAAACAAAAAAACACCACAACCAGAAAAATCTACTCAAATATTCACATAAAAATAGTCCTCGTTTGCTAAATATCTCAAAATGCTTGAATCATCAATCTTTTCCAAAATTTAACAATTGGCCCTTCAGAACATATTTCACAATTAAGAATTGCCCCTTTCTACCTAAAGCAAAGACCATTTAAGTTAGACATGATCTAGGAAAAGTATACTGCTGTTTAATATGCACATTCTTCAAACCTCACACAAAATAACAATACATCCACAGAGGAAAAAGATTTAAGGTACCAAACGGTTTCCAAGCACCCTCAAAGGCTTCATTATATGAAAATAATTTTACAGAAACAATCACTATCATCTTCTGACTAAATCAAGTTCTCAAAATATCTTGCTGGGCAATAATTTAGCTTGCTTGTTTGAAGTTACTCTATGTGTGAGGAGAGCACTTATTTAAAAAACCGTTCTGTAATATCAAGTCTTTCCTTTCCTGGGCCAAAAAAACCTTAAGTATCTAATCCTCTTATTTTCTCTGAAAATAAATAAAAGGCTGGAGAAACTAAGTAACTGATACCAAATTCCTAATTGCTGGCAGAACTGAAATAAGAGCCCAAGTCGGCTGTCCTTGTTCAGTGTTCCCTTTATACTATACTGTTTTGATTTTTTCATGTTTTTCCTTTGTATTAGATCTAACTTTTTCCTAGATTAATGAATGAATTTAAATTGTACTAATGGTTGGGGCACCTGGGTGGCTCAGTCAGTTGAGCATCCAACTTCGGCTCAGGTCTCGATCTCACAGTTGATGGGTTTGAGCCCCCTGTCGGGCTCTGCACTCACAGCTCAGAGCCTGAAGCCTGCTTCAGATTGTGTCTCCCTCTCTCTTTGCCCCTCCCTTGCTTCCGTGCTGTCTCTCCCTCTCTCAAAAATAAATAAACATTAAAAAAAAAATTGTACTAATGGTGAATAGTCAAAACACTATTAATTAATCTAAATCTGTTCATTTTATGAGAATTCTCCCCTTATCCCTGTAACAGGTATCTTTGACCAAGGCACAGTATTTTTCAAATTCTATTCCTCAGATACACTCCAGAGGCTCTACAAATATTAAAAATATGTATTTACTCTTAAAACTAAAAAACTCAAAAGCATTATAGACCAAATATTACCACAATGGATACCACCCTCCATAAAATTTGTGTATCTTGTTTTTGTATCATTTTCAGAGTAAAAATTCTACCAACATCTCTATACCCATATGAACTTTTCAGAGTGTGTCACTGATTAATAAAACTGTAATTGTATACTAGTCTTTTAAAAGTTCAGTTCTACTTGTCTATTCATGTAAAATTCACAAATAAATTCAGAACTAATAACGTAATTAATAGCTGGACAAGGCTCAGGGCTGTTTGGTTTTAATGCTCTCCTCAAAGATTAAGATACGTCATATGGCAAGTCACATTAGAGATCACTATAGTACAGAAAATAAATCTGAAGTGCTTTTCTAACTTATTAATTATATGGAATGTGAGTTTAATGACATAACTTTAAAAACAAGTTTATTACAGATAATCAACTTTTCTCATTCAACTTTTCAGACTCACATTTACATATCCTATACTGAGAGCTCTCAGCCTTTCCTTTATCAAATTCACAATGTTCATCAGCTGATAAACTTACAGTTACTGCGCCAGCCAACATGCCACATTCTAACATGACCCACTTGCCAGCCAACATTTGTTTCCCAAGCTCTGCTATCTTTATAGTTCAGGGCCCATTTTTGCAATTTTTAAGACATTTCATTGTTTCTCTCGTATTGTTTTATAATGGATGGAAAATGAAAATACAAAAGCCTACTAGCAATATTAATTCAACTGAATGATAATGAGAATCATCAGGTAATCCAAAAGAATAAAACTTCAAATACTAAGTAGGCTTAACCAGCTTAAACATAAATGAGATGCTGATAAAACAGTCTAATGATCACATCAAATGCTAAAGCACAGGTGTGTCAATTATGGATTTATTGACCCCCCCCCCAACCTCTAAATTCACCTTTTTGCCTACTCTCTAAAATGAATTTGGGCTCTTTAGTATTTTTCCTTTGCCAGCTGGCACAATGTTAAGCTCTGTCAGTAGAGGAGGCAGGAGAGTCATCTCAGGAAGTGGTGTTTTTGCTTCCTCTTCAGGAAGTAAGGGGGGTTTCTGTTTCCTCATTCAAGTGTGATTGCCCAGAACTTGCCGAGCTCTTACATCCTGCGGTGCAGATGCTTCTCCAGCATCCTGCTCCCACAGCGTATGTGGCTTCCCCAAAGCTCACGAGGGATGTGAGTAACTAACTTCTCTAGCACCAACCTTCTACATCAGAATGTATACTACGTGTGGGTACTTTTTTCTGTCTTGATATTTAGCAGGCCTTTTCCAACTAATAACATAAATCTTACTTTGGCTCAAAATTTTCCTCTTTTTTAAAAATTTCTTCCTTCTCTATTTTTCCTGACATCTTTCTCCATTTACTACTAGGTAGAAGTCATGGGGCTGCTAGATATTGTTGTACTGGTTGTACTTTGCACAAGAAAATCCCACTGAGGAGCAAAAGCTGAAATCCAACCTATGTCCCACTTACCAAATTCTGCATCCTGGTCAAAAAGCATCATCTGTACATTAAGCCATGTGACATGAAAATGAGAACATGGACCTTCTGGATCAAGAGTAGCTTTCTCATCTCAATTTTTCACTAATATTTTCCTAATCTTTTTATTTTTGTTCTAGATTTCAAATCTTTTTATATTTATGTAACTATAGAAAAAATAGATGTGTCTGTACATAAATGTAAAAAAATTATCATTTAAAAAAATTATCATTTTTGTGGGAGCTTCATGGTAGCTCTAGTATTTTGGACCCGGGCCCAAAAGAATAGATTTTCCAAACCGGAGGCATCAGGACTTTTAAAAGCTCACCAAGTAATGTGAATGTGCAAACAAGACCAGGCTGTACTGCTATACTTTAACAGTGCTCAAGCTTTTTTGCTCAAATACTCCCTAAAATAATTGTGAAAATCTATGCATATCCTCACCATTTTTAAATTGGCAAACAAAATTTTTCATAGCTTACAATGACTACAGAAGTTGCAATTCTAATGTACTCTAAATATTGTCATTTTTAATAAAGCTGTGATATTTGTTTTCAAAAATATCAATAGAACAAAAATACCATCATCTATTTTTTAAAACATATAGACTCTTCCCACATAGTCTAAAATTTATATTATTCTTGTTTTTCCATAAATTTCCCCCACAGAATTTTTTTGCGTGCGTGGAGCACAACGCAGAGCTTGAACTCACGACGCTGAGATGAGATCAAGAGTTGGATGCTTAACCCGCTGAGTCACCCAGGTGGTCCCAACCTCACAGAATTTTAACTAATGTAATGTTCTTTTATGTTGGAGGGTCTTTATGACTTCTGTGGAAAAAGAGGATGTACATTAAAATTAAGCTTTTTTTGTTTTTTAACATGAGTTTCTAAATAATTTTAAAAACTTATCTTGGATGGGGCATCTGGGTGGCTCAGTCGGTTAAGCAGCCAACTCCAGCTCAGGTCATGATCTTGCAGTCTGTGAGTTCGAGCCCCGCATTGGGCTCTGTGCTGACAGCTTGGAGCCTAGAGCCTGCTTCGAATTCTGTGTCTCCCTCTCTGCCCCTTCCCCATTCACACTCTGTCTCTCTGTCTTTCAAAAATGAATAAATGTTAAAAATTTTTTTAAATAAAAAACAAAAAATAAAAATTTATCTTGGATACTATTATCAATATTATAAGTACATTATTGACCAAAACAATGTAAATATATTACAAAATATTGAGTAAAATCCTATTAGAAATGATTCTGAAAGACACAGGCCAAATTTGTTAACAATTATTTCATGTGTATATAGATGAATATCACTGCTAGAATAAGATGGAACTGACCATGCTTTTAAGTAGCAACGCCCTAAACCACAGGCAAGTTCTCTGGCAGTTCAATTTTTAAGAATGGATACACAAGAATAAGAAGAGTCAGGAAACTGAATCCCTTAGAACTATTTGTGCCTATGTACCCCATGGAAAGTCTGTACTCCCAGGGATGAGCACACCACACTCTGAAGACTGCTGTTCAAATTAGCTACTAAACATTAAAACTGCCGGGTTTTAAGAATGTTTAAATTGTTAAATTATAAAACACAGACTTCACTCACATCAGTTCTCTACTTAAAATCCTTTGATGGCTCCTAACTTTCCAAAACATAAAATTTCAAAGCATAACGTGGGATACAGGACCCTTTGTAACTTGTGTTTATGATCAAACAAATCATACATACACACAACCTCTATTTCTTTTTGTTTAAAAGTAATACTTATTTGCTAAAATGAAATAAAATTTAAAACTTTGCACAACACCCAAAGAAAAGGCATTAAAAAAATAAAACAAACCCAATTACTACAATCCAGGCATAATCACTATTAAGACTCTGGTAAATGTCCTTGCAGTTTTTCCATATGCATAAGCATAAAATGTGAGTGTGCGTGTGTGACAAAAAAAAAAAATGGGGAGTTTTTTTGCCCTGTGTTTTTTTAATGTCATTATATCTGAAGCATTTTATCTCCAGAGTTAAAAAATATTCTAGAGTTTATATTATAATGGCATCCTAAGAGCGCATCATAATTCAAGAACACCTCAAAGAACTGTTTTTTAGTTTTTTTTAAATCTTTATTTATTTTTGAGAGAGAGAGACAGTATGTGAGCAGGGAAGGAGCAGAGAGAGGGGGAGATACAGAATCCGAGGCAGGCTACAGGCTCTGAGCTGTCAGCACAGAGACTGACGTGGGGCTCGAACTCACGAACTGTGAGATCATGACCTGAGCCAAAGTTGGACGCTCAACCGACTGAGCCACCAGGTGCCGAAAAAAACTGTTCTATTAAACTCAGTAAATCTCAGAGCAACACATCACTATCAATATCATTGTGTATTTGTTAGAGGATTAATTTGCAATCCATGCATTATATTTTAGATAAATATAAAAATAAGCACTGCCCTAAATGCCCTGGAAAAGCAGGTTAGAGTACCATAAAAAATTCAAATTATCTTAACATCCTTAAAAGAATGAGATAACATTCAAAGAGTTTTGTTTTCATTACACTAATTTTTTTCATAGTCTCCTAAACGCATCTGCAATAAATGCATGCTTATATCTCCTAACACAGAGAATCATAAAGGAAGTATAAATAAAGAAGAGTTCACTGACAAATACAGAAAAAAGGGGGAAAGATGTGAAAGGGGAAGATGACAAATAGGGGAACACTATTAGCCAAGCTACCTTCAGTAAGTAAACTCTTTCGTAATACTGTAACTACAAAATAAATCTGAACAAAAAATAAAAAGACTTACTTAACACATTAAAAAGTGGTGGCTTTGGACAGAAATACGGGCAAGGATATCAGTACACACATGTAATATCTAAGGAAGAAGTATCTGACCAATGACCCAGCCTGTATCAAGCATCCTGTAAAGCACAACTATTTGACAAAAGTCTATCTCCAAGCACCTCCCTGGTTCTGATACACTACAGTAACCAGACAAATCCCAAATGCTAACACAATTTCCCAAATAGAAGTTCTTGAATATGCATGAGTAAGGATAAATTGCTGCATTCAAGAAATTTGAAGGATAATAAGTTATATCTGTACACAAAGGCAGGCACAGCTCATTTCCTCTTCCAAGAAGTCTCTCCTCAAGCCCTGGCCAACAGTAACAGCTCCATCCCCTGAATTTCACTTCTGATTTCTGTAACATTTACTGCTTTTATCATACATCTAAACTTAGCTTTTGTTACCTTCAATATGTATCGTTTGTGCTACTGTATGTATATAGATAGCTCACCAACAAAGATTCTTCTCTTATACCTTCAAATAGGTCTGGCTATTACCCAGGAGTTAACAGGCACCAATAACTTATGGTAAGACAGCCAAAAATGTGAAAAGCCATAACAGCAATTTGAATACCACAATGCAGCAAAAAACATATAAATAATAACCAGTTTTTCTTTAACCTGTCACCTACTGTGGCATTTTAGATTATACAAAATGGACATTATATAGATGTCAAAGCTTAAACCTTCAGACCTAGATGTATGAATTTTCCAATTATCTGAAATTGCCTCTATGTTCTGTAAGAAACCATTTTGTCAATAAAAGTTATTTTCAGCTCTTTTAAAATCTATGCCTCCATTTGTTTAAAGAAAGACTTCATAAACAAGTTTCATAAATATCTTCCACTCAGTATTTCAAATGTAAGCAAACCATATAAATTTTAGAAAAAAAACATACCAGGGGCGCCTGGGTGGCTCGGTCAGTTAAGCGTCCGACTTTGGCTCAGGTCATGATCTCACGGTCCGTGAGCTCGAGCCTTGCGTCGGGCTCTGTGCTGACAGCTCAGAGCCTGGAGCCTGTTTCCGATTCTGTGTCTCCCTCTCTCTCTGCCCCTCCCCTGTTCATGCTCTGTCTCTCTCTGTCTCAAAAATAAAATAAAACGTTAAAAAAAAAAAGAAAAAAAACATACCAACTTTCACTTGATCTTAGCCAAAAGGCCGAGAAGCGATAAAAAAAAACATACCAACTTTCAACTCACATCCCCACCACTAACTGCTCAGAAAAGTATATGTATGTATTTCTCGATGTATGTATACTGTGACAGCTGGGTAGGTATCTTAAGAAATGAAGATATGGAGCCCATCCATAACATATATTATAAACAATAATAAAGGAAGATAATCAAAGGAACAGAATAGAAAGCCCAGAAATTGACCTACAATTACATGGTCATTAATCTTCAACATAGAGGCAAGAATATGCAATAGGAAAAAGACAGTCTCCTCAACAAATGGTGCAAGGAAAACTGGACAGCTACATGCAAAAGAATGAAACCAAACCACTTTTTTACAACATACACAAAAATAAACTCAAAACGGGGTGACTGGGTGGCTCAGCCAGTTAAGCATTCAACTTTGGCTCAGGTCATGATCTCGTGAGATCAAGCCCAGCATCAGACTCTGCACTGATAGCATGGAACCTGCTTCGTATCCTCTGTCTCCCTCTCTCTCTGCCCCTTCCTGACTCATGCTCGCTCTCTCTCAAAAAACAAACAAACAAAACTTCGAAATGGATTAAATGTAAGATCTGAAACCATAAAAATCCTAGGAGAGAGCATAGGCAGTAATTTCTCTGGCATAGTATGTCTATCCTGGGGCAAGGGAAACAAAAGCAAAAATAAAGTATTAAGACTGCATGAAAATAAAAAGCTTCTTTCTGCACAGCAAAGGAACCATCCAACGAAACTAAGACAACCTGCTGAATGTGAGAATATATTTGCAAACGACATATCCCACAAAGGGTCAGTACCCAAAATGTATAAAGAACTGATATAACTCAACACCCCAAAATCAAATAATCCAATTTAAAAATGGAAAGACAAGAATAGACATTTCTCTAAAGACATCCAGATGGCCAACAGACACATGAAAAAAGGCTCACCATCACTCATCATCAGGGAAATGCAAATCAAAACTACATTGAGATATCACCTCACACCTGTCAGAATGGCTAAAATCAAAAACAAAGAAACAACAAGTGTTGACAAGGATACGGTGAAACAGGAACACTCCTGCTCTGTTGGTAGAAATGTAAACTGGTGTAGCCACTGTGGAAAACAATATGAACATTCCTCAAAAAATTCAAAACAGATCTACCCTACAATCCAGTAATCACATTATTGGGTATTCATTCAAAGATTATGAAAACATAAATTCAAAGGGATACATGCACCCCTATGTTTACTGCAGCATTATTTATAATAGCCAAATTATGGAAGCAGCCCAAATGTCCACCTGTAGATAAACGGATAGAGAAGATGTGTGATATGTATACAATGGAATATTATTTGGCCATAAGAAAGAATGAAATCTTGCCATCTGCAACAATGTGGATGGATCTACAGAGGATAATGCTAAGTGAAGTCAAACACAAATACCATAGGATTTCACTCATATGTGGAATTTAAGAAACAAATGAACAAAGGGGGAAAAAAGAGAGACAAATCAAGAAACAGACTTAATTACAGAGAACAAACTAATGGTTGCCATACGGGAGGTGAATGGGGGAATAGGTGAAAAAAATGAAGGGGATTAAGAGTACACTTATCTTCATGGGCACTGAGTAATAGATGGACTTGTTTAAACACTATATTGTACACCTGAAATGAATATAACACTGTATGTTAATTATATTGGAATTAAAATATTTTTAATAAAATAAAAAAATAAAGGAAGATAATTGAGTAGCTAAACTGTCACAGAAAGTTCTTGGAGCAATAAACTTGAAGTCAGGCAATTTGCTATCTAATTTCAGATGGTCCTTTTCCTTACAGGGATTCAACTCATATGCATTAATCAGTTTCTTGCTACTCATTCAATAAAAGAAAAAACACCCAACTAACAGCTGGTAATTGCTCAGTTAAACCTGGTTACCATAACCCAGAAATTCTAATCTTAGGCATTTACCCAAAAGAAATAAAAAGATACTATACAAAAACTTGTAAACAAAGGTTTATGGCAGCATTATTCATAATAGCTAAAAACTGATATGCAACCCAAATGTCCATCTACTAATGGATGGAAAAACAAAATGTGGTGTATAAACAGAATAGATTATCAGCCATAAAAAGGATGAGGTACTGATACTTGCTACAAAACGGATGAGCTTTAAAAACAATATATGCTAAGTGAAAAAAACCAATCGCAAGACTACATTATTACATGATTTCATTTACACGAAATGCCTGGAATAAGCAAACCTATAGATACAGAAACTAGTTTAGTGCCTAGAAATGGCAGAGTAAGCAGTTAATGGCTAACAGTACAGTTTTCTTTTTGAGACTATAGAAATGTTCTAAAATTGACTACAGTAATAGTCATACATATCTGTAAACATAGTAAAAGATATTAAATTATACACTTTAAATGGTCAAAGTGTATGGAATGTGAGCTTCCAAACCAAAAACACTGTTATATAAAAAAAAAAAGTCAACAATACTTATATTCAAGGAATTAAATGACACCATCCTAAAATTAATCAAAATATAGATAAGATACTCTAAAACTATTAAAAACTATTAGGCAAATCAAATTCTGTAATAAACCCCAATTTTTTGCTTTTAATAACCTTTTAATTCACAATATCTTTAGATTCACAGAGAAATTGTGAACATAGCACCAACTTCCCTTATATCCCACATACCGTTTCCTCTTATTAATTTTTAAAAATTTTATTTATTTTTTTTAATTTACATCCAAGTTAGCATATAGTGCAACAATGATTTCAGGAGATTTCAGTGATTCATCCCCTATGTATAACACCCAGTGCTCATCCCAACAAGGGTCCTCCTTAATGCCCCTTACCCATTGAGCCCATCACCTCACCCACAACCCCTCCAGCAACCCTCCATTTGTTCTCTATATTTAAGAGTCTCTTATATTTTGTCCCTCTATTTTTGTATTATTTTTGCTTCCCTTCCATCATGTTCATCTGTTTTGTATCTTAAATTCCACATGAGTGAAGTCATATGATATTTGTCTTTCTCTGACTAATTTCGCTTAGCACAATACTCTCTAGTTCCATCCACGTTGTTGCAAATGGCAAGATTTTGTTCTTTTTGACTGCCGAGTAATCAAAAACTAAATATATTCCATTGTATATATATACACCACATCTTCTTTATCCATTCATCTGTCGATGGACATTTGGGCTCTTTCCATACTTTGACTATTGTTGATAGTGCTGCTGTAAACATTGGGGTGCATGTGCCCCTTCGGAAAGAGCACACCTGTATCCCTTGGATACATACCAAGTAGTGCAACTGCTGGGTTGTAGGGTAGTTCTATTTTTAACTTTTTGAGGAACCTCCATACTGTTTTCCAGAGTGGCTGCACCAGCTTGCATTCCCACCAGCAGTGCAAAAGAGATCCTCTTTCTCTGCATCCTTGCCAACATCTGTTGTTGCCTGAGTTGTTAATGTTAGTCATTCTGACAGGTGTCAGGTGGTATCTCACTGTGATTTTAATTTGTATTTCCCTGATGATGAGTGATATTGAGTATTTTTTCGTGTGTGTGTTAGCCATCTGGATGCCTTCCTTGGAAAATTGTCTATTCATGTCTTTTGCCCATTTCTTCACGGGATTAGTTGTTTTTTGGGTGTTGAGTTTGACAAGTTCTTTATAGATTTTGGATACTAATCCTTTATCTGATATGTTGTTTGCAAATATCTTCTCCCATTACACTCGTTGCCTTTTACTTTTGCTGATTGTTTCTTTCACCGTGCAGAAGGTTTTTACTTTGATGAGGTCCCAATAGTTCACTTTTGCTTTTGTTTCCCTTGCCTCTGGAGCCATGTTGAGTAAGAAGATGCTGCGGCCAAGGTCAAAGAGGTTTATGCCTGTTTTCTCCTCTAGGACTTTGATGGCTTCCTGTCTTACGTCTAGGTATTTCATCCATTTTGAGTTTATTTTTGTGAATGGTGTAAGAAAGTAGTCCAGGTTCATTTTTCTGCATGTCACTCCAGTTTTCCCAACACAATTTGCTAAAGAGACTGTCTTTATTCCATTGGATATTCTTTCCTGTTTTGTCAAAGATTAGTTGGCCATATGTTTGTGGGTCCACTTCTGGGTTCTCTATTCTGTTCCATTGATCTAAGTGTATATTTTTGTGCCATACTCTCTTGATGATTACAATTATGTAATACAGCTTGAAGTCCGGGATTGTGATGCCTCCAGTTTTAGTTTTCTTTTCAGAATTGCTTTGGCTATTCAGGGTCTTTCCTGGTTCCACACAAATTTTAGGATTGTTGTTCTAGCTCAGTGAGGAATGCTGATGTTATTTTGATAGGGATTGCATTGAATATGTAGACTGCTTTGGATAGTACTGACATTTTAACAATATTTGTTCTTCCAATCTAGAAGCATGAAATATTTTTCCATTTTTTTGTGTCTTCAATTTCTTTCATAAGCTTTTTATGGTTTTCAGGGTATAGATTTTTCACCTCTTTGTCTAGGTTTATTCCTAGGTATTTTATGGGTTTTGATGCAACTGTAAATGGGATTGATTCCTTGATTTCCCTTTCTGTTGCTTCATTATTGGTTGTAATAAACTCAGCTTTAAAGTTCTCAAGGTCTCATTAGAAATATTGACTATAAGAATTATAAATAACTTAATACAAACTTTTTAAAACTCCAGGATAAGAAGTTTTCTATTATTCAAGTCCTTCCAAATATAACATCTCTCACTCAACCAGTTTCACTTAAAATATTCTCAGAAATTGTCAAAAGCTATGGGAACCATGAAAATTCATAGCATGGATTTAAATATTCCTAATTATTTGGGATTTCGAACATAGCCAGTATATGACTCCCTCTAGCCCCAGATTAAAATTGCATTAAAGTGGGGCACCTGGGTGGCTCAGTCAGTTAGGTGTCTGACTCTTGATCTCTAGTCAGGTCATTATCTCACGGTTCATGAGTTCAAGCCCTGCATGGGGCTGTGAGCTGATTCTGTTGCTCCTTGTACCTGCTCCACTCCCACTTGTGCTCACTCTCAAAGTAAATAAACTTAAAAAAAAATTTTTTTTTATTGCATTAAAGAGAGAAAAGTAGGGGTGCCTGGGTGGCTCAGTCAGTTAAGCGTCCGACTTCGGCTCAGGTCATGATCTCACAGTTAATGGGTTCGAGCTCCATGTTGAGCTCTGTGCTGACAGCTCGGAGCCTGGAGCCTGCTTCAGATTCTGTGTCTCCTTCTCTCTCTGTCCTTCCCCTGCTCCCTTTTCCCCTCTCTCTCTCTCAAAACTAAATACACATTTTAAAAAATTAAAAAAAAAAAAAGACAGAAAAATAGCCAAAATGCCTAGTTAATTCAGTCATTTATTCATTTAATAAACATTATGCTGGCCTACAATGATGAGGGGGAAAAAATTCCATAGTCCCTATGATACTGTGGTCAAGTTGGGGGGATAGCTATTAATCAAGAAATCACAAAAATAAATGCATAGTTATAAACTGTATAAAGTGATATATGAGAAAGGTATACATTTGTATAAAAACATTTAACTGCTGGGGCAAAGGAAAGGGTGCCACACTTACTGGGGGGGAATGGAGGTGAGACAGGGTTTCCTGAGAAAAGTGACATTTTAGCTGACAGATGAAGAATAAGTAGGAGTTAGATTAAGGCTCTTCTGATCCAATTACTTAAATCAAAAGGGAAAAGGGAAGAAAGGGGATAATGAGAGGAAGGGGAAAGGGGACATTATCCAAGGATGCCTGAAATAAGTTAGCATTTCTGTTTATACAAAACAGCATGCCTTAAGAACAAATATATAGGTGATGACAATAAATAACAGTCATACTAAAGTAACAAGGATATTTAAAAAGTATTAAATACTAACAATATTTACAAACCAAAAAATTTACATTAGACCATAGTATCTTCCTTCTAAATAATGTCTTCACATAAATGTAAGATTCCCAAGAAAGTTGTTTTTTGTCATTAAAGTTCTAATAAAAAAGGTAGATAATACAAAAAGTACATTATAGGAAAGGAAATAACTATTTGCTTATGACAAAGATTAAACTCTCAATTTCTGGGAGCACCTGCGTGGCTCAGTCGGTTGAATGTCCAACTCCAGTTCAGGTCATGATCTCACGGTTCATGAGTTCAAGCCCCACATTGGGCTCACTGCTGTCAGCACAGAGCCTACTTTGGAACCTTTGTCTTCCTCTCTCTGCCCCTCCCTTGCTTGTGCTCTCTCAAAACATTAAAAAAACTCAGTTTCTGGACTTCATGAACAATTAAGTCTCAAAAAAAGACCTACACATCACCAACAAAACCAAGAATAAATCTCATTTTAACTTAGTCAAAAACAACTTAAAACAACTGCTAACAAATAATGTTAAATTTATATTTCATAATTTTTCCCATCAGGTATTAGGAACAAGCAGTTAAGATGTCAAAAGGCAAAGTGAAGGAGAACACTTGGCAAAAAAATTCTGGAGCTCAAAGGTTAAGTTAATGCATTAAAAGAATCATGAGGAATTCATAAGCCTACAAGATACAACCATCTATTCCATAAGAACTAAACACAGAAAGATTTCTCCTTCTGGATATAACAGAATAGCCTGTAGCAGATCAACATTCCCTCTTAAAACTAGAAGAGCTGTACAAAATAGAAAAAACATTCTTAAGGTATCAGACACTTTCTGAGGCACCTAGGACTTGAGATCCCACAGAATTCATTAAAGGGAACGTCACATTCTACACAGGGCATTCCTCCTATCTCTTTAACAGCACAGGGAAAGGAGCTGGGAAAGGACAGCAACTAAAAGGCAGAAAATCAGCAGAATTTCTGGCAATTTTCATGCAGCCAGGAGGACAAAACTTGGAAACTGGGTCTTACCATTATATCCAAGACTTAACAGGTCAAGATCCTATAGTGAAAAGAGGCACACAAGAACAAGCCAGACACTGTGTACTGATTTCCCCCTTGAGGCACCTGTCAAGTCTTGAACTGTATACACAGAGCAGAGGCTAAAAAGTCCACAGAAAGCAACTGAAAAGCAAAGAGGAGCTTTTAGGATTCTCATGCTGCTGCAGAGACAAGCAGAAGAGGCCTTAGAAACAACCAGTCTCTCAGTTGGGAGGACTACCAAAGTTAGGCAAACTAGAGGTTTACAAAACCAAAAACCCAGCTTCAAGTGCGTTCTTTTTATTTTTTTAAATTTTAATGTTTATTTTTGAGAGAGAGAGAGAGAGAGACAGAGCATGAGTGGGGGAGGGGTGGAGAGAGAGGGAAACACAGAACTCAAAGTGGGCTTCAGGCCCCGCACTGTCAGCACGGAGCCTGATGTGGGGCCCAAACCCACGAGCGGTGAGATCATGACCCAAGCCAAAGTCAACGCTTAACCGACTGAGCCACTGAGGCGCCCAAGTCTGTTCAGTTCTTGACTGAAGGTCCAATTGAGGTGATGTGCCTCTATTCCACCTGTCTGCCATGAGACAGGTGAATCTCCTCTAGAGAAATATATCATTAGGTACACAACTGTAATTTGTACCTGTATCTAAAATTCTGTAATGTCTGGTATTTAACCAAAAATTACCCCCCAAAATGGTGGTGATGATAGTAGTAACAATAATTATATAACATATAACATAGAACTATATATAGTTACATATAATAATAATTAGTATATTATCAAACAAGATACTTAACCAAAAAGGGAAAAAAAACAGAAATCAATGTACAGGTGATCCAGATATTAGAGTCTTCAGACATAGACTTTAAATAACTTGATTGATATGTTCAAGAAAATAGGTGACAATATGGATATTTTCACCAAAAAAAAGAGACTATTATGAAGAGAGAAAGAGAGAATCAAATAAAAATTCTAGCACTGTGGCACCTGGGTGGCTCCGTCAGTTGAGGGTCCAACTTTAGCTAGGGTCACGATCTCATAGTTTGTGGGATCAAGTTCCATGTCAGGCTTTGCACTGACAGCCCGGAGCCTGCTTCAGATTCTCTGTCTCACTCTCTCTCTGCCCCTCCTCAACTCATGTGAGCAAGAGCAGCTTTCTCTCTTTTTCTCGCTCTCTCTCAAAAATAAACATTAAAAAAAAATTCTAGCACTAAAAATATTATAGCTGAAATCAAGAAATATAGATGTGGTTAAAAGCAAACTGGACAAAGCTGAATAGAGAATTGGTAAACAGGAACACAGGCAAGGAAAACCTATCCAGAATGGAATAAGGAGACCCCCCCCCCCAAAAAAAGATAGAAAAGACAAGGAAAAGCATTAGAGACATAGAGAACATGACAAAAAGTAGAATATAGATTACACTGGAGTCACAGAGGGAAGGAGAAAAAGAATGGGGCAGAAACAATATTTGAAGAATATCAAAATTTTTTTCAGAACTGATGAAACACTCATGCTACAGATTCATGAGGTGCCAAAAACCAAAGTAAATACAAAGAGCCACTCTTAGGTGGCTCTCAACATCTCTAAAATTAAAATCTAGAAATATCTCATATTTCCAAAGATAATTTAAGATTTTATTGTTAAGTAATCTCTACACCCAAAGCTGGAACTCACAACCCCGAGATCAACAGTCACACACTCCACCAAGTGAACCAGCCAGCCACTCCCCAAGGATGATTTTTGAACGACTGAAATACAGCAGTCAGATCGCCACAAACAGCTGAAACGTATCTTATCTACATGTAAAATATCACAAAGTCCCTGTATCAGGCTCCAAAATAATTTATTCAAAACCTACTATATTTACCTAGAAGTTAATGCAAATGATAGAGACATCTACCTACCTGGAAAAAAATAATATAAAACCTCCTTAGAATTTGATCAAAATAAAAACTATTTCTACATAAAAGGAAACTGATGATGCTCAGAGAAGAATCATTAACTTTCTAAAAGTCACAAAGATCCAGTTCCAGGATCCTTTCAGTCTCTAGTCCTTCATCCACCTCAGGTTCCTTTCTTCTATCCTGGCTTATCTTTATTTTTCCAAAGTTCTAAGATTATCAGACTGAAAATATCAGAACTTTCAGTGGCCAATAAAGTTCCTAAGCCAGGCCAGTGTCTAATTTCGGTTTAGGGAACGGGAAAGGAGAGAAAGGAAGAACATGACAGTTTCCAGTCTCCAGGAAGTGGAATACCTCCAAACTAGTGATTTACATTTGTGGGTTTGCAGGAGACTATGGGATTGTAACAGATTCTCAAGTTCATTATGCACAATGATCTTTAATTATTTGATATTAATAAAGAAGACTAATAGGAAAAAAAGGTGACCACACTTAAAATGTATCAAATTTTACTACTTAAGCTATTCAAGTCTTTCAGTAACATGTAACCAGAATAATTCCATATCAATGAAATTACCTAATGTATAAAAAAACTTTTGGGGCGCCTGGGTGGCGCAGTCGGTTAAGCGTCCGACTTCAGCCAGGTCACGATCTCGCGATCCGTGAGTTCGAGCCCCGCGTCGGGCTCTGGGCTGATGGCTCAGAGCCTGGAGCCTGTTTCCGATTCTGTGTCTCCCTCTCTCTCTGCCCCTCCCCCGTTCATGCTCTGTCTCTCTCTGTCCCAAAAATAAATAAACGTTGAAAAAAAATTAAAAAAAAAAAAAAACTTTTAAAGGTCCTCCCAGTTTTTATATTAATACATTAAAGCCTTAAAGGTCAAGAGAAAATATAGCTAACTATTGTTCTCTTTCTCTAACCTTATAGTACAGCACTTCTTAATTGTATTCACAATTGTGAATGTACTATAGTCCTGCAAAGTATTGAAGCAGCTTTGGTAACAGAAGTCAGAAGGCCCAAGATCAGAATACTATCTCCTATCCTTTCAACTCTTGGACTTGGGCAAGTTAGTTTACCTGTCTGAACTTCAGTTTCCCTATTCTGTAACACAGAATAATATTTACTGTAAAGTGTTTGTGAAGACTAAATCAAAAAAGACACACTAAGTGCTAAGCATAGTGCCCAAAGAATAGAAGGTACTTAATAAGTAGTTGTTACTAGAAGCACGTGCAATAACTTTTAAGTCAGAGAACTTGCTAAACCTTTTGAAAACTATTATGTTCAACATGGCAAGTTACCTAACCTGTATGGACCTCAGTTTCCTCACCTGCAAAAATAACAAAATTCATCTTGCTGGTTTGTTCTAAGGATTAAGTAAAACTATGTAGAAAAATCATCTTGTATATAGTCAGTGCTCAATAAAGTGCAATTGGTATCACTATTGGTTAGCTACGTCAAGAAACAGTTGAGTATATGGGGCGCCTGGGCGGTTCAGTCGGTTAAGCGTCCAACTCTTGCTTTCAGCTCAGGTCATGATCTCATAGTTCATGAAATTGAGCCCTGCGTTAGACTCTGTGCTGACAGCACAAAGCCTGCTCAGGATTCTCTCTCTCCCTCTCTCTCTCTGCCTCTCCCCTCCTTGCTCTCTCTCAAAATAAATTAAAAAAAAAAAATTTCAATTATTTTTAAAAAGAAACATTTGAGTATAGAGATTAGCAATTTATAAAATATTCTTAAATATAAACTCATGTAAATCTAAAAATTATTAAAATGTATTTCTCTTAATATCCAAATATAAATTTCAGAAAAATGTAAACTATGGCAAATTTAAGAGCTTTGCAAAAGACCACTTCGTTAGTTTCAAAATAAAAATGTACATGTATAACTAGATCTGCTTTAATATTTTTAAGGTCTTAAAAAATCTAAAAGGGTTATAAGGAAAAAATGTGGTTTTTTTCTGCCTTTAGGAGAAGGAAAAAAAATTCTAATTCCTTAGGAAGAAAACAGATATCTGAACTTTTCCTTTTTTTTTTCTTTTATGACTTCACATGTTTTTACACAACAAAACTTTAAGTGCCTTTAATATAAGAACTCTTTCCAATCTTTGAATTCCTGTCTCTACCTTTGGGCACAAGCAGAACAGCACTATTAAGGCTATGGAACCTGAATCGAGACTTCCTAGGTTCAAATCATGACCTCAGCCAGCTGTGTGACCTGAGGCAAATTTTAACCTCTCCATGTCTGGTTCCTCATCTGGAAAATGTAAATTCTTCATACAGCTGTGTGAGAATTAAATGAGTTAATACATTTAAAGTGTTCATAAGGGAGCCTAGCTTATGGAAGGCACACAGTTTCAGTGTTTCCCATTGTTATTATTGTTTTATTATTCTCCCCTCCAAATGTCTAGGTCTACGACTTGTAATCAGAAAATGTTTGCCACCCAAATATTGTTTGTCTACTGTCTACAACAAATGGCTTTACTTAAAATTAGACGTTTTTAGGAGATACCTAACATGACGGTCACTGCCAATAAAGATACAGCAACTGCTGTTAAAGAGAATTTTAGGGCAAAGGTAAAGAAGGTCAATTCTCTTTCTTACACTTCATATTATACAAAGCTATACCATGCTTACTTGCTAATTGCTCAGTACCAAAAGAGTTTTACAATTTAGGCATGGCCCACACCAATTCAGCAGACACAAAATTCTCAAACTCAAGTTCCATAATGGTCATATTCTTTCAAAGAAAAAAGCTCCAATTACTCTATTTTAATAGGTTAGTGCTTTAAAATTAAAACTGTTCTGCATAAACAGCAGAATATCGTTAAGGGTTAAATAAGACATTGTAAATGAAAGCGTCTGAAAATTAAATACGCATTAAGTACTAATATATGAACATATTTGAGAGAATTACAACAACAGATTTCTCCACAATTTCAAACAGCTGCCTTTTAACCACAACTAGTATTCTATCCGGTTCAAATCTTGGGCCAGGATAATGAGGCGTAGGTCAGAGTAAAGTTGCCATCCCCCTAAACCATTTCCTGCGCGAACTGTACTCTTCCTTTTTTATTCAGAACTCTGAAGGGACTTGTGATATGTAAGCCCTGCCCCTATATCACAAACTTAAGGAGTAAAATCCTGGAAGTAGCCTAATTCAAGACCAGGAAAATTTCTGTTTTTAAAAAACTTCTCTGAAGTTATTAAACGATGCCACCCCAATTCCTTACTGCCTGCGTTCCTAAGCTAGGGCAGAGAAAAATGCTAATTTTCTTCAGATTCAAGAATTTGTTAGCCTCAAAAAATCAGAAGTCAAGCACCAAGGGCCACATTTCAACTCCAGCTGAGGGCTGTTTACCTGGCTCATTCTCAAATGAAAAGCTGGGAGTCCAACATCAATCAGGGACACAGCCACGCAGTAGCCATCAATAGGCCACACAGGCCAGATCTGACCACAAGTCACTTGGCACCCTTCACTGAAGCAAACCCTACTGAAGGCCTGACTGCCAACCCTTGACCTGGTGAATGGGAGTTAAGAGCGTTACATTCTTCTAAGTCACAGAGCCATTTGCAGATTCTTGACTGAAATCAACGTTGAGAAAATGTTAAGAGTTTTTAAAATACAGATGAAAAAAAACTCTGAGTATGCTTCACAGATCTACTTTTGTCCAGTAACATAAACGATAAATTATTTGTGACTTGTTTTGTCCATAAAAGCATTCTTGGACTCGTGAAATGATGTTCCAGGGGACAGCTAGTACTTTTCTTCCCCGTCTGCACACAGATCTTCAAACTTTACTAAGCCAGTTTCTCCATCTGCATGTAAAATTGGACTTACATGTCCTTCTCTCGAAGATAAGCTAAAGATAAGTAAATACTGTACGAAAGTACTTTCAGCGTTTCAGAAGGAATTTGCTACCAAAAAATACACAAGTAGTAATGCAATGGAACCCTTTTTAACCCCGAATCGGCGACCCAGACCAAGCCAGTGCTGGAAGTCAAACTGATTAAAAGTCCAGACTTTTATGTCTATATTTGAGTTTCTGGGCTGGGAAGTTGGTCTGTGTTTGTACAAATCCGTGTTCCGAGCCATAACATAATGGAACTCTTCTGTAATGTCCCAGCCCACTCCCTACCTTTTTCAGAAACACCAGCCAGAAAGGACAACCCTCGGCAAATCCTACAAACCCTCCCCACTTGCAAGGATTCACACGGATCCCACAACTTTTCAGCCTTCCGTGACTTTTACCACTCTTCTGGAGCTAACCACTTTTAATGGGGCCCCCCCCCCCCCCCAGGAACAATCACTCCTCTTCTCAGCTTTACACTTTGTCCCGGCAGCAATCGGCTGAGCCGTCCCCCGTCTCCGGCCAGCTCCGACGACCATAGACTCCTTCACCCGTTTGCTACCCGTCGGGACCCCGAAGGCTCCGGTTCCTGCCCCAATTCCCTGAGCCAGCCGCCCCCCAAGCCTCCCTCAACCCCCAAATCCCGGGCAAAACATCACCGGGTTCCCCGTTGTCCTACGCGCTCCGGATCCGCGCGGGGTACACGTCGCCCCTTCCCCCCCCCCCTGGACCCCGCTCTCCCTACCTAACCCCTCCCTGAGGCAGGGGGGTGGGGAGGGCAAAGCTCTCCGCGGCTGGACTGAGACTCGGGAGGCCAAGCGTCCCCCTCAGCAGGCCCCGCCTGGGCCTCTCGGCTCGGCTGCCCTCCACTGCCCCCCTGGCCCCGCCGTGCTTATGCCGAAGAGCAGGGCAACACGAACCCAGGGCTCGGCACTTACTCGGGAAGGTAAGTAGAGGAGAAGGAGCTCCACTTGTGTAGCGCGTAGGGCAGAAGCCGGCACTCGGGCGCCGCAGAGACAGCCCCGCCAGCCGCCATCTTGTCAGCACCGTAGCGGCCGCCACCGACCGCCGGCCGCGCCGGGAGGAGGGGAGGGGCGTGGCCTGCTCTTAAAGGGGCCCCGGCGCGCCAGGCCGTCCACGCTCCGGGACTGGGATGTTGCCCACCGCGTAGAGGGCTGAGGCGCGCGCGTGTCCACGGTTCTCTTCTAGAGTTTCCACCTGCTAAGACTCCTTAATGACTGACCAAAACTGAGACTGAACTGTGAGCACCTGAGGGCTTTCCTGTGGAGCTCGGAGGGGAGTGGCGCAAAGGACTTTTCTTACAAGCCGAGGTAAGGAAAAAGCCCAGAATGTTACGAAAAGAAAGAAATTGTGGTTTAGGAGCCGGGAAGGGAAACTGAGAGGACGAACTTGGAGAAGGGACGCCGTAGCGACTTTGGAAGCCGCGGCCGTCTCCCGTTTGCAAATCCTACAAGGCAGCGGCACTGAAGGGAGCTGGCGCGGAAGAGCTAACACCCTCTCCCTCTGGGCTGGTCCTGGTTTTAAATGTCTTGCCCCGCGTTCCCGAGTCACATGGAGACAGGAAAAGGAAATGCTCGCGCGTCCTCTCAGCCTGTGCCGTGTGCCGGTGGCGATGCCCGTGCTTGTAAACATTCGTGGCGAGCCCTCTCACCCCAGCCCGGGCGCTCGGCTTGCTAGGTAATGACATTCACCCCCCGACCGGAAAAAAAAAAAAAAACAACCTTAAGGAGTAGGGAAGCCGTGTGTCATCGTTTTGGTTTGGTTTGGTTCGTTCCCAGTCGTTAAGTCCGCCCGCGGGTAGCCCTGACAGAAAGTTAGCCCCAAAGTTCAGAAAGAGCGAGAGACGGGCGGCGTTGTAGAAAAAGAGCCGAGAGGGAATATGCAGTCCTTGTGCTCTCGATGCCACACGGGCGGCGTGCCAGCTTCTTATCAAAAAAAAAAAAAAAAAAAAAAAAGATTCGCTGCAAATATCTGGCAGCTGTAGATAATGCTCCCAGCAGGTACCGGTTTGTCGAGGGTTATGCAGGCTTAGTCCCTGGCTTAGCCCCTGCGGTTACCCAAGTGCTCCGCACTCTCTAGAAAAGCCCTAAAAGCTCTACCCCTGAGAGCCTTGACCATAGCTTCGTCTCCGCCTGACCCATGGAAAAACTCAGGCAAAGAGTTTCTCAGCGAATGACCAAGGGAGTTGAAAACCTCAATAATTGTATTCTCTTCCCCCTCACTAATCACTAAGCTGCCCCAAACTTCCTCACATCTTTCCCTGGCTCCCTCTTTCCATCGGGCAAAACTTGATAGTGGCCTTCGCTAGCACATCAGGTCAAGAATGCCCAAGAGAAGGCCACAATTGGTTAACGTCTAAAAATCACACGCGCCTTGGGTGTGGCGGCAGGTTGGAAAAGTATTTGTTCCCTGAGGGAATCATGCCGTGACCCCAGTGACTCGAGCTGGGAGTCCAGAGTCAGGGGCAGAGGCCCGCGAAGGTTAGTCCCGAAGAGGCTTAGTGTGAACTTTGGGAGGAGGGAGGCTGGTGAGGGGAGAAGATTGAGATGGTGTCTCAGTTCTGTTAGTTCGGGGTGCTGGGTTTGCCAATTACACCTCTTACCCTAATGTAAGTAGGGTCTTTGTTCTTTCCCAGATACAGAGCTGCAGTTTCTGGATGATGCTTTTAAAAAATCGAGGGGCACCTGGGGGGCTCAGTCGGCTCAGCGTCTTGACTTCAGCTCAGGTCATGATCTCACAGTTCATGGGTTTAAGCCCCATGTCAGGCTCTGCGCTGACGGTTCGGAGCCTAGAGCCTGCTTCGGATTCTGGCTCCTTCTCTCTCTGCCCCTTCCCCACTCTCTCTCAAGAATAAACAAACAGTAAAAATAATAATAATAATAATAATAATAATAATAATAAATAGATATAAGCCAGTTCTTCCTGAGATGACTTTCAGTGACTTTCTATTCCATTTAAGTTATATGGAAGTCCTTTAGCAGCGCCCTCTCATGTCCTGCCTCAATTACCTCTCCAGCCCTCTCTCTTCTTTATCCTTTGCAAGCTTTTCTCCTGCCACACTAAACTAACACTGAATTGGCTCGTTTGAGTTCTGTGCTCTCTCAGGCCTCCAGAGCTCAGCCTAAGCCAAGCCAGGAGCACTCCACCACTCTTTACCTGGCTAACTCTTGTTCATTTTTCAGATTATTTCATTCTGGAAAATCATTCCTCGTCACCAGTTGTGTGTGGTTTTTTTTAAGTTTATTTATTTATTTTGAGAGAGAGAGAGTGAGCGGGGGAGGGGCAAAGAGAGGGGGAGAGAGAAGGAATCCCAAGCAAGCTCTGAGCTATCAGCACAGAGCCCAACATGGGGCTCGAACTCACTAACAGTGAGATCATGACCTGAGCTGAAACCGAGAGTCAGAATGCTTAACCAACTGAGCCACGTAGGCACCACTCCTCATCACCAATTTTGAGGTTAGGTGCCAGTTTCTATATTTCTGTTGGCACCCTGATTTTCCTTCCTTATCTTAGCAGCTACCACAATACATTTTAATTTACTCTTTTTTTTTTTCCCCTGTTCTTTCTCCCCTAAACAATAACTCTCATGCAGGTAGGAATTGTGCATATCTTGTTCAGAGTTACATCCCCAGGCCTGTTGGGTCTAGTACATAGTAGATGCTCAGTAAATATTTATTATAAACAAATAAATTATGCTAAAGGAGAACTTGGGCTGCAAAGGAAAGAGAATGTGGGAACTTCTCAGACAGCAAACATGTATCCCTGAGGTGCTATTGCCATGGAGAATGTAAAGATCCAGGATAGCTTGGCTTCCTTGCAGCAAAGACTTTACAAGCGGTGGAATAATTTAAAGTATTCATATGTTAACATAAATATGGATATATTATGATACTGAACCCAAGATGTATGTAAATGTTAAGATAAAATAGAAGACTAAAGAAATTTCAAAATCTGCAGGAGTCTGCTAGTAGCTCAGATCTCTTGGAGATCTATCTTTATACCCTCCTCTGCGTTTGGGGCGTTGCCTTAGGTGATGGAGTTCATCAAAAGGATACATGGGGAAGGCCTGGAAACTTCAACTGCTGCTTCGTCCCTCTAGTGCCCCCACACTTCAAAGATTGGGACATATTCTCACTTTATGGGGAACTGGATAATGGATCATTATTATTCAGAGATCAGCAGCTCCAGTGACCTGTCATCTCGTCATCCCTTAAAAGCAATCATCTTTTACTCTTCTGATGCCTTCTCAGTATGCTTCTCGTAGTAAATACTTACCAGAGAAAGTAACTGATTGTATTTGGTTTGTCACTATTCACTATCTTTTCCTGAAAAAAAGAAAATTTATCAAGAGGCTGTGATGTGCCAGGTTTTGTCTAGGTGCAAGAGAGATAGGGATAAACAAGCCAGACAAGGGCCCCGCTTTCGTGGAGCTTACATTCTGGTATGGTAACATATAATAAATAAGTCAACTAGATAATTTTAGTCTGTGTGTTTTGAGTGCTAAGAAAAGACTACACTGGAGTAATATTTAGATTGGATAGTAAAGGACACTTCTCTAAGAAGGTAATAGTTAAGCTAATAGTTAAGCTATAGTAAGAAAGTGCCAGGCACACAAAGGCCTGTCTTGTATCAAAAAGATAAGAAATAACAGGTGTTGGCAAGGATGTGGAAAAAAGGGAACCCTCTTGCACTGTTGGTAGGAATGTAAATTGGTGCAACCACTGTGGGAAACGGTATGGAGGTTCCTCAGAAAATTAAAAATAGAAATACCATATGATCCAGTAATTCCACTACTGGGTATATACCCAAGAAAAATGAAAACACTAATTTGAGAAGATTGGGTGCCTGGCTGGCTCAGTCAGGAGAGCATGTGACTCTTGATCTTGGGGTTGTGAGTTAAAGCCCCATATTGGGTATAGAGCTTACTTTAAAAAAAAATGAAAACAGGGGCACCTGGATGGCCTTGGTTAAGCATTCAACTTGATTTCGACTCAGGTCATGATCTCATGGTTCATGGTATAGATCCCCATGTCAGAGTCTATGCTTGACACTTTGGAGCCTGCTTGGGATTCTCTCTCTCCCTCTCTCTCTGCCCCTCCCCTGCTCTCTCTCTCTCTCTTTCTCTCTCTCTCTCTTTCTCAAAATAAATGAATAAGCTTTAAAAAAAAAAAAAAGATGTATCCCTATGTTTATTGCAGCATTATTTGCAACATCCAAGAAATGGAAGCAATTCAAGTGTCCATTGATAAATGAGGAGTAAAGAAGATGTGGTATATACATATATAAAAGAATTAAATCTTGCCATTTGCAACAACATGGGTGGACCTAGAGGGTATTATGCTAAGTGAAATAAAGTCAGAGAAAGACAAACACCATATGATTTCACTTACATGAGGAATCTAAATTTTTTTTTTCAATGTTTATTTATTTTTGGGACAGAGAGAGACAGAGCATGAACGGGAGAGGGGCAGAGAGAGAGGGAGACACAGAATCGGAAATAGGCTCCAGGCTCTGGGCCATCAGCCCAGAGCCCGACGCGGGGCTCGAACTCACAGACCGCGAGATCGTGACCTGGCTGAAGTCGGACGCTTAACCGACTGCGCCACCCAGGCGCCCCTCATGAGGAATCTAAAAAACAAATGAACAAATCAACAACAACAACAACAACAAAAACACTCTTAAATACAGAGAACAAACTGGTGATTGCCAAAGGGGTGGTTGGTGAAGGGATGGATGAAGAGGATTAAGAGGTACAAACAAACAAAAAAAAAGAATTCTGACATTAATGAACTATACAGGGTATATCTGATAGATATCCAAGGGGGATTGCCAACTATGCAATATGAAGAATCTATTTTGGTCAAAGTCTTATACCTAGTCACTTTAGAGGCATTTGGCTTTCTTCTATTTTTTTTTTTTTTTTATAATAATGAGTGAGGGAGGGACAGAGAGAGGGAGAGAGAGAATCCCAAGCAGGCTCCACGTTGTCAGCACAGAGCCCAACTCACAAACTGTGAGATCATGACCTGAGCCGAAATCAAGAGTTGGACACTTAGGGCACCTGGGTGCACAGTCAGTGTGACCACAGGTCACGATCTTGTGGTTCCTGAGTTTGAGCACTGCATCAGACTCTGTACTGATAGCTCAGAGCCTGGAGCCTGCTTCAGATTCTGTGACTCTCTCTCACTCTGCCCCTCCCTCACTTGCATCCTGTCTCTCTCTCTCTCTCTCTCTCTCTCTCTCTCTCTCTCTCTCTCTCTAAAATAAGTAAACATTAAAAAAAAAAAAAAAAAGAGCCGGACACTTAATCAACTGAGCCACCCAGGTGACCCTGGCCACCTTTTTATCTAACCGATCTAGCGGTTGCTTCTTTTGGCTCAGGCACTAATTCCTCAAATTTTTCTCTGAGCAGCAGAGTTACTGGAGCTCCAGGTATAGCAGCTCCAGAGAGAAGAAACCATCTGTGGCAACCTTCTGCAGTAGGGGAGTAGGGGCACAAGAATAATCCGTGGAAGGAAACCTAGAGAATGTGTTAAAAATCTTAGTTTTGTTCCTAGGTCTGCTACTTTTCTAGCTATGAGACCTTGGGAAATTCACATAACTTCTGAGTCTCATTTTCCACCTCTAAAAGTAAATTTAATCAAACCTATCCTGTCTACTTCAGGATTTGAAGATCAGATGAAGGAAGAGAATGATTATAGAGTGCATAGTTTGTCTACTATGAAATAATGTAAGTTCTCATTTAATTCATAGAAACTCTGAGATACAAATATTATTCCCCTTTCACAAATGAGAATAATGAGACTTAGAAAGGTTAAATAATTGTTGTCTTTGATTTGCTTCTTCACACATGTGGGACAGAAGAGAGTGAGGTAAGGGTATTCCTTCCTCTGTCTGTAAGGTCACTCTGGGCCGACTGGCCCTTTGGACCAAAGGTCACACGTCCTCCTCCTCCCAAGTAATCTCTCCACACCACTCTCTCTGGTTCTGGGTTCCAGTAACCACCCCTGCTCCTTGCTTCCTGTGGTTTCCTGGTATGTTCTCACACTTTTATAAATAGTCTCTTTATTAAGCCTCTGAAATTGCCCAATTTCAGAATGCCATCTGTTTCCAGCTGGGACCTTCAGTGATATAATAACTTATTCAAGGAGGTGTAGCTAGCCAGTGACAGCCAGAATCTCTTTGGTTCAAAAGCCAGTCCTGTTTGATCACATCCCATTCTTCTCAAGTGGGAAGAGACTTAGTAAATGGTAAAGTACTATTCAGATATAAGATGTTGTCAAAAAAGACTACCAGAGTTAAAAAGCAAAAACAATTTGGCTGATTTATTTATTTCCAGGCAAAGGAACACACTAGACTAAGGGGGAAAAGAGGTGTTTTTAATTGTAAGGAAGGGGTTTCATGATTGTTATGCTCACTGAAGATTAAAATAACCCCTCTCAACAGGCTGGAATAAGTCAACAGTTCTGTACATGATTGGTTAAAACAACCTCCATACTTCAGCAGTCAGAAAAAAATAAACCTTCAGATAGGTCTTGTAAGGATCTTGCTTTAGCTGACATGGGTCATGCAAAGTTCATGGTTTCTTTCACAGCTTTAGCTATTTAGGAGAGTAGGAGCACAATACAGTATTCAGTGTGCTATCTCCTAGGCAAGCTCTGCTGTAAATGGGAGAACTTCCTTTTACAATATTATGCAACAGATGAAGAAACTAATAACCAATTATGTTCAATGTCATGTCTAAGGTCATCCACACAGTTGGCCTTTTGCAGATCTGAATCCAGAACCCAAGTACCTGATTCTCAGTCCACTTTTTTCCTCATGTATTTAGTGGGAACTTTTGAGGACTACACCTGCATTATTCTTCTTCAAACCCTCCATAACTGGCACATAGCAGATACTCAAGAAATGTTTCCTGAACTGCATCTCTTAGTTCCTCCCAAATTTCTTCTCACCAGTTGTCTTAGGCAATTAAGTCTGCTATAACAAAAATGCCATAAACTTCATGGCTTAGATGACAAACACTTATTTTTCACAGTTCTGGAGTCGAGGAAGTCCAAAATCAAGGTGCTACTAGATTCAGTATCTAATGAGAGCCCTCCTCCTGATCTGCACACATCCACCTTCTTGCATCCACCCCTGGTCCCCCAAAATGTGTGTCCCTCTCACTTGCTAAATACATTCATTTCATCCCAACAGCCCCAAAGTTCTTATAGCTCATTCCAGCATAAAGTCTAAAGTCCAAAGTCTTATCCAAATATTGAAAGAGCGGACCTAGACTGGCCGACTCCATTTTGTTCTGTGTCCTCCATCTTGAGTGACTATGTCCCCGACATGGCCCCCTTTTCGGGAAAACTGCAGGAAGAAATTCCCGCTCAAACCTCACACCACGCCTCCTCCCCTTGAGTAACTTCCCGATCACCTGTTCAAACTTTCCATTCAAACCACGCCCGGCAACCTGCGCAATGGGACTCTGACCCTTCCCCATCCAATCGGCTAAGACCACGACCATCACCCCACCAACTGCCCCTAGATTCCTATAAAACCTTTGTGCTTTTGAAACTCTCTCTCCAGCATCTCACCACTGCGTCAGTGCAGGTAGGGGATTGAGCTCGAGCTAGCTCGAATAAAGGCTCTTTGCTTTTGCATCAGACTCAGCTCCCTGGTGGTCTTTGGGGATCATGAATTCTGGGCATAACATTTGGGGGCTCATCCGGGATCCCCAAGACCCCCGAGGGACCCCCAACCCGGAGAGCCTGACTGGCCACGGTTAGTGTCTGTTCATTCCCTGTCTCTTCCGTGTGAGCTCATTTCTGAAATTCTGGTAGTGCCCGGCGTGGCCTAAGTGGACACACTGGAGGACCACGGGCCAGGAGTTTCAGAAGACGTTCCGATCCTCCCTTCCGGAGGGACGTGGATTCCCCTCAAAGGTCTGAGACGAGGCAGGTCGCTCCCGCCGGTCGGCGTGAGGCCGTCGTCTAGCTTTCAGTTTTGCTTCCACGGAGTTGGAAGACTGTTTCTATGGGCCCTCTGTTTGTCTGTTTCTGTGTTTCTCTGTTTTGTTCTGTGGACTTACTGGACGGACATTATGGGACAGACTCAGACTACTCCTCTAAGTATTACGATTGATCACTTTAAGGATGTCGGGGAAGAGCTAACAACCTCAGTGTGGAAGTCCGAAAGGGTTGGTGGCAGGTTTTTTGTTCTAGCGAGTGGCCAGCTTTCAATGTTGGATGGCCGCCAGAGGGAAACTTCGACCTCCCTACCATCCACCAAGTCAGGGGTATCATCTCTCGGCCTAAGACGGGCCATCCTGATCAGCTCCCTTACATTATCACTTGGCAGGACCTTGTAGAAGACCCACCCTCTTGGTTTAAGCCCTTCCTAGCCCCACGCCCTCCGGAGCGGAAACCCATTCTTGCTTTGCAGGGGACAGAGAAGAAGGAGAACAAGAAAAGTCTTACCCAGCCTTCAGCACCCCTCTACCCTGTCCTACAAGGGGGGACTGAAGAATTAATTTTTCCTCCCCCATATAACCCCCCTAGGATGCCGGAAGAACACCATCCTCCCCCTCCGGGGGAGGCAGACGCTGTTCCAAGAGCGGGAGGTGGAAATGCTCCAGTGGAAAGCCCGCCCTTTACCAGACAAAGGGCTCAGAGGGAGCAATCCGCCTCCGCCGCCAACTCCACTATTCTGCCCCTGCGAGCCACCGGACTCCCAGACGCAGAGGGGAATCAGCCCCATCACTATTGGCCTTTTGCCACCTGTGACCTCTACAATTGGAAAGCTCAGAATCCTAAGTTATCCGAGAAACCGGCAGGGCTTGTTGATTTATTAGACTCTGTTCTTTTTACCCATCAGCCCACGTGGGACGATTGCCAGCAGCTTTTGCAGGTCCTGTTCAAGACTGAGGAAGAGAAAAAAATCCTCAATGAAGCCCGAAAACTAGCTCCGGGCGCAGACGGGAATCCCACCACCAACCAGGCTCAGATAGATGCCTCCTTCCCCCTAACTCGGCCCAAGTGGGATTTCAACACAGCAGAAGGTAAGGAGAGAGGCTCCAAGTCTACCGCCAGACTCTAATGGGGGGGTCTCCGAATGGCTGCTAGGAAGCCAACTAGTTTGGCCAAGGTAGGAAATGTGCAACAGGAAAAAGATGAATCTCCAGCTGCCTTTTTAGAATGGATCATGGAGGCTTTCCATACCTATACCCCCATGGATCCAGAGGCTCCAGAAAGCAAGGCAGCTGTTATCATGGCCTTTGTAAACCAATTGGCCATAGACATTAGGAGAAAATTACAGAAAATAGATAAACTAGGAGAAAAAAAGTCTGCAGGACTTACTGGTAGTAGCCGAAAAGGTATATAATAACCGGGAGCCTCCTGAGGATAAGCAGGCTCGCGCCATGGCAGCTGCCAGCAGCAAGCAGACTCAAGACCTGGCCAGAATACTACTAGCTACCACTGCTGACTCCCCCGAGGAACGAGACCACTGTCTCTGGCAGCTGGCAGACGACTCAAGAGGAGGTAAAGGAACCACCAAGGTGGGGGGAAAGCAGAGGCTGCAGAAAGATCAGTGCGCATACTGCAAGGAGATAGGGCATTGGGCCCGAGATTGTCCGAAAAAGGCCGGCAGGAAGGGAAGCAAGACTGATAGAGTAAAAGTCTTAGAGCTAGATAAACTGAGTGATTAGGGAAGTCGGGGTTCGGATCCTCTCCCCGAGCCCAGGGTAACTCTTAAAGTGGAGGCGACCCGTGTTGACTTCCTTGTCGACACCAGAGCGCAGCATTCGGTCCTCCGCACCCCACTAGGAAAGCTAGCCAGCAAGAAGTCCTGGGTACAAGGGGCAACTGGTACGAGCCAGTATTCATGGACTACCCGAAGAACAGTAGATTTGGGGACGGGACGGTTATCCCACTCCTTTATGGTAATACCGGAATGCCCCTACCCGCTGTTAGGACGGGACTTACTGACCAAGATTGGAGCTCAGATAACTTTCAGACAAGGGGGCCTCAGGTCACCAATGGCAAGGGCCACCCCATCCAGGTCCTGACCATGAAACTAGAGGATGAATACCGCCTCCACCAGGAGGCACTCCCGAGAGAGGATAATATAGACAGATAGCTACAAGAATTCCCATCGGTTTGGGCAGAGACAGGGGGAATGGGACTAGCTGCTCAAAGGACCCCGGTCCTGGTAGAGCTCAAGCCAGGAGAAGGTCCGGTAAGGATCAAACAATACCCCATGTCTCAGGAGGCGCAGAAGGGGATCCAGCCACACATCTGGAGACTATGAAGCCTAGGGGTACTAGTTCCTTGCCAGTCTGCCTGGAACACCCTCCTACTGCCGGTCAAAAAACCTCACACAAATGACTGTCGACTGGTACAAGACTTCTGGGAAGTAAATAAGAGGGTCACGGACATACACCCAACTGTTCCCAACCCATATACTCTCTTGAGCTCCTTGGCACCCTCCAGGGTCTGGCATACTGTACTAGATTTAAAGGACGCTTTCTTCAGTCTGCCGCTGGCACCCCAAAGCCAACCCTTGTTCACCTTCGAGTGGCATGATCTGGAGGAGGGCTACAGCGGGCATCTCACCTAGACATGGCTGCCTCAGGGGTTCAAAAATTCGCCCACCATGTTCGACGAGGCACTACACGAGGACCTGGGTGAGTACAGAAAGTACTCCTACAGTACGTAGATGACATCCTGATTGCTGCAGACACGGCCAAGGACTGTGAGCAAGGGACCCGGGGCCTGCTGGCTACCCTGGGGGCCTTGGGGTACCGGGCATCCGCGAAAAAGGCTCAGATATGCAGGGAGAGGGTAAGTTACGTGGGATACATCCTGGAGGGCCGACAGCGGCGGTTATCAGATGCCAGAAAAGAAACTGTCCTGAAGATTCCTCCTCCCACCTCCCGAAGGGAAGTAAGGGAATTTCTAGGATCGGCTGGCTACTGCCACCTCTGGGTTCCGGGTTTTGCTGAGATCACCAGGCCTCTATATGAAGCTACCAAAGAGGGGAAAACATTTGAATGGACTGAAAAAGAAGAAACTGCCTTTAATCAGTTAAAAAAGGCCCTCCTAAGTGCCCCAGCCCTGGGCCTGCCAGACATTACGAAGCCCTTCCACCTCTTTGTAGACGAACACAAGGGAATAGCAAAAGGGGTTCTAACTCAAGCCTTAGGCCCCTGGAACCGCCCGGTGGCTTACCTATGCAAGAAGCTAGACCCAGTGGCTGCCGGCTGGCCACCATGCCTAAGAATTATTGCGGCGACAGCACTCCTAGTCAAGGATGCAGACAAACTGACTGTAGGACAGGAGATCTGGATCACGACCCTACACGCCATTGAAGGGGTCCTGAAACAGCCTCCTGAAAGATGGATGAGTAACACACATATGACTCATTACCAGAGCCTCCTACTCAACCCTCCATGGGTGTGGTTCCACCCCAGTGCGGCCCTCAATCCTGCAACCCTGCCGCCCGACCCTGACCTAGATGCTCCACTACATGACTGTGCGGGGATCCTGGAGCAAGTACATGGATTCCGGACAGATCTGACTGACTGGCCCCTCCCCGATGCCAAGGCTACTTGGTTCACTGATGGCAGCAGCTTTGTGTGGGACAGACACAGGTATGCGGGTGCAGCGGTGGTCACCGAAACGGACACCGTATGGGCAGAGGCTCTACCCTCCGGAACGTCAGCCCAGCGAGCAGAGCTCATCGCCCTCACCAAGGCACTGACACTGGGAGCTGGAAAACGGCTTAACATCTACACAGACAGCCGTTATGCATTTGCCACAGCTCATATTCATGGGGCAATTTATCAGAAGAGGGCGTTACTGACGGCAGAAGGACGGACTATAAAAAATAAGCAGGAGATACTTGACCTGCTTACAGCCTTATGGCTTCCTGCCACGCTGACCGTTATCCATTGCCAAGGGCACCAGAAAACTGATAACCCGGTAGCTAAAGGTAATCGAAAGGCTGACCAGGCAGCCAAGGCAGTAGCCCTTATTTCAGTCCCCACCATGACCATACAACTACCGGACCCGGGAGAACCAGTTTTACCAGACCAGCCCAAATACTCCCAGGAGGAGTTACAGCCGATCAAGAAACTCCCCATGGCCCAGGAGATAAAGGGATGGTGGTATACACCTAACAAGGAGCTCGTGCTGCCAGACCGGCTCGGAGTCTCAGTATTAGAGCACATGCATGGGTCTACTCACATGGGGGCCCGAAAATTAAAAGACTTAATCCGACATGCCAGAATCAAGATTCACCAACAGGATACCAAAATAGAGCAAGTTGTATCTGCCTGCAAAACCTGCCAACTCACCAACGCGAGAGCCACATCAAATGAAAAAGGAACCAGGCTCAGAGGCACAAGACGGGGAGCCCAATGGGAGGTCGACTAAACTGAAGTTAAACCAGGAAAGTATAGTTATAAATATCTTTTAGTATTTACAGACACCTTCTCTGGCTGGGTAGAGGCATACCCAACTAAGCATGAAACGGCTCAGACGGTGGCTAAGAAGCTACTAGAAGATATCTTACCCAGGTTTGTTTTTCCTGCCATGATAGGATCAGACAGTGGCCCAGCTTTTATCTCGAAGGTAACGCAGGCAGTAGCCAAGGCTGTGGGGGCAAACTGGAAATTACATTGTGCTTATAGGCCCCAGGGCTCAGGACAGGTAGAAAGAATGAATAGAACCCTAAAAGAGACCCTTACCAAATTAACCATGGAGACTGGTGGGGACTGGGTGACTCTCCTACCGTATGCCCTTTACTGGGTTAGGAACACTCCTTACACCTTGGGTTTTACTCCCTACGAGATCATGTTTGGCAGGCCACCCCTTATTATTCCCAACCTTTGAGCTGAACTTCTTGTTGAATTTAAAGATCAAGAACTTTTTCTTTCCTTGAGAAGGCTCCAGAAGGGCCACGCCTCCGTGCCATCTACGAGGCTGGCCTGACTCCAACACCTCATCAGTACAGGTCGGGAGACTGGGTCTACATCAAGAGGCACTGCTGAGAGACCCTCAAGCCGTGCTGGAAGGGACCCTACATTGTGGTGCTGACAACCCCCACTGCTCTCAAAGTAGACAGCATCACGACCTGGGTCCATCACACCCACGTTCGGCCAACAGACCCCTCCTCAGTCTGGAAGGACTTCATCACACGATGAGCCGTCAATCGGGACCAACACAACCCGATCAAGCTCAAGCTACAACACATTCGACCCACCTAATATTGGTAACTGTTAGCTCTGCTTGTCACTGCTCATGCTGCCAAGAGTCCCCACGCCCCCCAAAACATCACCTGGCAGATCATAGACACCAGCTCAGGGACGATACTTAATCAGACTTCCTAGAGCCACCCCAAGGACACTTGGTTCCCAGAACTTTACGTAGACCTCCAAACTCTGCTCCCCTTGTCACCATATGCCCCTGGATTCCATGCGCAGAACCTTTATTTCTACGTCTGCCCCGGCCACTCTCGCTCAAGCACATGTGGGGATGCGGCTGACTACTTTTGCGCCTCCTGGTCATGTGTCTCGACGGGGCACATCTGGTGGACCCCACCACACACCAGAGATCTCATCATGGTAAAGCGGCCCAGTAGCCCCCGACCGCCATATGCCTGGGGGTGTGGTAATCCCATAGTTATATCCTTTACAAGCCAAGGTAAAAAAACAACAGAATGGGAGAGTGGAAAAACCTGAGGATTCAGGATATACGACCGGGTTAGGCTGGGAGCCAAGGACAAGGGAACATTATTTACCCTCTGATGCAAGTGACTCCCCTTGCCCAGCAGTCCACCACGGGGTAGGACCCAACCAAGTACTAGTTCCCTGACCTGCCCCTGCCCGGGCGGCCATGCTCAGAAACACCCAGGCCCCGGCCACACAGCCCTCCATATCCCCTGTCCCTACCAGAGCGTCACCCGCATCTCCTGCCCTGGGTCACAACTTACTATCTGATACAGACCTCCTGTGGAGCACGGTTGTCGGAGCATACCAGGTACTAAACACTTCCAGGCCCGACCTGACCAAGTCCTGTTGGCTCTGTCTAGATGTCCGGCCCCCATATTACGATGGTATTGTCATTAAAGGCAATTATACAACAGCCTCCAACTCTAGCTCCTGCAGATGGCAGCAGGCTACTGCAAGACTAACCCTCCAGGCGGTAACAGGGCAGGGCACTTGCATAGGCCACGTGCCCCCTGGGCAGTCACATCTCTGTAATGAAACCCTAACAGTCCCCAGGGAGACAGTGTATCTACTTCCCCCCCCAAAAATGCATGGTGGGCCTGTTCCAGTGGCCTTGCTCCCTGCGTCCACTCCCAAGTCTTTAACTCCTCGAAAGAAGGCTTCTGCATACTCATGCAGTTGATCCCCAAGCTAGTGTACCATTCGGGGAAAAAAATACTTAACAGGTTAGGCTCTACTAACCCCCGAAGTAAGAGAGAGCCTGTTACAACCCTAACTCTGGCTGCGCTCTTGGGACTGGGATTAGCGGGGGCAGGGACTGGAATATCCTCACTCGTCATCCAGGACAAAAACTACAGAACCCTAAGGGCAGCCATTGACTTAGACATAGAAAGAATTGAGAAATCAATTTCTCATTTACAAGAATCCCTTACTTCCTTATCAGAAGTAGTACTCCAAAACTGAAGGGGATTAGACTTATTATTCATGCAGCAAGGAGGACTATGTGCAGCCCTAGGAGAAGAATGTTGCTTCTATGTTGATCATTCGGGGGTTGTAAAAGAATCTATGGCCCTCATAAGGGAAGGGCTACAAAAACGAAAGTTAGAGAACAATCTCAGTCCTGGCATGAGTCTTTGTTCAACTGGTCTCCCTGGTTAACTACCCTCATCTCGGCCCTTGCCGGACCCCTCGCCATCCTGCTCCTACCAGTAACCCTCGGACCCTGTATCATCAACAGGCTGGTCTAGTTTGTCAGGGACCGAATGGGGGGCCATCCAACTAATGGTCCTCTGTGCTCAGTACAAGGCCTAATAACAGAAGAGGACAAAATAGAAATGCAGCCGGTCCCATGATTGGGTCCGCAAGCTACATGACAAGGGGGGAATGAAAGAGTGGACCTAGACCGGCCGACTCCATTTTGTTCTGTGTCCTCCATCTTGAGTGACTATGTCCCCGACATGGCCCCCTTTCCGGGAAAACCGCAGGAAGAAATTCCCGCTCAAACCTCACACCACGCCTCCTCCCCTTGAGTAACCTCCCCGCTCACCCGTTTAAACTTCCCGTTCAAACCACGCCCGGCAACCTGCGCAATGGGACTCTGACCCTTCCCCAGCCAATCGGCTAAGGCCACAACCATCACCCCTCCAACTGCCCCTAGATCCCTATAAAACCTTTGTGCTTTTAAAACTCGCTCTCTGGCATCTCACCGCTGCATCAGTGCAGGTAGGGGATTGAGCTCCTGCGAGCTCGAATAAAGGCTCTGCTTTTGCATCGGACTCGGCTCCCTGGTCTTTTGAGGATCACGAATTCTGGGCATAACAATATCATCTAAATCCAATATGGATGAGACTCATCCTGAGGCAGAATTCCTCTCCAGCTAGGAACCTGTGAAACCAAGTTAAGTGCTTCCACAATAGGGTGGTAGGACAGACTAGAGACAGACATTTGCATTACAAAAGAAAGAAATTGGAAAGAAGGAAGGGGTGGTAAGTCCCATGAAAGCAAGGGAAACTGAATGAGAGCTTAAAGCCTGAGAATAATCCCCTTTGGCCCCATGCTGCCTTTAGCACCACCTTTTGGACCCCCCAAAAGAGGGTCCAGTTGGGGATGGCCACTGCTTTACTGTCTTGCATGAGAAACGCTCTCCAGCTCTACCCGGTGGTGGTCACACCCCCGGGGCTCTGGGTAGCCCCGCCCCAGAGCTGTGGGTGGAAGCCATCTGGCCTGTTGTAACAGATGATAGCCTCTCTTTTGAAACCCTGATGGTACCCCTAATGATCTCGAATTGTTTTCAGGATCATTCTTTCCCTGTCTTGAAGAATAGCTTTTGTTCCAACCTAACAGCTCTGTGGTCCTAGTCCTATAAAATGCAAGACGTCCAACAGCCTTTCTTCATTCCATCCATCTCCATCCCCTTCAGTTCAATGGAGTATCCCTGCTGGGGTGGCTGATTAGTTCTACAATTCATATCCACGCTAATCTCTTTATCAAATGGTCAGTAAACCGTACCTTTAGTTTCTTTATGCTTTCTCATTTTTTGTAATGTGAACAGTCTTAGGATTTTCCAAAGCTTTAAATTCTGGTTCCTTTTTGCATAAATTCTATCATCAGTTCATATCTCTCTTCTCTTATTTAACCAATAAGCCGTCAGGAGGAACCAAGCCACTTCTTCAACACTTTGCTTAGAAATCTCAGCTTGAGATTTCACAGGGTACAAGAACAAGATTACAAATCAGCCAAATTCTTTGCTACTTTATAACAAAGATCACCTTTCCTCCAGTTTCCAATAACCTGTTCCTCATTTCTGCCTGAAACTGGAATGGCCTTTACTGTCCATATTTCTAGCAACATTCTATTCATGTACTATCTAAAAAAAAAAAAAAAAGGCATTGTCTCCAGCTCTCTTCTTTCTGAGCCCTTGGCAAAATCACCTTTAGTAGTCTCTTCACAACAATAGTTTTTCCATCATGCACCCCATCCCACCCCCCACCCCACCCCCCGACTCCAGCCCCCACCCATTATCCACTTCCAAAGCTGCTTCCACACTTTTAGGTGTTTGTTACAACAGTACACCCACAGTTAGCCTGTGCTACTGTAACAAAAATATAATAGACTGGGTGGCTTAAACTAACCTTAACAATAAAAGTTATTTTGCCAGCAAAAAATGGGTTTACTCAGAAATAGCAGATGGGTGCCTGGGTGGCTCAGTCAGTTAAGTGTCTGACTTCGGCTCAGGTCATGCATTGTCTCACAGTTTATGAGTTAGAGCCCCGCGTCGGGCTCTAGGCTAACAGCTGGGAGCCTGGAGCCTGCTTCAGATACTGTGCGTGTGTGTCTCTTTCCGCCCCTGCCCCATTCTCACCCTGTCTCTCTCTCTCCCTCACAAAAAATAAACTTAAAAAAAAAAGTTTAGAAATAGCAAATAGCAGAGATTGCAATTCAGGACGTGCAAGCTACTGCAAAACCATACCTAAGTTCAACAAACAAAGGAGAGGGATGTTATTTTAGGAAGAAGAAAGAAAGAGGAAGTCCGGAAGGATTGTTTTGAATGAAAGGCCATTGGAGAAAAGCAAGAGTTCAGGGTGATGACTTCTCATTAGCTGGTTGCAGAGGGAGTCAATGTCTTATAGAAGATACAATATACATCTTTTCTCTGTTAGGGCCTGTAATTGATGATTCTTTCCTGGTGATGATTCTTCTGTTGGGGCCTGTAATAGACACTTATGTTGGGAGTCTATAATGGACAATTCTTCCTGTAACTGACATTGAGTGGTATGTCTGCCCTCTGTCTTCTTTAGTGAGGTTTTCCTTTATTAATTTTCATACAACAAACATTTATTTCTCACACACGCAGGCTGGGAAGTCCAAAATCAAGGCACCAGTAGATGTGGTGTCTACCACCCTATTCGTAGTTTGCAGATGGCGGCCTTATTGCTGTATTGCTGAGAGAGAAGAGTAAAGGTCTCATCCCCCACCCTTTTTTTGTTTGTTTGCTTAATGTTTATTTATTTATTTTGGGAGGAAGAGGCAGAGAGTGGGAGAGCCCACTTAGTGGGGCTTGATCTCATCAATCACTTAACCAGTTGAGCCACCCAGGCACCTCTGGTCTCGTCCCCTTATAAAGGCCCTAATCCCATCAAGAGGCTCCACCTTCATGACTTCATTGAAATCTAATCACACCTTTCAAAGGCCCCCACTTTCTAAAACCAACACATTGGAGATTAGGGCTTCAACATACAAATCTGAGGAGAATACATTCATTCAGCCCATAATGTAGTTTATGATTACATTTTTTTTTTTTAATCAAAGGAGTTTGCTTAGGGATCATCTATAGATCAGAAGACTGGAAAGAATTAGAAGCATGGGGGCTGCCCATCCATTTTTGGCGAGTAAATGAAGAAAATGATCATAGGGATTAGAATTTACCCCAAAATAATTCCCATTGAGCATTTCTTGCATACCAGGAATATGCATGCATTACCTCAATTAATCCTCACAGCAATCCTGCAAGTAAACTCAGATTTTTGGAGGTCAAGAGTTGGCAAACTCCTATGTGCCCTATTATCCAATTCTCAATGTATGCATTCAGGATTCAGAAGTCCAAGAGGAATATGTGATGTATTCCCAGGACTAATGGTTCTGTCTCAGTCTTATTTCTGTTCTCTCATGGTTCCCATATTAACTCATTTCAATTTTGCTCTTGTTGTTTGGAATCCTTTCTTTGAGCACAACATTGCAAACAGGGGAAGATGAAAGCAAATTTGTAAGTAAGCTCTTTGCAAGTAAGGAGATACCACCTTTATTTTTTAGGACAAGGAACTTCTGCTAGCCCCCGTGGGACCTCTGTCCTGCCAGGTTACAGGTGAACACGGAGATTAGTTTCAGGTGTGAAGCTCAGGTCTGTCTGCTCCCAGGAGATGGCAGCAGCAGCCGCCACAGCCTCAGCCTGCTGGAGATAGCAGACAGGATTCGTCCTTTTGCCACTTGGCATCCAAGCCTAGAAATTCCTGGTATTAGAGACCACTTTATCCCTCCCTTGGTTTGCTCGGCTTGGTTGGAGCTGAGGCACAGGGAATGCAGGAACTGGCAATGATTCGTCATCTCATAAACGCCTAGTTTTTTTGTAAACACTTTGGTCTGAACTGTGACCTTGAAGCATGTGTGAAGGAGGACCAGGAAGTCTCTGGCCAGAGAAAAGAGCTTCAAAAAGAAACAAATACAGTTGACCCTTGAACAGGGTTAGGGGCACCAACCTCCCTCCCCACTCTCTTGCAGTCCAAAATCCATGTATAACTTTTGACTCCCTAAAAACTTAACTACAAATATCCTACTGTTGACTGGAAGCCTTACCCATAACATGAACAGTTAATTAACACGTATTTTATCTGTTATGCATATTATATGCTTACATATTATATTCTTACAATAAAGCTAGAAAAAGAAGAAAACATTATTAAAATCATAAGGAAGAGAAGATACCTTTACAGTACTGTACTATACTTATCAAACAAAGAAATCCACTTATCAGTGGACCCATGCAGGTCAAAGCCACGTTATTCAAGGGTCGCCTGTAGGAACTTAAACACTTCCATCCACACAGGTGTAAATGCAGAACCCCAGCTCACAGTTTGGTGCCACACAGAGAATATAGAGTCTCAACCCAGCCTCCCAGCTACCAGCCAGCTGACCTTGTCACTGAACCTGTCAGAGCTGCAGTTTCCTAGCAATCAGCTTAGCATGGATGCAGTGATGTAAAGTGCCTGCTAATTCTTAAATTATGAGTTACTGTACTTTTATTTTCTGGATTCAGTAAGCTTGGGCCTTCACCCTTTCAGAATGTTAAAAATCCCAGACACAACAAGTGCTACAGGAGCCAAGTAATCCCAGGTGAGCACATATCCTGGTTCGGCGAACACTGCCAGGAGGTGGGCAGGAATCCCAGGAAATGTCTGAACACCACGCAGCTATGGATGAACTGTCAACTGCTGGGGGTTGCTTTGCAAATTACCACATCTAAATGAGGCTGACAAAATAATATTCCAGAAAGCAATTAAAACTGATTCCTAGTGTATTTGGAACCAGAAGTCCTTTTGGGGAAAGTGAAACAGGCTCAGAAAAAATTATCCTACTCCTCTGGGTAGAAATGTTTGAGGTTAAGGGGCACCTAGGTGGCTCAGTCAGTTGAATGTTGGGCTCTTGATTTCGCCTCAGGTCATGATCCTAGGGTCGTGGAATTGAGTCCCATCTCGGACTCCACACTGAGTGTGGAACCTGCTTAAGATTCTCTCTCTCTCTCTCTCTCTCTCTCTCTCTCTCTCTCTCTCTCTCCCTGTGCCCCTGTCTTCCACTCACGCTCTCTCTAAAATAAAAAACATTAAAATTAAAATAAATTAAAAAAATTTTTAAGCAAAAGAATTGTTTGAGGTTAAGGGAATTCTTAAGTCATGATCTGTCAGTGCTTCTGTCCCATTGTTACTGTCAGGAGCTCAACATGGTTTTTGCGAAAGAGAAAATGTAACTCACTCCTCTCATTTCCTCCCTGCTTCATGACCTCCTTGTCCTGGTCTTCATCACCTGGACTGCTTCAACTTGCATCTATTTATTCAGTAAATACTTACTGGTCCCCTACTATGTGCCAGGTGCTGGGAATATACCTCGCTTATTAAGGAGGTCACAGTCAACTAGTCCAAATATGAAATGGGTTAAATATACAAAGTAGCCAGAAAGGATTAGCATATAAATATAAAATACAAAGTGACAATAGTGGCCATAGTGGTGGTTAGCAGTAGCATTATCTCCATAAGGACACAGGCCAAATATCTTTCCTAATTAAAGCTCTATCTAGAGTATAGTAGACTCATCTAGACTAGACCTACGGGTGTTAGCCCCTGCGAGTCTGTAAGGCAACCTCTTCTTCCCCTTTCACATGAAAGTCATCATATGAGAATCCCTTTCTGAGTTAAGAAACTTTGGATCCAGAAAGACACTTTATTTATTTTTTTTGTTTATTTATTTTTGAGAGAGAGAGAGAGTGATTGAGAGAGAGAGAGAGAGAGAGAGAGAGAGAGAGTGAGTGGGGGGTTGGGAGGGAAACAGAGGATCCCAAGCAGGCTCTGTGCTGATAGCACAGAACCTGATGTGAAGCTTGAACTCATGAACTGTGAGATCACGACCTGAGCAGAAGTCAGACATTTAACTGACTGAGTCACCCAGGCACCCCTAGAAAGCCACTTTAAATGGAAATATGTACTATGTCACCTGACATGAAAGGATCAGGCTGACTGGGGACGACTTCTTTATGTTTTCTGCGTTAGGACATCAGCACAGTTGATGATCGGGTTAAATAAGTTTCAGTGTTAACTGAAACAGAGAACTACAAAATGACCAAAATAGAAGAGCATAGTGACAGCGAGTTCTAGGTGGTTCTGCACTAGAAAAGAGAACCAGATCCAGCATGCAGAGCAGGTCAGAGAGTAAGGGAACAGGGATGTTGTGGGACATGGGACTCGGCTGAGCTGCACAGTACACCGAACAAACACAAAAGAAGCAAACCAGTTCTCCTGGTTCCCCAACATCTCAGATCAGTCGGAGGAGGTCAGCTGAAGTTTGTCTTCAGAGAGACACCAGATGCCTTCATACTGTTGGAACAGGACCAAATCATTTCTCAAATGCAAATTTTTATAGAGACCTTATATTGATAATTTTCATTTATTTTCTTCCTGTATATTTCCAAATAAGCTCAAAATCATTTCCTGTCCCTTCGCCTCTACAACCAACTTCCAGCAATGCCACTTACTAAATATAGAGCACAAAGGTCAAGAACCTCTGGCCTTTGGCCTAATTTTATGCAATTTCATGTTCAGGTCACTGCTCTAAGAGCCCAAAAAATAACCAGCATTATAATGGGATTCTCTGGTGAGCATATTCAGAGAGATGCCACTGAGCAGTGGCTCTCATTCTTGGCTGCATGTTGGAATCACATGGGGAGCTTTTAAAACTTCCCACACCACATCCCCAAAGAGTTACATATCAGGGGCGGGACCTAGGCATTGGTAACATTAAGTTTCTCAAAAGGTTTCTCTTTTTTTCTTTCCCTTAAAATTATGGATGTGGCTTTATTTACCAAAGATGCTGGCTGGGGCTGGTTCTGCCAGCCAGGTGCTTAGTTTCTCAAAAGATTTCTATGTGCAGCCAAGGTTGAGAACTTTTCCCCCTTATGCTTACAGGAAGCTGTTGGTACCTGACAGCTAAGCTCTCCTTCTCCCTTTGGAATTTGTCTTGAGAAGTAAGCATCAGGAAACCAGATGCAGCAATGGCAGCTAGTTTGGACCTCCACTTAGTCGTAAGATTCCCATTTTAACTTTCCCACCTTGTCCACCAGGTCTACAATGAAAATTATTTGGTACTTAAAGTTGGTTTCAGGGAGAATTGATAACGGGTGATGCCAGTGTAAATGCCATGCTCTAGAGACCCCACATTCATCCTAAAAGCAAACAGAAATGCTTTTTTAAATCCCCCATACTAGGTCTTTTTCCTTTCCTTTTAAAAATTTTTTTTTTACATTTATTTATTTTTGAGAAACAGAGTGAGACAAAGCGTGAGCGGGGGAGGGGCAGAGAGCGGACACACAGAATCTGAAGCAGGCTCCAGGCTCTGAGCAAGCGGTCAGCACAGAGCCTGATGCGGGGCTCGAACCCACAGACTGTGAGATCATGACCTGAGCCGAAGTCGGACGCTCAACCGACTGAGCCCCCCAGGTGCCCCACCTCTCCTCCTTCTTTACCCATTTTTCTCTTCCCCTCTCTTCCTACCTATCTCCTTCACTGCTCTCCCATGCTGTCACTGACTCTCTGTCCTATTCCTCTTACCCCTTGTTTATCTTTCATTACCTTCTGCATCTCCCTGTTCCTTTTGCATCTGACTTGACTCCTTTCACTCTTTATTGTCTTTTCTCCCCCTTACCCACAACACACACCTCTCTCCTCTGTTTCATCATCTTTTCCACTTGCTGCTCCTTAATGGACTATGCTATAGAATAAAACCATTGTCAGATATTTATAATTACTGAATCAAGTATTTGTTGTTAACTTTAAAAGTAGGTAAGTCGTGGGGTTCCTGACTGGCTCAGCCACTGAAGCATGTGACCCTTGACCTCCAGGTTGTGAGTTTGAGCCTCCCCCCCCACTTTGGGCATAGAAATTACTTAAATAGGGGCGCCTGGGTGGCGCAGTCGGTTAAGCGTCCGACTTCAGCCAGGTCACGATCTCGCGGTCCGTGAGTTCGAGCCCCGCGTGGGGCTCTGGGCTGATGGCTCAGAGCCTGGAGCCTGTTTCCGATTCTGTGTCTCCCTCTCTCTCTGCCCCTCCCCCGTTCATGCTCTGTCTCTCTCTGTCCCAAAAATAAATAAACGTTGAAAAAAAAATAAAAAAATAAAATAAAAAAAAAGAAATTACTTAAATAAATGGAAGCAATTAAGTTCTGAAAATGCTATATATGTCTCTCCAAGGAAAAAGAAAGAAAAAAAACCTTGCTCATAGCATTCTTTAAATACTAACTAAAATAATTATTTTTCTTATAACTTCCTTTATTGACCTAAGATTACTTTTGTCATGTAGTTCAGTGACCCTCAATACAAAAATGGTTCTTTGTTCTTCAACAATCCGGACAGCAGTAGCTGACACCACCTTAAAAAGAGAAACAAGCTAAAAACAGTAGTTGAGTGTATGCTCCCTGAATTGCATATTCAGTTGCAAAATCATCATTATCATTATTATTGTAATTGCAGAGAGGAGGCATTTAAATAATTGTTCAAAGTATCTTCTTGAGGAAATAAGTAAATCAGGGCCAGCTGTCACAAATCAACCTACAATAATAATCCCGTATGTGCATCCTCAGTATTCATAGCAACTCTACAATAACAAATTTGTGCATTCATCTAATGTCCTTAAACAACCTAAAAAATAACAGACAAACCTTGATCAACTCCAGTGTCTCACTTGGTAGTTGACCTATGCTTTTAAGCCGTGTCCCTGAACAACCTTAGAATCATAAGCCACCAAACAAAAATTGTACCACCAATTCAATGACAAACTGGGTGGGTAACCCAGCATCTACCTGCTCTGTTATGGCAACAATTCTGGGTACACAAGTAGAGTGGAAACAGGATAGATAGACCAGCAGACAACTAAAACATTTAGGAGAAATATCCACAAAGATAGACAAAGATTGACTTGAAACTTGTAAACAAGCGGGAACTATGAGAAAAGAGGAAAGGTCTTGTTTTTAGTTTAGTGAAATCAGCCAAAAGTATTTGAGATTTTTCTCTTCCCAAGATACAGCTGTGAAATGACTAATAGGAATTAAGTGAGCCTGCACCAAGAACTGAATGTGCCACTTCACTGGGAACAGAAAATGTTCCCCTGATAGAGGCTGTCCTCTCAGATTAGTACCTTGGGTATTTTAAAGAGGATCAGCCAGACACAGATACGGTGCATTTACAAAGAACAAGAATTATCCAAGCATCTTTGAAACTTTTCGCTGTATCATTGGTGCTTTGGGATCATGTTTATGTCTTTAATTCCATGTCCCTGAAGAAACTCAGGAGAGAGGGAAAAAGGAAGAGGGAGAAAGAAAATTTCCCGCCACGTTGTTTTTTCCTTGCTGGGCTACTGTCGTGTTCTAGTAGAAGTCTTCTTGCAGAAGACTTGGCCTGGCCAATTTAAGAAGGGTGAATGACCAGTACTTAAGAAAGTTAGTAACTGCCCTGATCCAACCTTCCCAGGGTCTAAAAATCACACAACTGGTTGCAATGGATCAATATTATTTGCATATTTGCATATCCCCAGCTAAAATCATGCTTCCTACACACAGCCTCATCCTGTTTCAGTAATTAAAATATTTTTTCTACAAAAGTATCAGAAGGGGTACTGATTGACATTTTGAAAGATGTTTCAAGGCACAATCTGTGTATTTTTTTTCTCATTGTAAAAGTGAGACACCAACTAAATTCAAACTTCAAAAAAGTTTAAAGGGGAAGGGCACCTGGGCAGCTCAGTTGATTAAGCAGCTGACTTCGGCCCAGGTCATGGATCTTATGGTTCGTGAGTTCCAGCCCGGCATTGGGCTCTCTGCTGTTAGCACAGAGCCCGCTTCAGATCCTCTGCCCCACTCTCTCTCTGGGATCCCCTGTCTCCCTCGCTCTCTGCCCCTCCCCTACTTGTATACACTCTCTCTTTAAAAATTATTTTTTAAAGTTTAAAATGGAAAGAAAAATCTCACTCTTATCCCAAGATAAGCACTGTTAACTATTTGTGTATTCTTTCCACATAAGCATATATAATATATACACCATTAAAAAAAAATTTTTTTTTAACATTTATTTATTTTTGAGACAGAGAGCATGAACGGGGGAGGGTCAGAGAGAGGGAGACACAGAATCTGAAACAGGCTCCAGGCTCTGAGCTGTCAGCACAGAGCCCGACACGGGGCTTGAACTCACGGACCGTGAGATCATGACCTGAGCTGAAGTCGGCAGCTTAACCGACTGAGCCACCCAGGCACCCCTATACACCATTTTTATACAAAGCAGGTCATATAATATACAGTGTCCTATTGTGAGATAATAGAAAATATGCATGTTGGTTTCTAACCCCTCAGTTCCTGGCACAGAGCTCCTAAGGCCCTTGTACATTTCTAAGTGATAAGAGCACCAGGAGCACCTTTTGTTCTAATATTTGGTCTTTGATCCCACTTCCTGACACAAGTTCCTAAATCCCTTTGATTTCCTGGCAGTGTCTTTTGTTCTAGTGAGGTGGGCTCCTGGATGGCTCCTGAATGGGGGCTGATCCCCAGAAAGACCAAACCATGATTACAAGCTTGGAATTTTCAGCCCCACCCCTCACTCTCCACAGAGGGGAGAAGGGCTAGAAATGGAGTTAATAATTGATGATGCCTTCATGTTGAAGCCTCCATGAAAATCCCAATAGTATGGGGTTCAGAGAGCTTCCAGATTGGTGAAAACATCCAGTTAACGGGCGGTTGACACAGCCCACCCAACTCATTAGGGACAGAAGATCCTGCACTTGGGACCCTCCCAGACCTCATTCTATATATCTCTTCATCTGGCTGTTGTTCATCTATATCCTTTACATTATCCTTTATAATATAATAAACTGGCAAACATAGTGTTTCCCTGAGTTCTGTGAGCTCTTCTAGCAAGTAATCGAATCCAAAGGGTTAAGAGGTCATGGGAAACTCTGATTTGTAGCCAAGACAGAAGTTGTGAATAACGTAGGGACCTACTACTTGAGAATGGCATCTGAAGTCAGGAGCAATCACATGAGACTGAGCCCCTAACCTGTGGGATCTTACTCTATCTATAGGTAGGGCCAGAGTTGAATTAAATTGCAGGATACCCAGCTGGTGTCACAGAGAATTAGTTGGCATGGGAAAAACTCCCACATATCTAGTATCAGAGTATTGTGAGTGTGGTGGTAGTGTGAGAGCAAAGGAGACACACGGGAAGAAGACTGGGTTTTTCCTAAACACCCATACCTTGCTTCATTCATTTAATAATATGTCAGAAATATTTCCATGTCAATACATGTAGAGCTTCCAAGATCTTTTAATCACTGGATATGCCATAATTTATTTAACCATTGCTCCATTGAGGAACTTTTAAATCATTTCCACTTTTTGGTATTATAACCAATGTTTCCATGAATCATTGGGAACTTGTATGACTCTATCTGTAGGGTAAATTCCTTTAAGTGAAATTGCTAGGTCAAAATATATGTACATTTAAGATTGAATTAGATGTTTCCATATTGTAACCCCAAAATAATTGTTCAGAACACATTTCTACCAACAGTACAAGTTTACTTATATCCTTACTAAAACTGAGTTTTATCAAACTTGCAACTTTTTGCCAATCTCATAGGTAAAATCTTATCACATTGTTGTGATTTGCACTTTGTAAGCACTAGTGGAGTTGTGTTTTCTCCCCCGAGTAGTTTTTGCCATACTTACTTTATGAAATAGTTGGCCATATTCTTTGCCCATTTTTCAGTTTTCCTCATAAAACTGTTAAGCTTTCTTTATATAATAAATAAGCACTTTTTCTCTTGGGTTTCAAATAATTTTTCTTCTGTGCCATTTGTCCTTTGGCTCTATTTACAGTGTTTTCTTGTTTTCACAGTTGTCATATTAGTTTTCACCATATGAAAGTTTATTTTTTTTTAATTTAATTTCATTTTTAAGTAGACTTCATGCCCAGCACAGAGCCCAATGCAGGACTTAAACTCACAACCCTGAGATCAAGACCCAAGCTGAGATCAAAACTCGGATGCTTAACTGATTGAGCCACCCAGGCACCCCTACCCTATGAAAGTTTTAAATGTTTTATACCAAAGGATTTATCAACATTTTCCTTTTTTGGTTTCTGAGTTTTGTCTCTGTTTTAAATACTAGCCCTCTTGCATGATGAGTCTCTTTGTAGTTACTAACACTTTAATGTATCAGGGCTTGATTTGAATTCCACTGTGTCATATAGTATAGGTTAAACGATTGGATTTTACTATGGAAAGAAGAAACTTACAAAGTCAAGGTCGTTAAGAGAAGGGAAGATCCTCTTATTGTCCCTGGCTGACCTGCTGACCTCATGGAATGGGTTGTGTTCCAGGGAAGGGAACTCTGCCTCTCTTTTGATCTCTTCTTTGTATAAAACAGGTAAGTGTGAGAGTAAGCCTTATCAGTGAAAGGAAGAATCAGACTGTCTTGGCATTAGGCAGCCTGGATGTTAATGCCAGCTATTTACCAGGGTCGCCTGGGAAACACACAAACTGCCCAGCATCTAGACTTTTGGGCCCATGGGATGTTAACATAAGCAAAGCCAGTGGTCCCACGGGAAGCTGAGTGTGTGGACAGCTCCTCAGCCTAGGAGAAACCCCTTTCCTTAGGCTCCATTCCTCCCCATACCTGGTTTGAGCTAGCTCATTGTCCACGCAATGCAGAATGAGCACCTAGATTCATTTACTATAAGCCTACTCTTTGTATCACATTAGTTAAGGAGTTAGGGAATGGAGGTGAGATGGACTCTTTTTTTTTCATTCCCAACTTTTTATTTTGAATATTTTCAAAGGTCACAAGAATGACACAATGACTGCCTTTATATTCTTCACCTAGATTCACCAATTGTTAACATTTTGTCATCTCTGCTGTCTCTTTCTATAAATACACATTTTTATGCATTGAAGCATTTGAGAGTGAGTTGAATACTTTATGATGGTTCACTAAAATAATTCAGTATACATCTCCCAAAAATAAAGGCATTATCCCACATAACTGCAATGCCATTTTCAGACCTAGGAAAATTAATGATTCGATATCTTTAATTCCACATCGAAATTTCTCTAATTGTCCTAGATGTCTTTTATGGCCATCTTTTTTTGTTTTATCTAAGATCTTAACAAGGTCCATACACTACATTTGATTCTGTCTCTAGTCCAGGGTGCCAAGGTGAACATCCAGCTTTTCATTGTCATGACTGGGGGTGCTACTGGCATCTAGTGGATAGGGACCATGGATTCCTGCCAAGTATCCTATAATACACAGACAATCCCCCCTCCACACACACACAATGAAGAATTAGCTGATTCAAAATGTTTAATCTCAACTAGTATTAAGATTAAAAAACCTCTCTAGTCTATCTAGAACAGTCTACTCACTTTTTCATCGTTGTTTTTCATGACACTGACTTGTAATACCCAGGCCAGTTGTAATGTAGAATGTCCCATGCTCCAGGATTTTCTAATTGTTTCCTCATGATTAGTTTCCATTTGAACATATTTGGCAAGAATATTACTTAGATCATTGTAATAGTTAGCTACTACTGCATACCAACCCACCCCCAAACTCAGTGGCATTCTATTAACAGCCATTGACTAGGTAGTTCTGCTGATCTGGGCTGGGCTAAACTGATTTTGGCTGGACTCATTCATGGATTTGCAGTCATTTGGCAGATTGGGGGCTTGCTGGTCTAGGATGACATCAGCTAGGATGACTGGGCTCAGCTCCATTAATTGATCACACTTAGCAGGCTAGCCCTGGCCTATTCTCATGGAAGAGGAAGGATCCGAAAGAAAGTGGAAGTATGTAATGTCTGTCAAGGCCTCGGCTTAGAACCAGCACTCTGTCACTTCAATTGCATTATGTTGGCCAACAAAGATAACAAAGCCAGCCTATATTCAAGTGGTAGAGAAATAAACTCTACCTCTCGATGGGAGTTGCTGCAAAGTCACATTGCAAGGGGTGTGGATAGGGACGGAAAGAATCTGGGTCTATTGCATTCAGTCGATCAAAGTGATATTGTGTACCTTATCATACACATATGATACACATATACACATATCATATACATATGATTGTGTGCATCATATCAGGAGGCACATAATGAATGTCAGCTTGTCCCACTATTAGTGATGTTAAGTTTGATACCTGATTAAGTGGTAACTGACAGCTCTCCTTTGGAAAACCATATCTTTCACATACGTGGGTGATGCTTTGGTGCACTGCTATCCTGTGTCTATTCTGTTAGCCACTGTTTTTAGTTTCCTAGGGCTACTGTAAGGACGTACCCACAAATTGGGTGGCTAAAACAACAGAAATTTATTGTCTCATAGTTCTGAAGGCAAGAAGTATAAGAACAGTGTGTCGGTAGGGCTCCCTGTACAACTTTAGGGGAGAATTTTTCCTTGCCCCTTCCAGCTTCTGGTAGCCCAGACATTCCTTGGCTTGCAACGGCAGCACTTCACATCAGCCACCATATTCCCATGGCCTTCTCCCTGTGTCTCTGTGTCTTCACATGACTGTCTTCTGTAAGGACACCAGTCATACTGGATTAGAGACCTCATCTTAACTAATTACATATGCGATAACCCTATTTCCAAATAACATCACATTCTAGGGTCCTAGGGGTAGGACTTCAACATACCTTTCTTGGGAGACATAATACAACCCATAACACCCATCAACCCTTCACCCAAGGTTTTATCATCCACTCATAGTCCTTGATTGAATGAGTTCTTACATTGGGGATTGCATAACTGTTTTTCTTAAGCCTCATCATTTCTTTAACATTTATTAGCTGGCATTCTTCTGTAAAAGAGAAGGTTTTATTTCCCTATTTCTTTGCCTTCTCTTCTCTCCTCCCCCTTTTTAATTACTTTCAATGTGTGGCTTTTTCTTTTTATACACCATCATTTTTATACAGCCATACAACAAAATTTTGGTGCTATGATCGTCTCAAATTTGGCTAGTGAGGGGCGCCTGGGTGGCGCAGTCGGTTAAGCGTCCGACTTCAGCCAGGTCACGATCTCGCGGTCCGTGAGTTCGAGCCCCGCGTCGGGCTCTGGGCTGATGGCTCAGAGCCTGGAGCCTGTTTCGGATTCTGTGTCTCCCTCTCTCTCTCTGCCCCTCCCCCGTTCATGCTCTGTCTCTCTCTGTCCCAAAAATAAATAAACGTTGAAAAAAAAAAAAATTGGCTAGTGAGAATCCATAAAGTCAACTCTTAAGGAAAAAAGCACAATAGGGATTTAAACTTTAATTAAATTTAAAATTATTTTTTTTTCATTTTTAATGTTTATTTTTGAGAGAGAGAGAGAGAGAGAGAGAGAGAATGCAAGCAGGGGAGGGGCAGAGAGACAGGGAGATACAGAATCTGAAGTAGGCTCCAGGCTCTGAGATGTCCACACAGACCCCAATGCAGGGCTTGAACTCACAAACCATGATGAGATCATGACCTGAGCTAAAGCTGGCTGCTCAACTGACTGAGCCACCTAGGCGCCCCTAAAATTCTTTATTAAATTGTAATGTGACAACCCCCACTAATCTATCCCAGAGGACCTACCTCTGCTGTCCCAATTAATCAGGGCTTATATTTTTCTCCCTGGGGAGGCTATGTGGTTGTTTCCCATGGGAAAAGTCATTCTCCATTCCTAAAGTACAGCCATTAAAAAAAAATAATAATAAACCAACCTGTCATTTATTGAGTATACTGTTTTACGTACATTATTTTATTCTGTTTTTTGAGAGAGAGAGAGAGAGAGAAAGAGAGTGGATGAGGGGCATCAGGAGAGAGAATTTCAAGCAGGCTCCATGCCCAGCTTGAAGCCCAACTTGGGTCTCGATCTCCCAACTATCTAGGTACCAAAAATAATGGGTTGTGATACTACTTTATTGGGGCTGAATGTGTCAGCACCCTGTAGGAGACCACCAACCTGCACAGGGGTGCCATGACCTCAGGTGTTGGACGACCCAGAGGCAGCTGCCCTTGAGAGTATTTAAAGGACTTAGGCGTGAGCCACCCATGCTGCTCCAGACACTTAGGACCAGCACTGGCAGAGTCAGTCTGGAGAAGAGAGAGCACTGGGGAGATTATAGTTATCCAGGAAAGATATTAATGATCATAATTGTCACAGTTTATTCAGCATTTACTGTATGCCTAGCACTGTGCCACATGCTTTAGAAGCATGAGCTCTATAGTATCATCATCCCCAGTTATGGATGAAGAAACTAAGGCTTAATAAGGTTAAGTAAATTGCTCAAGGTCACACACAGCTGCAACTTATGCATAGCTCTGCCTATCTCCAACGCCAATGTTCCTACTCCTTTATTCTATGCTGTCTGGGAATATAATTCTCTCTGGTGTTTCCTTCTATAACCCTCAAAATACTGTCTTTCTGGAGGAAGTCCCAGTTCTGAATTTCCAACTGCCTTTTGTTTTTTTGTTTTGTTTTGTTTTTATTTTTTTTAAAGTTTATTCATTTTTGAGAGAGAGAGAGAGAGCGGGCACGTGAGAGCATGAGAGCACAAGCAGGGGAGGGGCAGAAAGAGAGGGAGACACAGAATCCGAAGCAGGCTCCAGGCTCCGAGCTGTCAGCACAGAGCCCGACGTGGGGCTCAAACTCAGGAGCAGTGAGATCATGACCTGAGCCAAAGTCGAACTCTTAACCAACTGAGCCACCCAGGTGCCTCCCCGCCCCCCCAGCCACCAACTGCCTTTTGGACATAGCTGCAACTTTCAGCCTTAACCTTCCTTCTAATGTTGAGTATACCAGACACATCTTATGTGCCTCATCAGATTCTCTTATCATCATTTTGTCACTTATTTTGTCTCTGCCACTGCTGCAGCTGCCTTGCTTTGTTTGGGCCCAGGTAGGCCCCCAACCTAAGGCCGGACTTATCTGCCACTTTCCCAGCCTGGTCCCTACCTTGACTGCCACTGTGTGACCAGGCTTGCCAGCTTCACACCATGAATTTCTGGCTTCTCTCTGTACTCCCCAACCAGGATTAAAGGCCATGCTGTAGAGTATGTGGCTTGCTGAGAGGCTAACAAGGGGAACATATCATATAAACTAGAAGTATGAGGAAGGTTACTCCTGGTGTGGTAAATCTTGATCAGTGGGAATTAGGACATGGGAGGGAATCACAAATATGGATTCCTTTTCCTTTCTCCCTCCCAAGCACTTACCTGAGCATGTTTCCAGCACATAGCATCTGGAGGTATTCTGCATGGACATGCAGACATGCCTACTGTCTCTGCAGTTTGTTCAAACATCATCTTGCATTGTTTCCCATCTTTCTCTGTCTTTCTTCCCTTTTTCTCTCACTCTTGCTGCCCTGGGATTGCATCTCCTAAATAAAACAAGCATTAATTCTTGGTTTGAGTTCTATTTTCTTTTTTTTAAGTGTATTTTTAATGTTTATTCATTTTTTGAGAGAGAGAAACATAGAGCAGTAGGGGACAGGCAGAGAGAGAGGGAAACCCAGAATCCAAAGCAGGCTCTAGGCTCCAAGTTTTCAGCACAGAGCCCAAAACGGGGCTCGAACTCACAGACCGTGAGACTATGACCTGAACTTAAGTCAGCCACTTAATCAACTGAACCACCCAGGTGCCTCTTGAGTTCTATTTTCTATAAAACATAGGCTAAGATTTTCAGGGTCAATTTCTCTAAATGGGACCACCACTTCCTAAATTCTCTTGGCTCAAAGCCAAGAGACCAAAAGTCCAAGAGTGCATTCTAGAAGATAATCCTAACTGATAATAATTTTGTCAATATCATCACTATACCTGATAGAATTCATGTATTACCTCCACAAAGGTGCAGTTTATCTGGAAGAAAATAAAAATATTTAAAAGGATCCTTGGTGGTAAAAAGGCTCTGAACCAACAGTTCAAAACTAGACTTAATCCTAAACTGGACAACAGAAGCTCATCTGGGTTTTGATAATCCCCTGAAAGCATCAGAATGCCTGCCACATCCTTAACACCCTTGGGGTTTCTAATAGACAGGAAACCAAATTATTTACCAACTTATTCTGCCATTCCAAACAAAACCATTTATTCTAGGAGCAGGCCCCTGACCTAGGACAATAAACCTATGATGATGTGACGGGTTGCCAAGAAAGCTCTGCCCAATTGTCTGTCCTTGATGGTGAGCAGCCAAACCAGTCAGGTCCTTTGGGACAGTTGACTATGAAATACAGAGAGGGAGTCAGCAGTTAGCAATGGGCAGAAGCTAAAAGACACAGAAGGAGGGAAGAAAACTGAAGTCACATGGCAGCAGAAACCATGAGGCAGTAAAAGCTGTGAGATAGAGAAAAGAATAGAAAGTTCTTAGTAGCAAGGGCAGCAGAAGCAGAGAGTCCCAATAATTGACAGAGTACAGAGCAACAGATACTTACTATGGAAGAGGCCACAAGATAACCCAGCTGCTATGACTGTACTGTGTGCTGAATCACCTTCCAGTTCCCACTTGTCATTACTTAAACTTAGATTAAGGCAACCTGAGTCTGTCTGTTCTGTAAATTAAATTTTTGCCTCATATCTATATCCGGCAAGATCGTGGCAGGAAACTGAAGGTACACTCAGCTAGGGTTTTGAAAATAATTTGATGAAGACATACTTACAAGGATGTAGGCAGGGTTTAGGAACTTAAGAGGAATACTGAAGCACTTGAGGACTAGCAACAGTGGAAAACCAGCGCTAAAGAGACAAGGGAAACGTTGTCTAAAGCTAAAGAGACCTGGGAAGTTCCCCAGGTGGCTCAGTCAGTTAAGCATCCGACTTTTAATCTCAGCTCAGGTTTTGATCTCAGGGTCATGAGTTCATGCCCCATATTGGGCTCCATGCTGGATGTGGAGGCTACTTAAAAAAGAGAGAGAGAGAGACAAGGGTACCAAATTAGTGTTGTGGGAGTCCCGAAGGAGGTTATATCTATGATGGGAGATGGCTGCTGCCAGACCATGGTGCTAAAGCAGGAAGAAAAGAAGAAATACCTCAACCCCTTTTCCCCCCCTACCCTCTGATACTTGCTGCTGCCTCCCATTGGCCAAACCCAACAGCGAGCCAGTGCACTGAGGAGTCCAAATCATGTCATCACTGTAATAGCTTCATGGGGCACATGGGGCAGAGAAGGTTAGGGGGCTGTTGTGGGCTGACTAGTGGCCCCTTCAAAAAATAGGTTCACATGCTGATCCCCAGAACCTGAGAATATTATATGGTATCAGATGTGATTAAATTTAGGATCCTGAGAGGAAGAACTTATCCTAGATTGCTTGGGTGGACCCTAAATGCAGTCACAGATAACCTAATAACAGAGAAGTAGTGGGAGTTTTGAGAAAGAAGAGGAGGTAACAATGTGACCACAAGATCAGAAATTAGAGTGACATGACCACCAGCCAAGGAATGCCTGGAGCCATCAGAAGCTGGAAGAGGTGAGGGACAGACTCTACCCCAGAGCCTAAGGGAGGGAGACTGGCCAAAACCTTGATTTTTGTCTTCCTAGCCACCAGAACTATGAGAAAGTAAAATTCTGTTGTTTTAAGCCACCCAGTTTGTGGTAATTTGTTATGGTAGTCGCAACGTGGTAGAGCCCCTCCCTAAGGAACATGACCAAAACCTCAAGACAAGGGAAGGCAACCTAGCTGTGTACATGTACATGACCTTCCTCATGACTCTGTAACATAGAACGCCCAATCAGACTGTATGTCTGTATGTTACCATGTACGGGAGACAAAGAAGTAGAAATTGTATAAAAGGCTACACCCCACTCCGCTCAGGGCTCAGTCTTTCAGGCACGAATCCACTGAGCCTGGCTGGCACAAATAAAGTTGCTTCCTGGGAAGAAAAGCCTTCATGTCACGACTTTCTGTGCAAACCTTGCTGCTATTACATTTCTTGGGGTTTGCATCCAGGAGGTGGAGATGGTGTTTTACCTCTCTTGTTGCCAGGGTTCACACCTCAGGGCACCGGGAGAGGTGACCTCACCTGGCACCAGTGGACTGCTTGATATGTAGGAGACTAGCCCCTCCCAGCGTGCCCAGGCAAGGACCCCAGATGCACAAAGGAACCAGGTGAGGCCCAGGAACCAGCTCAGGGAGCGCTGCCCTTCAGACTGGTTAGAACCAGGGTTCATTTTGGTAGACCTACCCCTAAGAGGCAGAAGAGAAGCCTGATCACCTCCTGGAGTTGCCCGACTAGTTCCGTAAGGAATAAAACTGCAACTCCAAGGCACTGGGCCCGGGGGGGGGGGGGGCCGGGGTTGGAGTTGCTGTGTGACTGTGTGTGAATGAGATGGACAGGGGAAAGGTTCCAGCCTGACCAAGGGGCCAAAGCAAGTGTTGAGTTTGGATCCGTGGTTCTATGCCAACCTCATAGGGCTTAAGGTGGCTTGAGATTTCTTCAGGAGTCTGATCTGGGTCAGGGAATGGTACTGAAGCCGCCAATGTTAAGAGGCACCTGAAATATCTCCAAGAGGAAAGCAGCCGGAAATAGACAAAGCGAGTGTAGGTCCTTGCCAAGTTAGCCCCCCCCCCCCCACCTTTTCCCTCTCTTGTGCATGAAAGTTGTCCGTTAGGAGAAGAAATGGGTGGAAAGCAGAGTAAACCGACTCCCCTAGAGTATATGTTGAGGAATTTCAAAAAGGGATATTCAAGAGATGATTGTGTGAAATTAACTCCTGAAAAGCTCTGCACATTCTGTGAAATTGATTGGCCATTGTTTGGGGTGGCCTGGTCCCCCAAGGACTCACTTGATAAGGAACTAGTTGGCTGAGTGTTCAGGATCGTTGTGGGGGATCGAGGCCACCCTGACCAATTTCTTTACACTGACCATTGGCAAGACCTGATCCTATCCCAGGCACCGTGGCTATAAGTCTATATTGAAGAGAACTGTAAAGTTATGATGGCTTGTGTCACGGCTTCCTCCAAATGCCGGCCCAAAACTGAAAAACCCATACCATTTGGAGAACCTGTGGAAACCCCACCGCCATATGCCCTACCGTATCCTTCACTGCCACCTGCGCTTCCGGCTGCCTCAGCTGTTGAAACCCCATCTGAGTCTGCCCCTAGTCCCAAGGCCTTGCCACCTCTAGCACCACCGACCTCTCCAGATGTGACCAGCTCACCTGGACCACCGGTCCTAATCACATATGCCCCTCCCAGAAGGCAACTAGAAGATCAGACCAGTGGAGATAGTCCCTCCCTGCAGCAACACTGGGGAGCCCTACAGATGCCATGAGGGAAACTAGGGGAGCCATCTATTATGATCAGGAAAGCCAGATCTGAGAACGCTAGCGTGTTTTTGTGTACCAACCCTTTACCACTACGGACCTCTCAACTTGGAAGCACCATACTCCCTCCTATCCAGAGAAGCCCCAGGCTATGATTAAACTAATGCAGTCCCTAATCCAAACCCATAAACCTGCTTTGACGGACTGCAGCCAATTCCTCCTGACCCCCTTTGACATGGAGGAGCGTCACTGAATTACCCAGGTGGCCCTAAAATGGTTAGAGGAGAATGCCCCGGTTGGGACACTAGACACCCAGGCTTATGCTCAAACTCACTTACCTGGGGAGGACCCCAAATGGGACCCAGATGTCTCAAGTGTAGATGGAGGGCTCACAAGGACTGAATGGTATCAAGAAGCCCTGCTAAATGGCATGAAGGAAGAGGGGGAAAAGGCCATAAATATGAGCAAAACATCAGAAGTACTCCAGGGACCCAAGGAGAGCACAAGCCAGTTCTATGAGACTCTATGTGAGGCATTTTGTCTCTATACCCCTTTTGGTCCAGAAGCACCCGTTAACCAGCAGATGGTCAATGCGGCTTTTGTAGGTCAGGCCCAAGGGGACATTGGGCGCAAGCTGCAAAAGCTAAAGGGTTTCACCAGCCTGAATGCCGGTCAGTTGCTGGAAGTAGCAACTAAGGTGTTTGTCAAACATGACCAGGCAGCTTGGAGGGAAGAATGCTGGAAGATGCAGAAAAAGGCAGACTTGTTAGCTGCTGCCTTGGTGGAGCAGTCAGAACACTTCCAGAAAGATAATTCTCAGCAGAAAGAAAGAGGCCATGTGGTCCAGGGTTGGTACCAGCGAACATCATGGCCACATGGGGCCCCCTAAGATGATTTTGTGGGGCTAACCACCATGGAGGACTATGAGGAGGACTAGGACAGACCAGGCTCTATTTTGTTAGTCCCCCAAGAACCTATGGTCCAAATGAATGTGGGGGGCCAAGCCATCGACTTCATGGTGGATACTGGTGTGGAACACTCGATGGTGACCCAACCCGTGGGCTCCCTCTCACAAAGACAAGCCACCATTGTGGGGGCCACAGGTAGTCGGACACACCGTCCCTTCCTGCATCCTCAATGATGCAATTTAGGCAGCCATGAAGTCACCCATGAATTCCTATACCTCCCTGACTGCCCTGTGGCTTTAATGAGCATGACATATTGGGAAAGCTGCAGGCCCAGATAACTTTCAACTCTCAGGGACAGGCTGACCCTACAGAAACCAGAAGCAAAGATTATGACTCTCATGATTCCCCAAAGAGAAGAGTGGTGCCTCTACAGCCTCATGGAAGAGCCACAACAGGAACCTGAGCTGCCCTTCAGCATACTGGGGGTGTGGGCTGAGGACAACCCATCAGGACTGGACCAGAACATACCTCCAGTAATTGTAGAACTAAAGCCAGGGAGAGAGCCCATCCACCAAAAACAATATTTCATCCCTTGTAAGGCACAGATGGGAATATGGAAGCACTTGACGAGACTTCTAAAACACGGGTGCTTCAACCCTGTCAGTCATCTTGGAACACGCCCCTCCTACCTGTCCAGAAGCCGGACACCAATGACTATCAGCTTGTTTAAGACCTGTGGGGAGTAAACCGGGCCGCTGCACCCTGTTGTCCCAAACCCATACACTTTCTTAGGTCTTACCCCACCAAAGCTGCCTTCTTCACATGCCTAGACCTCAAAGATTCCTTCTTCTGCAACTGCCTGACCCCCAAGAGCCAACCAATCTTTGCCTTCCAGTGGGAGAATCCTGAAAATGGTCACAAGGGCCGGTCAACTGGACCAGATTGCCTCAGGGGTTTAAAAACTCTGCAACTATTTTCGGCACTGCATTAGCCTGAGACCTAAGAGCCTTCCCAGTGGATCAACATGGCTATGTCTTGCTTCAGCACATAGACAACTTACTGCTGGCTGAGGTCTCAGGAGGACTGCATGGAAGGAACTCGGCAGCTCCCTACCCTCCTATGGGAAACTGGTTATAAGGTCTCAAGGAAAAAGGCCCAAATCTGTCAAAAGAAAGTCAAGAACACTGGCTTTCACCTCTCCCAGGGGCAGTGCCAACTCAGCCCACAGAGGAAGCAGGCCATTTGTTCAGTCACTGTCCCCTTGATCTGATGGCAGGTTCGGGAATTTCTCAGGGTCACAGGTTTCTGTACAATCTGGATACACAACTTTTTAGTCCTGGCGAAACCCCTCTATGAAGCTACAAAGGGGGGAGAGCGGGAGCCCCTGATGTGGGAATCGGTACAGCAGAAGGCCTTTGAGGAAATAAAGTGAGCCCTCACTAATGTGCCTGGTTTGGGGCTCCCAGACATGACCAGGCCTTTCTTCCTAATATGTCCATGAGTGCACTGGCATTGCGGTGGGAGTCCTAATCCAGATGTTGGGGGTCATGGCATCACCCGGTGGCATACCTCTCCAAGCAGCTTGTCTCTGTTGCCCAGAGCTGGCCACCCTACGTATGAGTACTTGCAACCATAGCACTCTTAGTGTCTGAGGCTGACAAGTTAACTCTGGGACAAGAATCGACAGTCCACGTGCCACATTCAGTATTGACGTTAATGGAATACAAGGGACAATACTGGCTAACCAATGCCAGGATGGTCAGATATCAGGGAATTCTGCGTGAGAACCCACACATTCATCTGGAAGTAGTGAGGACACTAAACCCTGCAACTCTACTGCCTGTCGGGCTGGGCCAGACAGATCACGACTGCATTGAAGTCATGGATGAGGTGTTCTCCAGCTGACCAGACTTAAGGGACTGGCCCCTCAAGGACCCTGAGGCTGAATATTTCACTGACAGTAGCAGTTTTGTGAAAGAGAGAGTGCCTTGCAGGTTACTCCATGGTGACCCCAAATTCTATCATTAAGGCCAAACCCCTGCCAAAGGGGACTTTGGCACAAAAGGCAGAGCTCATTGTGCTAACCCGAGCCCTCCAACTGGTGGCAGGGATATGTGTTAATATATACATAGACTCTCAGTATGCCTTCACCACCCTCCACGTACATGGGGCTTTATATAAAGAAAAGAGTCTAATAAACTTAGGAGGGAAAGACATAAAGTATGGTAAGGAAATCCTTGAACTCTTAGATGGTGTGTGGGCCCCTAAAAGAGTGGCAATCATGCATTGTGTGGGACATCAAAGGGGAGACACCACAGCTGCATGGGAAAACTATCAGGCAGACCGAGAAGCAAAACTTGCAGCCCCCAAAGGAACAGCGGAATCAGCAGCTTTAATCGCCACACTGTTCCCTAGTCCATTGGCAGAATGGGACCCTAATTACTCACAACATGAAAGTACATGGTTTAAGACTGAAAAATGGAAGCTACCTCCCAGGTGGATGGTAGAAACTTGAAGACAGCTGAGTGGCAATTCCTGAGGCCCTAGCTCCAGCTTTGTCAAGCACTTCCATCAGGAAACCAATTGGCTGGACAGCTCTTGAGACTATGTTGAGCTGACATTTCTACATCCCTTGACTCTCCAGCATAGCCCGAGCAGTATGTGAGCAATGTGAAACATGTGCCCGGAATAACCCATGCCAGGAACCCAAGGCCTCCCCTGGGGTGTAGAGTGTCAGGAGAGCCCCATTTGAAAATATGACGGTGGGCTTCACCGAGCTTCCCCGGGTCCGAGGCTGTAAATATCTGTTGGTCTTTGTGTGCATTTTCTCAGGCGGGGTGGAAGGCTTCCCTTCTCACACAGAAAAGGCACATGAAGTGACCCGACTTCTTCTAAAAGAAATCATTCCTCGATTTGGGATCCCTATCACTGTGGGATCAGATAATGGGCCAGCGTTTGTGGCTGAGGTGGTGCAGCTGGTGGCAAAGGGGTTAAAGATCACCTGGAAGCTACACACAGCACACCGACCCCAGAGCTCCAGGAAGGTGGGACAAATGAACCAAACCCTGAAGCTGCAATTAAGTAAACTATGCCAGGTGTTGGCAATAGCCTTGGTAAGAATCAGGTATAGCCCCACTAAGCAGATGGGGTTCCCTCCGTATTAAATCCTTTATGGGCACCCTCCCCCCATCATCAAGGGCATTAGGAGGGATCTAAATGAGACAGGCAATCTAACCCTAAGGCAACAGATGCTGACCCTTGGCTTTACCCTAACCACCTTACACCACTGGGTTAGGGAGTGATTACCTGTGAGTCTGACCACAGACGCTTACCCCTTTAAACCAGGAGATGCTGGATGGGTGAAGGAATGGAATGTCCAATCCCTAAAACCCCTCTGGAGAGGCCCGTTCACTGTCATTTTGTTACCCCTACTGCAATAAAAGTGGCCGAGGTGGGTCCCTGGATTCACTACCGCAGAGTGAAGGCAGCATTCCTGATCCATCAACACCGTGCAAGCTGACCACACAGAAGAAGCAATCTGCAACTCCAGAGGCTCTGGGAGATTGTAGCCCTGCTTTAATCACTCCGGAAGTTTACTAATCTACACACGGCCGAAGCTTGAGAAATCGATGGTCCGGTGGAACAGATCGACTGTCCTTATCTTCTACCTCTGTTTCCTTCCTGTGATGTACTGTCACCCCTTGTTTCTTGCCGTTATGATTCTTGCTATACCTTTTGCCATAGGATTGGCAGAGGCTGCTCTGGCCAGTTGGGAGTGTGGTGAGTGGTTTCTGTTAGCATTCACCTTCCTTTTGTGGATGGGATGCTCTGCTGGTATTGGTTGCTTCTAACTCTGGACCCCTTCAGCAGACCTAGATTTCTCATCACATGACCCGTGTATTCACATAACCAGGTCAGGTCAGGGAGTCACTTGGACCTTACTATACCATACCCACTTCTCATGCCAGGGAGAAGTCCTGAGGACCTGCAGACACAATAAGACCACCTATTTTATCTGCCAACGGGAGAGTCAATACACTTGTTTTGACCTACAGTATTCCCAACTGAGGAATGGTTGGAGGTCCGACACTCCCAGGAGGCCGGGGAGGGGTGGATTAATCAGCCAAACCCGGGTTACTAATCCCTACATGCCTGTATCAGTACTTTTTTTTTTTCAAAAAATTTTTTTAATGTTTATTTTTGAGCAACAGAGAGAGAGAGAAAGAGAGACAGTGTGAGCTAGGGAGGAGCGGAGAGAGGGAGACACAGAATCTGAAGCAGGCTCCAGGCTCTGAGCTGTCAGCACAGAGCCCGACGTGGGGCTCAAACCCACGACCTGAGCCAAAGTCAGACACTTAACCGACTGAGCCACTCAGGTGCCCATGGTATCGGTACTTTTTGATATGTTTGCAGCTATTAACAAAAACCCTTTTTGGGTTCAAAATTGTGGAGGTCTCCCATGGGAAAAGGATACAGGCTCAGTGACAAGTGTATGTGTGAACAGACCTCATCCCAAGCCATGTGTTATGGTGACCGCTGGCCTTACTGCCTCTATTGGAGCTGCGTCTCAGCCACTTGGAAAGGTAAAGACAAGGCGGCACTCCTCCAAAAGGGGGCTGCAACCTCCAGCTGTAAACTGGGAGCCTATAACCCCGTTAATTTTATTATCTTTTTTTTAATGTTTATTTTTAATTTTGACAGAGAGAGAGAGAGAGAGCAGGAGAGGAGCAGAGAGAGAGGGAGACACAGAATCCCAAGCAGGCTCCAGGCTCTGAGCTGTCAGCACAGAGCTCGATGTGGGGCTCAAACCCACAAGCTGTGAGATCATGACCTGGACTGAAGTCAGATGCTTAACCAACTGAGCCACGCAGGCACCCCTAATTTTACTGTCTTTAATCCAGGAGCCCCAAAATGGGAAAATGACCTCAGAATTGGTATATATATATATATATATATATATACATATACATATACATATACATATACATATACATAGGCAAGGCACTGCCCCAGAAGCTGTGTTGTACTTCAAGAGGGTTGCTGTCTCACTCCAAGCCTCAACTCATGAAGTCTTTCATTCCTTTTATGGAAATTGAAAGTAGCCCTCCCCCCATCTCCCCCACAACAAGAGACCTGTCTCTTGCTTTAGCAGAAACTATAAAGATCTCTTCTTGCTATGTATGCGGGGGAACCAACATGGGGGATCAATGGCATGGGAGGCTAAAGAATTAGATATCTGCAAACCTTGTAATGGAACAGAATGCCCAGTCCTACTACCGGGGTTTGGCTCCTCAAAAACTCAATTACTGGGAAGAACTGCCTTGCCCGGTGGGGAAGAAAGTTCACCATCCCTTTTGGAAGCTTAACATGCCTAGGCCAAAGATTTTAAAATTCAGCTGCCTGGGAAACCCAAAGGCGGGGGTCCCCAGATGACCTTGAGCCAGATCCCTACCCCTTGTCTAACTTCTTTCATCTCCAAGAGGCCTGGGACAATGTCAATGTAGCCATTGAATGGCAGGCCCCAGGTGGACTATACTGGATATAGGGAGGGACAGTCTATACAATACTTCCCCCAGGCTGGTCAGGGTCATGTGTGCTGGGAACTATTCATCCATCTTTCTTCCTGCTCCATTTCGCCAGGGAGGAACATTTGGGAGTCAAAGTGTATGGGGATGGGGATACTCAAAGGAAACGACATGCCCTATAAACTGGCAATTGGAAAGATGATGAATGGGCTCCCGAGTGTATAATCCAATATTATGGCCCTGCCACCTGGGCAAAGGATGGGTCCTGGGACTTCTGCACTCCCATTCACATGCTAAACCGCATAATCAGACTATAAGCCATTGTAGAAATTATAACTGATGAAACTGCCAGAGCTCTTAACTTACTAGCCACGCAGCAAACCATCTATCAAAATCGCTTGGCCTTAGATTACTTGCTTCCTTCTGAGGGAGAAGTTTGTGCAAAGTTTAACCTGAGCAACCACTGCCTACAGATAGACAATGAAGGAAAAGTCATAGAAGAGATCGCAGATCAATTGAGAAAGGTTGCTCATGTCCCAGTCCAGACCTGGAAAGGTTGGGACTCCAGTGAGTTATTTAGAGAATGGTTTTCAACTCTTGGGAGATTTAAAACCCTCATGGCAATTATCCGCTTGATTTGGGGAGTTTGCTTAACCCTACCTTGCCTCGCTCCCCTGGTTATATGGCCTCCAGCCTCACGGAGGCAATGGTCGAAAGGAAAATGGCCACACAGGTGATGGTGTTATGGAAATATAAACCTCCAAACCAAGATGATGCTCTTTGACCCCAAACAGGGGGGGTCCAAGCATCAAAGGGTGGAATGTGGTAGAACCCCTCCCTATGGAATGTGATGAAAACCTCAAAACAAGGGAAGGCAACCTAGCTATGTGCACGTATGTGACATTCCTCACGACTCTGTAACATAGACCACCCAATCAGACTGTATGTCTGTATGTTACTGTGTATGGGAGACAAAGAACTAGAAATTGTGTAAAAGCTACACGCTGCTTCATTCAGGGCTCAGTCTTTAGGGTATGAACCCACAGAACCCGTGCTAGCACAAGTAAAGTTGCTCCCTAAAAGAAAAGCCTCAGTGTCATGGCTCTCTGTGCAACCTTGGTCCCATTACAGCAAGTAACTAATATGGGCTAAATGGAGAATAACCAGCACAAAATCTATTAATCTCAAGTACTATGTTGACCGCAATGATATCCCTGATTACCTTGGCTGGAAATTAGTTTGCCTACCTTTCTATATTCTCTTTGGTACTTCTTTATGGACCACTCATATAATTCAAACGGAATGCTCTGAAGTTATTGTTACATTTGCATACAAAGTATATTTTCATCCTAACCAGATTATAACATTCTTTAGAACAAAAACCTTGTCATGTACATCTTTGTATCCTGTGAAAATCCTAGCACAGTGCTTTGAACAGAGTGGACATTCTGTAATTGGTAAATGAGGAAGAAAGCTTCCATTTGTCCATCTGTAAATGGAAAATAAAAATTTCCACTGACTCGCCTTTCAGAGATAATAATGGCAGTGTTTCCCAGAAACAATTTCTGCACCTGCAACAGAATGATATATCTGAAACACCCAATCCTGCTGAAGCAATTCCTCAGAAAAAATTGCATCTAGTTTTAGCATGCCCTCCATTCTATGTGGAGCTGAAACTTGGGCAGTTTCACCCTGAGGAGGAAAAGACAGGGGATAATTAAGAAAATATAAGAGCTCAGTATTGGTGTTTTCTCAGGAACTTTGGTTCATCCAGTAGATATTTATCAAAGGACTATTATGTTCAAGTACAGTCTGTAAATGCTGGGAAAACACACACACACAAAGAATAAGGCATGATCCCAAGTGAGTAATTGTCACACAATTTGATGAATGTTTTTTATAAGAAGAAAATTCTATGGAACCAGAAAGAAGGGAATGATTAACTCTACTGATGGGCATTTCACCAAAAAAAAGTCACATTCAAGCTGGTCTTTTAGGACTTCATCAGACAGAGGCAATGTCAAGAGCATTCGGGGACCAAGAGAAATAATTTTGCCTGAACTGTTGCCAAGCAAACTGCACCCTCAGCTCAGCCCTATTGTATTCACAAAGACCTATTTTTATTAATTATCCCCACAGCTACTTTTTAAGAAAGGAGGAGAATGCTGAGTACTTCCTATTTTGCATCTTGGTACTTTGTGTGTCAAAGAAAGATTATCCGTAAGGAAAGCAGAGGTTAACTTGTAACAGGTCTAATAATGACTAATCCGAATAGCCATCCAGTGAACTAATGAACTCTCTTACTTTTTTTTATTTTATTTTTTTATTTTTTTTTTCAACGTTTATTTATTTTTGGGACAGAGAGAGACAGAGCATGAACGGGCGAGGGGCAGAGAGAGAGGGAGACACAGAATCGGAAACAGGCTCCAGGCTCTGAGCCATCAGCCCAGAGCCCGACGCGGGGCTCGAACTCACGGACCGCGAGATCGTGACCTGGCTGAAGTCGGACGCTCAACCGACTGCGCCACCCGGGCGCCCCGAACTCTCTTACTTTTCCTCAGCTTCTACTTCATCCCTGAAAAGCGAGGCAGGCTATCCTCTGCAAGTGCATGGTACCAGCTCAGAAGAAAGCAGGCAAGGCATGAGAGCACCCTCTGGTCTCACTGCCCAGCACGAGGAGGCATAGGGCTGAAGCCCTTTTCCCTCCCCTAGGGTGACCTTCACATTACTTTTTGAGGAATAGATGAGTCTGGTCAATAGATGAGTCTGACCGCCCAGTTTCTCTCCCAGGACAGTCCTACTAGGCCTCTGAGACCAGAGCTGGCTGCTTCCAAGTAGGGCAAAACTCAGGAAAGCAGCCAGGAGGGAAAGACCAGTCTAAACCCACCCAGGGGCAGAGGGTTTTCCATCTTCAGCCTGTAGCGCCTCCTGGAAAGTAGGGAAGCTGGGAAACCAGATTCCAGCCTCAAAGTACACATCACTTGTCTTTGTTTTCTCAAGAAGCCTCTACCTTCCAGACCTTGCCAAGAAGCTAGTGGCATTTTCATGAAGCAGTAATAACAAGGACAGAGCGTTCTAGCCTGCTGGAGCCTACTGCCCGGTCACTCTTTCCACTGCCTTTTGTTTTCAGGCATCATTCCCTCACTTGCTTCTCAGATTCCTCAGGGCTTTGAAAAAGCCGCAAATGCTCCCCGCGGTGACACCACCCAGCGTGCTGGCAGACGTTACTGACTCGCACCCTGCCCTAAGCCATGGCATGTGTGCAAGCCTGACAACTGACACCCAGCCATACACCTAGTAAGAAGTAAGACAACTTCTAAAAAGCACCCCCCCCACACACACACACACATCGTAAGCCTAGCTAGCAAAGGTAGGACTTTAGATTAAGTACTACCCTATGGACTGGTAAATCACATACCCCCATTTGATTCAAAATGAATCAGTAAAGCATGTTGCGGAGTGGTACTTCTCTATCCTTTCTTCAAGAATCTAAATGGAGCAACACGGGTGTTACCAACAAAGCACTGAAGTACTCTCACTGTGCTAATTCACTTATCTGTATATTAGACTGCATACAGACATACATACATGGGAGCAGAGGTTCTCAGTGATATTTGTGTTTGAGTATCACCTGTGGCCTGTTTCAAAATACACTGCAGACCTACCCTACCCGAATCTGAAAATAAGGCCTATGTGACGTGTATTTTTATTTTTCAATTATTATTATTATTATTACATTTTTGAAGTTTATTTTTACTTTATTTTGGAGAAAGACACA